>NC_064253.1:32757794-33064253 GCF_003254725.2 Canis lupus dingo | reverse complement strand
CAGGGCAAGGGTTTGAAATTGTGATATTAATGTGATTCTTTTTGTGTCTTTATATGTAGTATGTGTTCTTATCCCATTTGTCTTTTTTCCCAATAATTTTTTAAGACCCATGTTGACAGCATTTAGAGCCACACTTGTAATGATCCCAGTGTTTTTGCCTGAGAGAGAACCTTGATAAAACTGTTTAGAAGGTGAAATTCCTCAGTTTCAGGAGTTGAGTGTGATCGTGATGGCAGTGGACACGAGTCTGTTCATCTCCAGGGGGTTTAAAACTCAGTGGGACTGGGGATCCCTGAGTGGCGCAGCGGTTTGGCGCCTGCCTTTGGCCCGGGGCGCGATCCTGGAGACCCGGGATCGAGTCCCACATCGGGCTCCCGGTGCATGGAGCCTGCTTCTCCCTCTGCCTATGTCTCTGCCTCTCTCTCTCTGTAACTATCATAAATAAATAAAAAATTAAAAAAAAAATTTATAAAAAAAAACTCCGTGGGACTGATCAACAGGCCATTTCTTAACATTGTTGATTAGGAAACAATTTGCAACTTACACAGAAGTTGCAAGAATGCCCCAGATTTAGCTTCCCAGATTTACATAGTGTTTGTAATTTGTCCTACTTGCTCTCTATCTGTCTCTATAAACATTATTCTTTGTCTCAGACTTTTATTTATTTAAAGATCGTATTTATTTATTCATGAGAGACACACACACACAGAGGCAGAGACACAGGCAGAGGAAGAAGCAGGCCCCCAAACAGCACTTGATCTTAGCCAAAAGGCCGAGAAGCGATCAGGCCCCCAAACAGGAAGCCTGATGTGGGACTTGATCCCGGGATTCTAGGATCACGCCCTGAGCTGAAGGCAGGTGCTTAACCACTGAGCCACCCAGGGCTCCCTGTCTCAGACTTTTGAAATGTAGTTGCCTATATCGTGGCCCTTTCTTCCCAAATACTTTGGTGTATATTTCCTAGGAAAAAGAGTTTTTCCTTACATCTTAACAATATAATTCTCAACTTGTGTAATTTCATGTGAACACTGGATTTTTATATTAGCTACCATCTCTATTTCAATTTCATCAATTTATTTACCCAGCATGTTCTCTACAGCATGCTTTTCCTCCAGTGCAGGAACCAGTTGAGGATCATATACTGTAGTTATTTATCATGATCCTTTAGTCTCCTTTCATTTGGAACAACTCTCCAGATTTTTTATGACTGACATTTTTAAAGAATGCAGCCAATGGCCATTTTTAAAGCCTATTCTTCTACCTGGAAGTAGTTTTCTCAGAGCTTCCTTTTGCTCATCCTTGAAAGGGTACTTACAGATATGGGAGTCCTTGCCTTTCAGATCAATCAGGGAATAGAGTGAGGCCACAAATGACAATGCCAGAGACACTAGGATGTGCAGAGGGACTTTTCTGAACAAAATTTATTTTTTATGGAAGGAGAATAGAGAATGGTAGGGCAGAGCTTGAAAATGTAAGCCTTTTGTGGGAAGGCAACTCTGGAGAAGCTACTGATGCAGAAAGAAGCTGAAAGAGAGGAATGCCACTTCCCATGAGGCCACATCCCATGGATAGGAGAGGTTTGGGAATTCTAGGTAAAATGACTCATAAACATTAACAACAGAATTGAGGAAATCAAAGTAAGGAAATCATATAGTGCTTCAATTCCACCGTGTAAAATCTTAAGAATGAGGCTATAAGTAGTATAAATCTCTTAAATAGATGGCTCATGTGAGTAGATAAAACTGACACACACAGATATATATACCACAATATCCACTAATTTTAACAGCTTTATGAAAGTGTAATTGACATCCAAATAACTGCATATACTTAGTGTGTACAGTTTGACTGGTTTGAACATATGCATATTTGTGAAATCACCAGCATGATCAAGGTAATACATCTATCCCCTCCCAATGTTGCCTCTTGCCCATTTGGTTTTTGTTGTAATGGTGGCTGTTTGTGGTAAGAACACAACTGGAGATCTACCCCCTAAACAAACTTTAAGAGTACTTTGTGATTATTAACTGTAGGCACTGTGCTGTCCCTCAGAGCTCTAGAACTTACTCGTTTTGCAGAACTGAAACATCATACCTGTTGAACACCTCCCCATTTGCCCCTACCCTGCAGCCCTTAGTAACCACCATCACTTACTTGTTACAAAAAATATTTATTTATTTTAGAGGTGGGGGAGGGGCAGAGAGAGACTCCCCAGGCAGACTCCCCACTGAATGTGGAGGCTGACACAGGCCTAGATCTCAGGATACTGAGATCATGACCTGAGCCAAAAATCAAGAGTCGGCTGCCTAACAGACTGAGCCACCCGGCACCCCACCATCACTTATTTTAAATAAGTATTGAGGGATGCCTGGGTAGCTCAGTGGTTGAGCGTCTGCCTTTGGCTCAGGGCGTGATCCCAGGATCTGGGATCAAGTCCCACATCAGGCTCCCTGCATGGAGCCTGCTTCTCCCTCTGCCTGTGTCTCTACTTCTCTCTCTGTGTGTCTCTCATGAATAAATAAATAAAATCTTTAAAAATAAATAAATAAATAAATAAATAAATAAGTATTGAACAACCAATAGGGATTTAGACGAAAAGTTAGCAAGCAGATGGGACAAATTAAGAAAACCTTTATAAAAGAATTAACTTATGGGCAGCCCAGGTGGCTCAGCAGTTTAGCGCCGCCTTCAGCCAAGGGTGTGATCCTGGAAACCCAGGATCAAGTTCCGCATCGGGCTCCCTGCATGGAACCTGCTTCTCCCTCTGCCTGCTTTTCCCTCTACTTGTGTCTCTGCCTATTTCTCTCTCTATGTCTCTCATTTAAATAAATGAAATACTCTTTAAAAAAATTAACTTATAGATATGCTAAAGTGAAAGCCTCACCCTCCAAATCAGGATGAGTCTGTCCATCCAAGTTTCTGTAGGAGGTTGAGAGAGCTGACAAACTCTATATAAAAAAGAGTGACTTTGATATTATGGTGGTGATGGTGTGGGGACCTGGGAAAGAGGAGAGACCCAGCAGGGCAGGACACTGTTCACGTGCAGGGAGGAGAGCTGAGAGCCTGATGGGCATAAAGGTCCAGAAAACACTTTGGATAGAAAACAATTTTGAGGAGATGAATATATATTGTTTGCGGTGGGATGAGTTACCCACCCATCATTACCCATGCAGGATCTTTAGTACAGGCTGTTTTGCTCACGGAGACTTTTTTATGAAAGTGGCTTCCTTTGGGGATGCCTGGAGGGGAGGCTAAGGAATGTGTCTGGATGGATGCAAAGCCAAAATAGATCATGTGGAGAGACTGGTATGAAGAATGGAGGAGATTTCAAGAGTGTAAATTCCAGGGAATTAGCAGAAATTCTAGAATAAACTTCAGACTTTCAAAGTTGCCA
The DNA here is from genome assembly GCF_003254725.2 of Canis lupus dingo. Classification (NCBI taxonomy): domain Eukaryota; kingdom Metazoa; phylum Chordata; class Mammalia; order Carnivora; family Canidae; genus Canis; species Canis lupus. The sequence goes on along the minus strand of NC_064253.1, from coordinate 33,060,859 downwards.
TAGAATTGACAGGTTCAAAGCCAAGATCTCCAAGGATAAAAGGAGGACCCAGCCAGCATCTGGGCTAGATGTAGAATAAATAGAAAGTTGTACTAGTGTGTATATATATGACATGATGAAAGGATGGAGTGGAAAATGGTAAGGTCTAGAAAAGGGTAGGGGGATCTAGTGGCCTGGATAGTGGGTGCACATTTTCCCTCTTGTCTCCTCCTGTATCCTTAATGAGCCCTCCGTGACAGTTCCATAGCTGTGTCTGGCCTGCTATCTTCCATTGCACATGTCTTTGGGACAATCCTCCCCCTTGTGTTAGGGCTGACTTGGAGAGCAATGCTGAGCCTCTCAAAGACCCTGATCAGATGCTTTCCCATCTGTGCTCAGGAAACAGAGTCCTACTGCATGGAGTTAGATGTTTCTAAAGATCTGAGGATCTGTGCCCTTTTACAAAAAATTGCTGGTGGGAATATCAGCTGAGCACCTCATGCAGGAAACCTTGGATACTTGATTTTTTTCAGAGAAGAAACAATGGCATATTGTTTTATTCACTTTAAAAATGAATAATGGGGAAGGAAAACTGGTCTTAATTCAATGCAGAAAAGCATATTATTCGTGAATAATGAATGTCTGCAGCATGTTTAGGGAGAGAAGAGAGCATGTTTAGGAAAAGCTTAAGTCCTAGGCTCTCATTCTTTCTTGTCTCAAAGCATCAACACAGATTCAGGAAGAGGATCAAAGATGGAACAGTAACAGGAAATGTTCTGCCCATTTGACTCTGTACTTTCCAAGGGCTGACCCTACACTTTCCTTTCTATGAAGACCCAGGTTCATAATCTCTGAGGATGTTACTTTCTATCATGAGTCCTTCTCAGAAACAGAGCCTTCAGAAGGGACGTCCAAAGGAAGGAAATGTGGAAGTTCTGGGAAGTTCTCAGATTCCCTGCTCTGGCTGTCTTTAGGAATGAAAGAATGATAGAGCCAGTTGGGCGAAGGGGCTTGTCTCACTGGTGCTGGTGTGAGGTGCAGTGTGCATTAGCCAGGGCTATCCAGAGAAACAGAACCAATAAGATGTGTACTTGTAGAAAGATCTACTTATGGAATTGGCTCATGTGATAATGGCGGTCAGCAAGTCAAAAATCAGCAGGGTGGATTGGCAAGCTAGAGGCCCAGGGGAGAGCCCGTGTTGTGGTTCGGGTCCAAAAACCAAATGTTGGGAAATTCCTCCCCTCTTGGGGAGGTCAGTCTTTTGTTTTATTCAGGCCTTTACCCGATTGAATGAGGACCACCAGCATTATGAAGGGTAATATGCTTTATTCAGGTGCATTGATTTAAATGTTAATTTTTAAAATATTTTTTCATTTATTTTAGAGAGAGAAAAGAGAGTATGGGATGGAGGGGCAGAGGGAGAAGAGAATCTTTAAGCAAGACTGCTCAGAGAGAGGAGCCCAACTCGGGGCTCGATCTCACCACCTTGAGATCTGGGTGAACTGAAACCAAAGGTTGGTCACTCAACCAACTCTGCCACCCAGGCACCCCAATTTAAGTGTTAATCTTATCCAAAAGTGCATTCACAAAAACATCGGCACTGCATAGTTGTATCTTAATTTTTAAAAATTTTATAAAACAGCTATTTTATTTTGTTTTGCCCAAATTTCAGTTTCCATTTTATGTATTTGTGACAAATCTTATTCCTTCTTTTTACTTTCCTGCTCCAGTCGTAATACTTCATTATCTCTACTGATATGTCTTTATTTTAAATTATAAATTTTTTCCATTCTTATGTTGCTCAACTAGAAAAATAGGTTAATAATTCTATCATTGCAAAAGCACTCTTTTCAATTTACTTACCAGTTAAGCTTACAGAGATTGTAACCTGTGGTGTTTTCTTAAGATGTTCAAATAAACACATTATGATGTTGCATTGGTGCATAGAAAAAAAAATTTGAACTGAATTAATCCATTGGCACAGACTAGATCAGTGATGTGCTTATTATATAAGATACTAGAAAAGATGTACTAGCACCTCACACATAATACAATACATTACCAGGTGCAACAGTTAGAGCAAATTGGAAGACTAAAATTGTATTAAATTAAAAAATAGCCCATCGATGCACATTTAGGCTGTTCTCATGGCTGTTGTGATTAATGCTGTGATGAACATGGGAGTGAAAATGTCTCTTCAAGATCCTGATTTTAATTCCCTTGGATAAATACCCAGAAGTGGGATTTTGCCAGATATGGTAGTTCTACTTTTAATCTTTGGGAGAGCCTCTGTACTGTTGTCCATAGTGGCTGTACCAATTTACATTCCCAACAGCAGTGCACACATGTTCTCTTTTGCCACATCTTCACCAACACTTGTTGTCTTTTGTGTTCTTTGACAATAGCCATCCCTCTCCAAAGAAGAAAAACAAATGGTCAATGGGTATATGAAAGGGTGCTCAGCATCACTAATCATCAAGGAAATGCCAATCAAAACCACAATGAGAGATCACCACCTTGGCTTTGGGCCAGGGCCACAAACCTTCTGGAAAGGCCCCAGCCATGTCAGAACATGGAGGGGATTCTAGGATGTGGCCATTATGGCAGGACATGTCTAATCAGCACTCTTCTATTTTACTTCCTGTTGCGTTGGCCAAGTTGGTCCAAACTCCCCTGCCCCATCCTGCCCCTCCCAAGGGCATGATCTGTGCTATCACCTTACTTAAGGCTTTCTTGGCCCAATAAGCTTCCTTCTTTTATCTTTCTTGGGCATCACCACCCCTTCCCCCCAGTAAATCTCTTGCTCTCCAAATTTTGTTTTCATGTCTTTTTCCCAGTAACATAGTTTCTTAAATCATTTTCCTCTTCTTCCCCTCCATGACTGTTTGAAAATTTTAGTGTCTCCCATCTTTCCTAGGGGTATTGTTAGGATCTCTAGCAATAGAATCCCACATGTTTCTACGCATGACTTACTGAAATCTACTTTGTGAAAGTCTATATTATCAAGAACTCTGCAATGATATACCTATGTTCTCATCTTCTGAAGTCTTTTGTCCTTTTGGGGAATAATAATGACAAGTTTTAAATGTGACCTAAATCCAATAATTCTAATGACAAGTTTTAAATGTGACCTAAATCAAATAATTCTAGAGCTGTAGCCATCTTTCCCAACCCTGTTCTTTTATAGATAGAGCTGCAGGCCAGAGTAGTTGAGTGATTCATCTCAATTGCAAGAACTATAAAATGAATTTCCTTCATAGGTTAATTGTCTCAAGAGAATTTCTTTGCTTTCATGACATTTCTAATCAGAAAGTGTCAGATCTTAGCTCTCTCTCTACACCGCTCATTTGCTAATATTATTAAATTACTTCCTAATGTCTTTAACTAAGATTATTTTATTCCTCTGAGGTTTGATAGATGAGTTCCCTATGTGTGATGAGTGCCTTCTCCTGGACAGTACATATTTCATATATCCCAAGGAAAGTTCTTTGTCAATGGCTAGATCGGCAAGGGATGAGATGATCATGGAAAGCACATTTATATATATTTTATTTAATTAGGCTACACCAGCAAGTTAATATACAGTGCAGCATCAAAAGACATAAAAGTGTTAATAATGAAAAATGATTTTAGATAATCTGTGGAGTGTGTTCTGAAAGTCTCCTTTTATTCCTTTTTCTATCGTAGGCCCCTCTCCTCCCTCTTCATCCAAATGGCTATTGCTCTGATTGGCCATTATTTGATCAACAATTAACCCCAGGGAACAGAATCTAGAATTTCCTAGGAAGGCATTATTAGTCTCCTTTCCTGCAGACATTGTGGTGCATCTTGGGAAGAGAAACTCAAATTGGTTACCAAAAGGTAAGATAGGACTGGGGGGTGCCTACTCAGACTTGGGTAGGAGGCAAGGAGGGTGGCAGTTTAACAATTATACTTTACAGTCTTGAAAGGATTAAACACATACACACCCAGTTAATTTGCCCCCGGGAGGCATGCAAGCGATTTTCTTCCCCTAAGTAATTCTGTCAAATGTATCCATGTTTTCATTAACTGCTGAAATAATTTTTCTATTCATCGTAGGGTTATACTGTACTTTTTTTGTGTTAATAAGTATTTATCCTCTTACCTTATACTATTACAATCATTAACTGCAGTGTGTAAATGTACTAGTTATTACTGTCTAACTTTTGTTGAAAAAAGCACAATAAAGGAGTGAAGGTGAAAAAAACATTATATAAAAAGCATGCAGCCAGAGTTTCCTGCCAAGTAGCAGGGCACTGAATTCATGACATTTAGTTTCTGTGCCCAACAGCTATGTCCTGCGGTTTTACTGAAAGAGAATACTGATCAGCCCAGGGAACATAATATTCTTGAGAATTGCACATCTTGGAATTGAAGAAAATGAGAAATTGGAGGGGAAATATCCATGAGTTTCTTTCTCTTTCCTCCCTCCCTCCCTTCCTGCCTTCCTGCCTTCCTCTTCTTCCTCTTTATTCTAATGGAAAAAAAAATAATAATAACCTTGGGCTGGCCAGGAAAGCATTGTCTGATGTAAGATACAGTTAAGATATGGTAGCTTCCAGTCAGCAGTATCCCTTTGGAAAGTTGGTTACCATACGGGGAAAAAATGCACCATAAGAAAAAGTGAAATGCTGGTAAGTGATACCAAAACAAAACAAAACAAAAAAACAAAACCAAACAACCCCCCCCACACACACACAAACCCAAAACCCAAAACCCAAACCAAAACAAACCAAAAAAAAAAAAAAAAAAAAAAATTAAGGAGGAACAAATGCATGTATACATGGCTCAGTTACTTAAAAAAAGTCTCTTAGCTGTCAAAGCATTTCAGGGGTGTTGTGGATAAGCAGTATCTCGAATATGACTTTTTTTTGGTACACAATATTTGAAATGAAACAAAATCTGGGGAAAATATAGCAAGTGCAGCCTTCTCTCCATGCAGTATGTTAATGTGTCAGATTGGTGGTGCAGTTGAACAGCTTGAGAGAATGGCAGTATTTTAATAATATTATATGTTAACCTGGCCTTTATAAATAATCTGTTTACCTACAAGATGTTATTAGCTTAAGTACATGAAATGGAACTTCTATAGGTATTTACACCATCCCTCCCCCTCCATTTTGTGTCGTATTAGCAAAGTGTCGCTTAAGTCTTTTTCAAAGAGAGGAGTTAGATGAGATTTGAGGGAGGGAATGTTGATTATTGAAGATAAAAACAGAAGTGACTATAGATTTGTCATGGTGGAATGCAGGTTCTAGTAATTCTTTACCACTGGCTAGTTTTTGACCATGAGAATTAAAAAAACAAATATTAGCTCAATTTCTTAATATTTGCAAAGTAAAGGCAACAAGAATGGAGCATCTTGGAAATAATATATATATATATATATGCAACCCTGTTTCTTTCTCTTTGATGATTCTAAAGGCCATTTCACACATTATTGAAGAAGGGCCATTGGCAGGGATGAAGAGTCTGCAGTACAGAAAGGTTGTCTATGATTAGATCTGAGCTGCACTTATTTATGCTTCTTGTATAGGGTGTATTAAAAAATTCGACATCTTTTGACTCCACTGCAGCATTTTTCTTTTTTTCCTTCGCGTAATTTCTGTCTCTATATAAGCAATCTATGCTGATCGATTTAAAGCACCTTCTCCAGATGGAAGGCGACTCTGCTGGCTGCTGCAGCACGCCTCCCAAAAGCACATCCTCTAAAACCGATGGAGGTCTTGTCCACTCCAATAAATTATGCATAACTGGAGGGTGATTTCTTGGCATGGAAAAAAAAAGGTGGCACATTCGATTAAAATTAAATATTGAGTAGCCTTTCTCCTAGAGACATGAATTAAAGAAAGGTGTTTCTTTTCCACCAGAAATACAGAGGCCTCCAGATATGAGTGGTGCCCAAAGGGAGGGGTTGGCCACAAGCTGGGGTGGAATGCTGAGTGCACGCAGCTCGGCCCTCCATGGCTAGCTGGTTGCAGGAGGAAGTTCTGCAACAGTTCTGGGCCATGACCTGGTGATCTGGATCTGTGGGTAGGCTTTGCTGTCTCCCCCATGTGCCCCTTCTTCATGGTCTTTGTCTGAGCGGGGCAGGTGTTTAACTCACGGGCTGTCACTGGGGGCAGTCCTGAAGCAAATCCCAGCAATAATGATGAGACTGAAGGTGGCCCTGTCCCCCTCCTCATGCGGGAAAAGGCCAGGGAGCAGACACACAGAAAAGCAGGTGCCTACTGAGAAGACACAGACACAACCTGAGCCACTCCGACGGGCCTGGGAAGGTGGGGAGATACAGAAGCCACTGGGCAAACTGACAAATCTTCTCAGCAAATACCAATGCCAAATTTAACTTTCATTTGTTGGTTTTATTTTCTTGCGTGTTTCCTTTTCCTACCTTTCTGTGGCAAGGCATTGAAAGAGAATTAAAGCTCAGTCTCCACTCTTTGAAGCAAAGTAGACCAAGCACTCCCCAAAAATGTTATTTAGGATACTAGCCCATTGCCACCTTGACTTTTCCCAACAGACGTGGTCTTTTCAATCCCCTGGATTTGAATCTCTCAGGCCCTTCTCATGACACTGGAGCTGCCAGTGAGACCTGATACCTGGTGAGGGAAATAATGGGTCATTCCTGTGGCAGGGATGGGCAGGTAACAGGGTGTTTATTTCTCAGCAAAGTAGAGGTCCCTTTGCACATATAGGACAGCTCTGACAGTGTCCCAGTGCCCCCTGAAGGCTTCTAAGTAGAATAAAAGCAAACAAAACTGCGGATTCATGTGAAATAATTCACAATGCATGAACCAAGCTGGGTATATGACTCAGAAGATCTCTGAAGTAAAGATTAACTGCCAGTCATCAGGAAACCCAAAGTCATTTAAAAGTAAGAGGTGCCACAAGCCAAAAGATAGAAACCATAAACACATACAATATTAATAAAGCAATTACAGTAAGTGCTATAACATTCTGCTTTGCAAATCTCTTGCCACTTCAAGAAACATCTGTCTCCGCCACCAGAAATTACTGTTAAAAAAACTAAACCAAACAAAACAAGCTGTGCTTTGTGTTTTAGCTTTTCATTCAGTATCCTGATCAGCCTGTCTGCTGCCAAAGCTTCAATACCAATTTCATAGCCTATTCCCTGGGTTGGTTTTCCAACCAATGTAGCCAATTGTGCTTATAGTAAGCAGAGGAGCAATTAGCTGATCCACTGCATTGTGCAAACTGCCTGAATCCAATCACACATAATGTCTCAGGAGGGTAAGTAGGAAATTCAAGTGACCAGATGAATCCTTATTTAATAGAAACTGGCTTGAGCCTTAGCTTCCCCAAATCCTGAAAGATGTTACTGCCCTATTTTTTAAAGAACATATTCTCATGCTTAATTATAATGCACATGTCTGTTACTTGGTTACTGGTCAATAAAATTCAGGTCTGGCTGAGAGAGGGAGGAGTCAGAGAAACCAATGGACATGTTTTCAAAATCTTGCAACCAGGGTTGTATATCCCTGTTTGGATGGAAACAGCACAAACTCCCTGAAAGGTCTCTTTTCTTCATTTTAAAATAGGGAATTTAATTCTTCCCCCGCTGTCTCAAAGGGGATCAGACCATACATGTTCCTGGAGATGCTGTGTATACAGTAGAGAGCTGTAACAGTATAAAGAGTTGCCACATGGATGAACTGTGGAATAGTTTGTCCTGGGAGAGCGCCTAGTTTCTTGGAGAATAACTGGGAAGAGAGGAAAACATGTCCATGGTTATTATTGAACTCAAATAGCCCTTTCATTAAAAGAGAAACAACAACAAAGCAATGCAATTCAGAAAAGAGAGTAAATGTTTGCCTTGGTGTGAGGAAAAGAGAAAAGTAAAGTGATCGTGGTTTCTTAAATAGAAGATTATAATGGAAGATAAAATTTGAAAGGTCAACTCAGTTGGAGTTATAGAAGAGAGTGAGAAATTGGGTTTAGGGACTATTCACTCAAATATTTAACTTAAAAGCCTTTAGGGTCTACCCAGATCCCCTTTTCACACATCACAAAATTCTGATTTAATTGGACACCAAATCTCTCTTCTTGCTATGTATTTCTGAAAATGGCTTCCTCTTTTTAATTGTTTTTAAAGATTTTATTTATTTATTTGAGAATGAGAGAGAGAAAAAAAATGAGTGAGGGGCAGGAGCAGCGGGAGGAGAAGCAGACTCCCCGCTGATCAGGGAGCCTGACACAGGGCTTGATCCCAGGACCCTGAGATCATGACCTGAACTGAAGGCAAATGCTTAACTGACTGAGCCACCCGGGTGCCTCTGAGCTTTCTCTTTTTATTCTCCTTCCCACTGACTTTGTTCAGGCTAACTTAATTTTTGCCTATAATGGCCTGCTGAACCATCTTTCTGCCTGTGGTCTCTTTCTCCTTCACTCTGGTCTCCAAATTAGTGACATATGTCTTTCTAAAATTCAGACCTGATGTGTCATTTCCCACTTAAATCCTCTTAGTTCCCCAGGACCGCCTACTGACCAAAAGGTCAAGCTCTTAGGATGGCCTATAGAGGCCTCATGATGTGCCCTTCGCCTACCTTTTGGATTCATGTGCCAGAAATCCACATGTGGTCCTTTCCATCCAGACTACTTGCAGTTCCTAGAACGTAACATGTATTGGAGACGGCAATGTTCTTCCTTTGATATGCCATTCTTTCAACCTTCACTCCTGTCCGCAAAGCCAATCACTTTTTATACCCTTGTCTCCCTCATTATATAACTGGAGATAAGGTTTGCTGGTTACTTCTCTCTGTATGTATTCTCAATATATATGGGAAACAGTATCCTAACATGGTAGAAAGAACAGAGCTTTGGAGTCAAACAAGCTTAAATCCCAGCTTGTAACTTACTATGGCATGGTATTTATATACTTGGAGCTCCCGTTTTTCCATTTATCAAATAGGAATAGGAATGCCCGGGTTTTGTGAGGATTAGCAACAACATGTATGAAATCTGCAATGCTATGTTTGACTCCTCCTGGGGGCTCAATAAATGATAGTGACAGTGTGTAATATTGCAGCCACCTTGTAAACTGAATTGTCTTCTTCATCTCCTTTAAACTATGACCTCCTTGTAAAAAAGGATTGTATCTTCTTCCAGTTTTCTTGTGCACCTTTCTGGCCTCAGCATCTAGCAGAGTGCCCAACTCACGGCAAGTGTACAGTAACGATTGCTCGAAGGATCAAGAGGCACATAATGGATATAGGGATGAGGACATTTGAGAATTTGCACCATAGTAGTATTGGAAGTAATGACAGTGATGGTGTCTACAAATCTTGAAACATCAGTTGATTTTCGGGTCCTTGCGCTTTCCTGTGCTGCCAAATTACCATGGCCGGTAGCTGGGTATCTTCCAGAAGGACAGACTACTAACAATGGGAAATGAAGGCTTGGTGTATAGCACAGTTTAGCATTGTCTTACCCTCTCTCTCCATTTGTTTGTGGGTTGACTCTGTGATACCCAAATGGCATTGCTTTTCCACATCAAGTGGAGCATAGAATGTGGAAGCAGGAAGCATGAAGAGCTTGAGGTGGCCCGTCAGAGACCTGATAGAGGAGCGCCTTGAAGGCCAAGTTGTAACCCAGGCATCACCCTGTAGGGGGATGAGTGAGGGGCTTCAGCAGGGATGGGAAAGAACCAGATGTCTACTTTAGGAACATTTTCCTTGGAAGGTGCATAGTGGATGATTCTGAAGGGAGTGATCTAAAGAAATACCATCACTTAGAAAGTTGTTGAATCGGAAGGTGATGGAGACCTGAACCAGCAGGGGGCAGAGCCAGCACTGGGGACAGGGACGCGTGACCCTGTGCAGTCACAGGGCTCCATGCTTGGAAAGGCCCATTCTCCTTTTAATGCTCAGCTGTTGCCTCTGGAAACTCTCAAAAATTTTAGGAAAAGGAATCTCGGGTTTTCATTTTGCACTTAACCCTGCAAATTATGTAACTGGTCCCAGCGGAGGTGGGAGGCGAGAAACCGTGATGAATGGAGCCACACCAAGGAAGGTGATAACCCAGCTCCCCTTCGCTTTTCTGTGTGCACGACTCCCTTGGCGTCCTCGGCTTCACCCCTGCAGGATCCAAGGGAAGTGTGGGCATTGGGGACAGGAGAGAAGAGAAGATTTAAGAACGTTATTATAGCAACATAAAAGGAACAAATTAATATTTAGTCTCTATCCTTCCATAAGGAAGTTTTGCAGTCTCATCATCCAGGCAAAGGCTAGTCAGGATTTATTGAGAGTGGAGAGAATTATCCCAGTTCTTTTATCTTTCCCTGGTTATTACATAAAATCCTATTCTATGCCCCAAATAGAGGGAATGCCATTGAAAGAATATGGGAAACTCGGAGCCAATTCCTTTGAGCCCGAGGGACTGTGACCTCAAGATCCTGGAGAGGGACCTGGAGGGGAGAGTGGCCTCCTGGCATCGAGGTTCCCATGCTGGGCGAGCGTTCACATGCCCCAAGGATGACACAGAAGCAGTAATGACCGTTTCAGCATCTGAGCAGCTGCCAATGTTTCCAGATGACTGGTGCTCGCTCTTTCCCCGTGCCCCACGCCAAACAAAACTCCTAAGATTTGCTGCAGTATATGACCTTGGAGCAGAAAAGAGAAGGTCCCAATACTGATTGAGTCTGGATTTCCTGACAGGTGCTTGGAATCAAATTTAAGTCAATTAAAGAAAATAAAGTGTTCTATTTCTGGAACCTAAAGATGAGGTTGCAAATTCATATATGGATGTGGTTGTAAATGTATGTATGTGAATTCAGCTGCATAAGCCATTGGCCCCAGGAAGATGAAATATTAGGACATAATCTTCCTCCCAAAGTGAAGCATATAAAATTTCCACATTGTATTTATTCTTTGTGTGTAAGTTTAACAGACCTTTATATTACCAGGAGTTGTACAACCACTATATGAGAACCAGTTACATATTGTTAAAATTGATACCTTTTGCATCTCCTAACTGCCATAGTATGGGGTTTAGCATTACAACGCTTTTCCATACCTTTCTAACAATTTCTTTATTACGACTTTCCCTTTTATCTTTGCGTAATTAAGGAGTATTTGTTTTTATGGGATCTTAAAAGAAAACCGTAACTACTAGCATGAGAGATTTATTCCCACCTTCCTGATGGGCATGTATCAAATGCGTTAGGAAATGCTAGGCTTGCACAATTCTAACTTGTAGAAACCAAGAACATTATCTCTTGCTGCAGAAAGTATAAAGCCATCACTTTTTTGCATTAATTATTTTGTACCTTTGCAAAACTCTGTAGAGATGTACAGAAGATTCTGACAGCGGTGCCTTTCCGTTTTGATGTTCCCAGCTGTCCAAGTGTTTTTTTTTTTTTAACTTCTAATTTTTTATTTATTTATTTATTTATTTATTTATTTATTTATTTATTTATTTATTTATTTATTTATTTTTAAATTCAATTTGCCAACATATACTATAACACTCAGGGCTCATCACTTCACATGCTCTGCAGCTGTCCAAGTGTTTTGAATGGAGCCCACTGTGTCTTGTAGAGATGGTCCTAATTAGGACTAACTTAAGATTGGCCGGGGAGTGGCTGCATTTTCGATAGCTGGTCTCTCATGCCCGAAGCTTGCTTTGCAGCCTGATGATAGTTATTGTCCTCCTGTTATTTGTAATTGTCCCACTGGCCTGTAAACACTACTCTCAATACTTGTTGCTTTGATTTCTACTTTATTTACCTAATTATTGACATAAAATATGTTCACACCAGAAAATTAGGAAGTGCCAAATCCTTAATGAAAAATTAAAAATGTGTCTCAGAAATGAACTTTTGATTTTTGGTCTGAGTTATTTTATTCTTCCTGTACATTCATAAATACTTCCACTGAGAATGTAGTCTATGTCAGGGAACGTTCTAAGGGCTTCACATTCAATGTTCATAACCTATGAACTTTGTAATTTTCAACACTTTGTTTGATCAGGAAACCAAGGTTCAGAGTGATTCACTTTTCCAATGTCATGTGGGAAATAAGTAGAAGTAAGACTTGAACCCAAGGCTGCTAAATCCTTCATTCTTAACCAGGATACAATAGTGCCTTAGGCTGAGCTTAGATCATACCCATGTTTTGTCTTTTATCCCCCATTAATATTATAATGTTATAAACGATTTTGTTTTCATTAAACATTTTCATAAACATCATCCTTAACAATTGTGAGGCATTCATTACATGGATTTTTTATGATTCATTCAATTACTTTCTTTATACATAGTCTTTATGCCATTCCCCAAACAGATCTAGTCTCATAATCTTTGTGATTTAATTATAGTCAACTCAGTTATTTCTTTAATTGGAGGAAGTCGCTATGTGAAGTCATAACAGAGATTTTCCAATACATCCTAATTTCAGGAAATATTATACTGAGGGGAAAAATATATTTTCTGATGGAAGAAATACAAGAATCACCAATGGTTTTTCAGTGCAGCAGATGCAAGCAGGAGTCCTGTGTGTCCAGACAGTCCCAGCAGATGGCACCAGCAACGTGGAGACTAGCTTTCCAACTAGGTGTTGAGAGCTGCGGGGTTCTTTGAATCACTGTGATGCCAGAGACAATTGTTCCTTAATTTTGCAGCTTTCATAATTTTGGATTTGGAAAGATAAAAGACAGTGTGCTGCAATCTAGGTATTTCAGTTGCTGAAAATCGGGGAGAGGTTGGGATAACATGAACAGGAGTCTCTAGGACAGTATGGCAGTCAGATTGCTTGCTTTAAAATGTGTCACTGCCACAGAACAGGATATTTGAAAGAAATGTAGGGCTATGACAATAATTAACACTCTGTTTTCATGGTGTTACTTTCTGAACACTGAAGTATTCCAAGGAACACAAATAAAAATGAGAATAAGCTAAAATTGAGAATATTTGAAAACTAGACTATGCCAGGTGTTTCTTTCAGTGGGGTTTGTTTTTAGATATTCTGTACATACATATGCAAATATATAATTCAGTGCATGGTGAAATAGGAAAACAATGTGGATAAAACTCGTTTAAATTTTCAATAATTTGAATATACTGAATTAAAATAACTACACAAGGGGCAGCCCGGGTGGCTCAGCGGTTTAGTGCCGCCTTCAGCCCAGGGTGTGAATCCTGGAGACCTGGGATCGAGTCCCACGTCGGGCTCCCTTGCATGGAGCCTGCTTCTCCCTCTGCCTATGTCTCTGCCTCTCTCTCTCTCTCTGTCTGTGTCTCTCATGAATAAATAAATAAACTCTTAAAAAAATAACTACACAACATATTTTTACATCAAATCTAATCCATGGAGAAGTATCTAGAAGCTAACAAATAAAATGAAAATTAATGTTTTGTTTTTATTTTTTAAGTAAAGCTTCCAGAACATTTTTAAAGTTAAGGCTTTACTTAAAAGTATGTACATTTTTTTCTAATGTCAGAAAAATTCTTTCTCAGACTGAATTATTGAGTTTTTTATTTTATTATGTATTTCCAAGGAAGAGTATCTTAAAATGGGTTGGATGATTTCCAAGACTTTCAAAATAAATTCTGATCTGGCTTAAGACAGTTATACATATTATTCCAAGACAGGGCAATTTAAGTAAAAATTTAAAAGATTAGAAAATGAGATTTTCTTAGCAAGAATGGATTTTACAAATTAGCTATTAAAAAGCCTTGTTATTATATATTAAATTCCAATAAAATCCAAACAAGGGTTTTTTGAGGTAGAAATTGAAAAGCTAATTCTGAAATTTATATGGAAAAGAAATGTACCTAGAATAGCCAAAATCATCCTGGGAAATAAGAAATTTGGAAGACTCATGCCATCTTATTTCAAGACTGACTATAAAAGTACAGTAATTAAAACAATGTGGCAAGAATAGGAAAGTAAATCACTCAAATTTACTGACAAAACATTCAATTTTTAGACAAAACTGTTTAATGGAGAAAGAACAGTATTCTCAACAATGGAGCCAGAGCAATTTGATAAATGTAGGGGGGAAATGAACATTGACTCTTACACTATATATAGAAATTAATTTACTACAGATCAGAGACCTCAACATAAACATTAAAACTACAGGGATTCCTGGGTGGCTCAGTGGTTGAGCATCTGCTTGTGGCTCAGGTCATGATCTTGGGGTCCTAGGATCGAGTTCCACATCAGGAACTTCACAGGGAGCCTGCTTCTCCCTCTGCCTATGTCTCTGCCTCTCTCTGTGTGACTCTCATGGATTAATAAATAAAATATTTTTTAAAAAACTACAAAGCTTCTAGAAGATAATATAACATCTTTGCAACCTTGGGTTTAGGTAGATTCCTTAGAGGGAGCACAAAAATCACTAAACATAAAATAAAAAGCTGAAAATCGGACAGTATCAGAATTAAACTCCCGTTCATCAAAAGACACTATAGAGGGCAGCCCAGGTGGCTCAGCGGTGTAGCACCGCCTTTAGCTCAGGGCCTGATCCTGGAGACCTGGGATCCAGTCCCACGTCAGGCTCCCTGCATGGTGCCTGCTTCTCCCTCTGCCTGTGTCTGTGCCTCTCTCTCTGTGCTTCTCATGAATAAATAAATAAAATCTTAAAAAAAAAAAAGACTGTAGAAAATGACTAGGAGAAAATATTTTCTATACATATATTTGACCAAAGATTTAGATCCAGGTTATATAAGTAACTCCCACAAATCAATTTTTAAAAAGGACAACCCAATTCTTAAATGGGCAAACATCTTAGACACTTTACAAAGGAAGATTCCTAGATGATCAATATGTATGTTGAAAGATGCTCAACATCAATAGTCATCAGGGAAATGCAAATTAAAACCAAAATAAGTTACTGCTACACACATACTAGAATGGCTAGAACTTCGAAATTGACAATACCCAGATTGGCAGGGTTGTGGAACAACCAGAACTTTCATTCAGATTGGCAGTGGTGGGGAGGTGTTTGTAAATTCCTTCAACCAAGCACTGTACTGAGTCCCGCAGTGACCCCCCCAAATTCATGTCCACCTGGAACCTCCAAATGTGACCTTATTTGTAAATAGGCTCTTTGCAGGTATAATAATGGAGTCATAGTGGATTAAGATGGGTCCAAAAGGCAGGGCCTCTTCTTACCAGAAGAGGGAAACTGAAACTTCCTGACAGGGGAGGCGTGCAGGGAAGAGCACTTGGAGACAGAGGCAGAGACTGGAGTTCTGCGGCCACAAGCCAAGAGCACCGAGAACTGCCAGCAACCGCTAGACACTGGAAGAGGCAAACAAGGATTCTTCCCTAGGGCCTTCAGAGGGAGGTTGGCTGTAACAACACCTTGTTGTCACACTACCCGATTGCAAGGGTTCTGGACTTCTCAACTCTGACAGACCACATTCCTGTTGTTTTAATCTGTCCAGTTGGTAATGCCAATTCTCAGAAACGTACACAACCACTTTAGAAAACGTTGGCAGTTTCTTATAACCTTAAACATACACATTTACCTTATACCCAGCAATTCTACTCCTACGTGTTTACCCAAAAGAAATGAAAGCACACAACACACACATACACACACGTGTGCGCGCACACATATATGAGCATGTTCATATCAGTGTTAGTTATAATAGTCAAAACTGGAAACAAATAAAATATTCAACAAAGGAATGAATAAAAAATTGTCTTACATAATTGAACACCTTTCAGCAATAAAAAAGAATAAACTGATGATACACTCTAAGGTATGAATGAACATCAAAAAACAAAACAAAAACAGCAGAAGAAGCCAGACACAAAAAGAGTGTGTATGCTGTATGAGTCCATTTATCTGAAGACTGAGGTCAGGTAAAAGCATTCTCAAGTAATAAAAACGAGATCAGGGAGGCAAGGGGCTCAAGAGGGCCTGAAGCAACCATCTCAGGCATTGGGAATGTTCTGCGTCCTGACTAGAGGGGTATACATTAGTGGAAATATATTGGTCAAACTCACTGGACTATTTACCTAAATGGATGCACTTTATGAAATGTAAATTATTATCTCAACAAAATCGTCATAAAGAAAGGAAAATTTTGGGATCCCTGGGTGGCGCAGCGGTTTGGCGCCTGCCTTTGGCCCAGGGCGCGATCCTGGAGACCCGGGATCGAATCCCACATCAGGCTCCCAGTGCGTGGAGCCTGCTTCTCCCTCTGTTTCTCTGCCTCTCTCTCTCTGTGACTATCATAAATAAATAAAAAAAAAAATTAAAAAAAAAAGAAAGGAAAATTTTGGAGCATTTCATCACTTATAATATTTTCCTCCATTAACATAGAAAATTCAAATCTTTATCCCGTTTTTGTGTTTGAAAACCACATTAATTATCTGCTTTCTAAACTTGCTTTTAATTCTTAGCAAGTAGGTGATTTCCAAGTAATCTATTTTTGCTCTCTGGTTTCCAGTCTACTTTGAATGTGGGCATCCATATGCCATACACTGTCTCTCTAAGAGTCTACTTCTTTTGTTCATGTTGTCAAAGCCTTAAGTCTCCATCTCCTTATTGGGAGGATTCTAATAACTGGTCAGGACATCATTTAATCTCTTGGCTCTCTTGTTTAGGAAGAATGGGTCACTTGCAAGGGCCAATCAAGTACAAAATAAAAATACCCATATCTCAAACTAAGAATGCACAGCTTTAAATAGCATTCAAAATGTTTCTAGATCTTTTTTTTTGTTGTTTTTCAGATGGGAGGAATTTACAGTATTTGGCCTGTCGGAGAACAAAGAACACACCAGCTTCAGGTGGGCAGTACCCAGTCCCGGTGTGACAGCTTCTTGGCAAGTGTTCTACATATCAGGCTTGACTGGATGGAAGGGAGGACCTGAGGGGAAACACAGCAAAAGACTGGGGGCAGCGAGAAGAGAGAGGGAGGCACACGGAAGGGCCCAGGGAATCCACACGGCCCGGCTGCATCTGTATTTACGGTGCAGCGCCAGCGCCATCATGTGGCGGTCGGTGGAACTTCAGAGGAAGAAGGCCTGCTTTCTCTGAGCACGGCCTCATCGACCAAAATCGTCCAAAGGGCCTGAAAAACCTTAGGAAGGACAGTACCTTGTAATTCTTCTCTATCTAAAACCTGAAGGGATTCGTGGCCTTTCCGTTAGTGATGCATCTGGTATCGTGTTTGCTATTCAGGTAACTATTATTTGTCCTTTCATTCTTCCAGTGTTTATTGAATATATATTGATAAGGCGCCAAACACTATCCAAACCAGGAGAAGAGCAGGTGTTACGGTCAAGGAGAAAGACAGGCCTACGAACAAAATATTAGGGCAATCTCATAAATACTCTAATGCAGGAATGAAAGGGACACTACCAACACAAGGGCCAAATGCGCACATTTAATGTTTGCCACATGCCCCCATGCACCCCCTCCGGGCTTGGTGCCCGGAAAGCCTGTGTTGGTCCTATTACTTGTATCACTTACCATATCCTTTTTAAAATCCGGCTATAATTATTGGTTGATTATTTCGATGATTATTTACTGACAGCCTACTATGTTTCAGGCAGTACTGAAAATGCTGGGGGTACAGATACAGGGGGAAAGACACAATCTTCTTTCGTTAAGCTTATGCTTGGGAAGTGAATCAGCAGGAAAAATGTGTTCTATACATTGGATATACATAAGCTATTTTCTTACTTTTTGCTGTTTATTTTTATTTTATATTTCCCACCTGTGTTGTCCATTCACCACTTATTAAATTGTAAACTGAATTATTTCATGTTGGTTTGAGATTTTAAGTCAAGCATGGTTTCCTCAAGGGTTCTGGGAAATTTACTTAACTTCCTGTTGCTCAGGACTCAGTTGGGTTTCATTCATTAGTTAGCCATGAACTGGGGATTTGGGACGAGATTTCTAATCTTGGCTCCATTAATGTTTCATAGGTCAGACTTACCTCCCAACCTCAATCTCTCCTAGTCGCTTATGGGTCCCGCACATAATAAACATGAACAATCTCAGAATTTTCTAATCAGAATAGCAGACACTGGGAAGTTGGCAGCATGCTTGTGTCCACACCCAGCCCCCAGGCCACGGGGGTCACAGCTGTTGGAGGGAGGATTGCAGCCCAGCCCAGGGTGGCTGCAGGAAGGGGCTCTCTTTCCCTCTGCCTCAACACTGGGGAGCCGGAGCACGAAAAAGAGACTGTCCTAATGACCTAAAATAAGAGAAAATCTGAGTAATTAGACTGAGCTTACTACCCCCTGGAAAAAAGATGTGATCTCAGAGAATGCATATATTTATTAACAATTATGGGCGGGGGGGACTGTTTTATGGTTATGTTCTCAAGGAGTTGAGACCCTTCACTAAACCAAGAATGCATCTCATTCTGTGTTCGGTTTATTCATTTAGGCCTTTGCGGCTGTGTGCGCAGCCCAGTATAAATACCAAGTAGTTGGTATTTAGAATAAGGTCATCTCCCCCTACAAAAAAAAAAAAAAAAAAAAGAAAAGAAATTAGAGAATTTTTTCCTACAGTCCTGCTTGTGCTAAATCACTATAGACTTGATGTTACATTGGAGGCGCCAGGAAGCCCGGAGTTTCCCCTTCAGACTCAATTACTTTTCCCCACCAAACTAATCAGCCCAGTTCCCTGCACTTATGAGCAGAGCAGCTTCCTGTTCAGCTTTGGAAGATTCTGAGAAGATTCTGAAAATTAACGCAAATGTACAGAGAGATTCTTCTAAAACCAAAGCTAAATAGAGATTATGTGTTATTTCATATAAAATATAATTGTAAATTCTGTGTTGTGGCAACTTTCTTTCAGCTGCAGGTGCTTTACATATTAAACACCAAGCCGTCTCTATGCTCTTTATGAATTTCAAAAAAAGTGCCTTTTGGTTCATAGTACCATTTGAGAGGAAAGAAACAGAATCTTTGTTTCGATCTTTGTTTTTTGGACAAAAAACTTGTGCTCAACAGCTGAAAACATCCTCTGCCTAACTTTCTCTTTATTTACATGACTTGGTTGCAGCTGCTAAAAAATGTAAGTCCACATACCTTTGTTACCAAAATTGAAATATTAAAAATTTCTTCTGTGTATCTCTGAGGCAAACCTATAAAGACATAAATCTTGTCTCTATGTGCTTCCACATAGAATACAAGTTATGGTTCATCAGAATTCTAAACAGATGTTATTGGTCACTATTAAGATAGGTTTAATTAAAAAAAAAAGAAACCCTCTTTTAAAATACAGATTAAAAATATTTTTTCAGCTATTAAAAAGTCACCCAAAAGCATACCTTGCAATTTTATTTTGAAGGCTTTTGCGTTTAAGGCATGTGAACCAACCATTTGTCCTTTGTGAAGAGAAACTACTCTCATCTGAACATGCCTCTTCAGGGTATTAACTGTTTCCTGAAAACCATCATCAGTTGAACTGATGAAGCATCCTCACCCCACAACAGGAACAGGATGTACTGGCAAGATAATCCTTTCCTTTGTGAAGGGCCACTTTGAGAAATGGGCTGGATTAAGTAGCAGTTTGCAACCAGCTTCATTAAATTGCATTAATCATCCTTGCAGTTTTACTGCAGCAGTAATTGGTGAACATTCTGATGTAAAATAAATAGGTATTTCTACTGAAAATGGGTAATATTCTCATAGTCCTATATTTTTGGAGAACTTATGTCTCTAAAATTTTCCTGACCCTAACCTTGCATCCAAGCTGAATCTGAGGAAAATCTTCAATAATGTGAACAGTTCAGGCAGACTCACTCTCCAGGAATAAAGTGACTTTTTTTTTTTCCTGCTCATGTCTACCCCAATTTAACAGTCTTGAATTGTCTTAAAAATTACTTTAAAATCTAGGTTGGGTTCCGAAAATGGTCTGAGAAATCAGCTATGGCAAAGAAAATAATACTGTTTTGTTCATAAAGCAACACTATAGTGCATTTGTGCCTTTGCTATGCCATTTTTCACAGCTTGGATTTGAAAATCAAAATATAAGGTCCATAGCAATAAGCATTATTTATTCAGTCTCATGAAGAATAAGAAGGCTCGTGTAAGTAAATACCGAGAGTAGAAAAAGTTATTTGAGGATTATTGCTTCTAGTTCATTGCTTGAGAAGTCCCTCAAAACAGTCATTTAAAAACAGTAATAACAGTAATAACAATTAAAATAATCTAACTGTGGTCCTAGAAAACACTGTGTGCCAGACACTGTTGTAAGC
Organism: Canis lupus dingo; assembly: GCF_003254725.2. NCBI lineage: Eukaryota > Metazoa > Chordata > Mammalia > Carnivora > Canidae > Canis > Canis lupus. Next base: position 33,040,668 of record NC_064253.1, on the reverse strand, counting down.
CCTTTGCTGACTCGTATACTAATTAGTATACTAATAAGTATTTGACCCTTGCAACAACATTTATGAGGTTATTTAGGATGGCTGTTTCATAGAGGACACTAAATCCTCGAAAGGAGAAGTATCTTCCAGAATCACACGGAGAGTGGAGGGGGGACAGAGTCACATCGGGTACTCTTAATTAACACCTATGCTACCCTGATCCTCTCTACAGTCTTTCTCTCTAGGCCAGAAATCTCCCTTCACCTTCAGGTCAGGCTGCAGAACATGTTTTCCTGACTAACTCACCAGGTAGTCAAGCCCAGCATGTTCAAGACTGACTAGAGAATCTGCTCCCGGCTATCTGCTGCCTCCACCCATACTTTATTTCTTTGTTTATTTATTTTTTAAAGATTTTATTTATTTATTCATGAGAGACACAGAGAGAGAGAGAGAGAGAGAGACAGAGACACAGGCAGAGGAAGAAGCAGGCTCCATGCAGGGAGCCCAGTGTGGGACTCGATCCCAGGACCCCGGGATCACAACCTGAGCTGAAGGCAGATGCTCAACCACTGAGCCACCCAGGCGTCCCTCCACCCATACTTTAATCCTGTAACCTAGCTTCCCAGCATTGGCAAAGATGCCATGGTGTTCCACTCTTGCCCCTCAGTGCTGGCCACAAGCTTGGTCCTTCTGGCTCCTGTACCCCACCTGTGAACCAGGGGTAGCCTCTCTTTCCTCTTTCCTCTTTCCCCTGCTCATTCTCTCTTAGGGACTACTTAGCTTTTGAAGTTGACCTTGGATGGCTCTTCCTAGCTTCATTCTTTCTCTTCTCCAATTCATCCTACAAACTAGTACCCAATGAAACATACTAAAGCATACTTCATCATTTCTACTAAGAAGACCCTGGTAGCTTGTCTAGAAAATGAATAATAAGCTCCTAAAATTTCCACTCTGGGCCATGTGTATCATAACCCCAACTTCGTTTCAATCCTTACTGCTTTCGCATCTTTCCATCTTTGCCTGTCCTTTGTTTACTTGTAAAATATTATTTAATTTTCTCTTGTTATATCCACCACCCCAGCACCAATCCACTGCCTCGAACACACTATTTACTGTTTCTCCCATGGTCCCAGATGAGACTCCCACTTGTGTGGCAAAATTTTCTTTCCCAGTTTTCCATCTCTCCTTCTTAGTCTTCATTCCCCGTGCTGTTTCCTGGTTCTGGAGCTCTTGCTTAGGCTAGAGTTGTAGTTTTCTGATGAAGCTCCGAGTTCTATATACTTCTTCAGTAAGCCACATTATCACCATCAGGCTAACTGTATCAAAACATGTCTACCTTGCAAATTTTCTGCTCAAAAATTAAAAGGGTTTCCTGTTTACTACACTTTAGACTCCAAACAGGCTGCCATATGGCACGACTTCAGGGAGCCCCATTCAGATTTTATTTTATTGGAATCTTCAAACTTCCTGGTTTGGAATTAAGCAGTATTTTGAGAACCAACAGCAGAATTGTTATTATATTACAATTTGCTCCTCTACTCCTTCACCCCCCCACCGCCCCAGATACACCAAAACACATTCCATTCAGGCATGCTGTGGAAAGACTGAGGGGTTTTCTTTATTGTAAGACTTTCAAGCATCTTTAATATACTTATGTGTATTATGAATCTTCAAAAAGAATCGTGATAGAAAAGGGTTTTTCTTTTTTTTTTTTTTCCCCCTCTCAGTCACTCTTAGATATTTCTCAGGACACCAGAGTTCTACAGACTCATATTGAGGAAATCTGCCCTGTACATTGTCTGCCCCAGTCCTTGTTACAGGTCAAATGCCACCTCAGAAGGCCTTCTCTGACCATATTGGTTAACGTTGCCATCCCTCCCAATACCATAATCTTGTTTTATTTTCCTCATAGTGCTTAGTACAATTTGAGGGGATACTTATTGTTTATTTGTTTCCCTTTGTTTTTCCTCTAGGATAATAGATCTAGGGGAACTGGCCTTCTATCTTGTTTGTAAAACCCTCCCTTCTCCCCCCAGTCAGGTGGCTGATACCCTTAATACAGTTTGGCTTTTCTTTTGAAGGAATATATATATCCCCACCCAAAGCCTTGCTTGTACCCATATTCTCAACCTACATAACTGAATTTAGGTGTATGTTATAAGGCTGAAATAAAAGTTTCCTCATCTCTGAGATTTTCTCTGATGGCCTGACTCGTCCCAGAAGCCTTTGTTCTTACTCTACTGAACTTCTGTAATGTTAGTTATCTGAGCAACTCAATTTATTTTGAAAACTTAATAATTTTTTATGTAGAAATGCTACCTTATCCCCCCAACCATAGGGTATTTTCCTTGTGGCAAGGATTGTTGCCATACTTTGAGTATCTTTGAGGGTCTAGCAGACTGGGCTTCTCAGGTAAGCAATAAATATCTACAACTTGATTAAGTATGAAACACATGATTCTGTTTGGGTGGAGTTGCTATACATTCTTACCTTTAAAATTCCTTCTGACTCTCTGAAGAAGTAGCTATAATTGGAAGGAATGGGGTGGAAAGATATAATGAAGAAATTAAGGGAAGAGGGAAGTTTAGTACCAAATAATACAATGTGATTAAAAATCTTTGTCTTGTGTTTATGTGGTTTAAATTCAACAGAAACAGCAGAATCTATCAAGTATCAGGGATCTTGGATTGAGTTGATGCTTCCTGTAACAATTCAATAGCCATGTACACTTTTGTGTAAGTCACTTAAATGTTAATCCATCTTTAAAATCATCATAGCAATTCCATTTCTTCCTTTTATTTAGAAATGAGAAGTTCTTTGCTGAGACAAGTTCAATTATTGGCTCTCCATCAAAATGATGTGGATTAGGAACATCTGGAGAACCTACCCTTGTTTTTTATTAATGGAAACCTTGGAAGGCTTAGTGATTTATATCGTCTATGTATTTTAACACACTGACTTTTTTTTCTTGGTAGAATTTTATTTCATTTGGAACATTTATGTGATCACGTAATATGCCACATATGAAACTTTTCATATGAAAAAGACCCAATGTATCTGCTGTATGTCAAATTTCATAGTCAGGAGGGGAGTGATTTGGAGCAGACTCTACCTAAGTGCCTGGATTTTCTGGAATGTTGTCAGGGTGCTAGTTTCAGCCTGCCTCAGAGCATTCTATCTCAGTCTTGCCTGGGACCTGAAGATTAAATCTACCCACAGGTGGGTTCTGCAGAGCGCTAGTGCTTTGAGGTACTCTGTGGAAAAAAAAAAAAACAAACTGTTGGATTATCAAATACATTTGAGGAATTGTGGATTTCTAAATCTCCTTTTTGGACAATTGGAAGGCTTATTAGCATGTTAAGGATTTGAGAATTTTTAGAGCTCTACAAAATTGGATCTGTCCTGCTCCCTTTATTTTCCTGACCTCATTTCCCACATCTCCCACATTTCCCACATTTCCCACATCACTCTCCTGTCTCTAACCACAATGGCCTTTTTGCGATTCCTCTGGCACACCATCAGCATTCTCTTTGCATATTTAGCCTAAAAGTCTCCCTCTTCCCCCATGGATTCCTGCAAGGGTCTATCTTGCCTCCTTTAAGTCTTTTCTGAAATATCATTTTCTTAGTGAGGCCATCCTTGATTACCTTATTTAAACTTATAAACTATCTGGTCCTGGCACTTCCTTACTGACCTTTCCACCTTTTTATTTCTCTACCTCACTCATCACCATGACCACAATAATGCTGCATTAATAAACTACCTTAAATCCTCATGATGCAATCATAAACATTTGTTTAGTGTCAGGTATATAGTGCTTATCTGATCCGTCCTGAATTCACTCTCTGGCGAACTGTGGGTCATTCCTGCAAATGTGCTGATATGGGTTAAGCTCGTCGACATGTCTGTGGGTGTTCTGGGTATTGGCTAATCTAGGAGGTCCCCAAGGAGATGACTGCAATATCTTGGCTTTGCTGCATGTGTCTCTCATCCTTTAGCGAGCTAGCTGAGGCTCTGTCTCCTGGCAATTACAGACAAGACTCAGTAAGTTTTCAGTGAGTTTAAATCAATTTGCTCATGTTCTGTTGGTCAGAGCAGGTCACACATAGCATCAGAGTGAGTGGTCACTACAATGTTACACAGCAAAGGGTACAGGAAGAGGTGAACAATTCGGACCATTTTTGCAAACTACCATACGTATTAGAACTTCTACTTCAAATTTTTGCTTGTTTCCCTCTACTAGAATATAAGTTACATGAAGGCAGGGATTTTAGTATCTATTTTTTAAGTACTTTATCTTTATTTTACTTTATCTAGAACTGTGCTCAGTACATAGTAGGTACTCAATAAATGTTTATTGGATGAATACATACATCAAAATAAACCCATTAAGCTTTAACTCAAAATTTTCAAATGTATTTTTTAGTTGATCCCATTTTTAGTGGAAAGCCAAACAAAATCTCATTTGGAATCAGATACTCTTCAGATAGCTCATGTCTTCCTTACTGAGAATGTAAGCTCCAGTAATCAGTTTTAGTTTTCAGTATTTATTTTGCCTTCTTTCATTTATCTAAGGCTTAGTAAATTATGTTTTTAAAAAAGATTTTATTTATTTATTCATGAGAGACACAGAGCGTGGCAGAGACATAGGCAGAGGGAGAAGCAGGCTCCCTGTGCGGAAACTGATACGGGACTCCCTGTGGGGAACCTGATACCAGGACCCCAGGACCACTACCTGAGCCAAAGGTAGATGCTCAACCACTGAGCCACCCAGGTGCCCCAGTAAATGACTTTTATGTCCTGGATTATGTACTATATCTAGTGGTAATAGAGAGCAATACTATCGTCCCAGCTTCTGAGAAGTCTCAGTTGAGTTGAAGAACAAAACTATAAAGCAAAATTAAGCAATATAATATGCTCCATTATAGTGTTATTAAAACAGTCCCCAAGAACACAAAGGAAGAAGTGTTCAAATGTGCTATTAGACATTGGATAGAGCGTTCTAACTTTGATCTCCATAACTGTTTAGACTGACAAAATCACTCTTCTAATACAACATGCTTATTTGTAACATTTCTATTTACACCATTTAATCTCTTCAATCATCTATACATTTATAGTCTACAGATAAATTTTTCTGAGTCTTAGCCATCCTTCAAATCTGACCAGTCATACAACATTCTCTAACCAAGTTTGCTTATAGACCCCTAACCCCTCAATTTATCTGAATTCTCTACACTTTATTGTCTATATCATATTAACATGTAATGATTAGGGATATCTATTTTGTTACTTTAAAATAGACTAGTTAGCTCTCCTGTTGTTCACCTTTTCACATGTGGATGTCTCATCTTTTCAGAAATTGTTAATGACCATGTTGAGAGCAGAAATTTTGTTTCTTTTTTGAAATTGCTGAAAATAATATTTGACATAATAGGTATTCAGATAATCAATTAGAAGGATACACTGAAAACCAAAAAATTTAACCTCATCACTTAGTTATGTACAGTTCTGATAATGCATGTGTGGGCAGTGTAGAAAATGGTGTTTATGTAGTACCCTTATCTATGTTGGAAACCAGTTTCTACTTTATATAAAGCTGTAAATACAGACTAATCTTTTTAACAGGTTAAAAATAAACTGGCAAATTTTAAGAGGTCTTGGAAATGAATAAGAGAAAAATTTTAAAATGCCAAACTACAAATGTACAGAAAGTGATTTCTTGTTGGCAAAGAAAATGTTGAAAAAAGGAATAAAGAGAAAACAAAGATGTGTTACCTGCTGTTCTCTGGCTTCAGGGCAGAGCAGAGGATCATTTATCTTTCAATTAGTTTTGCATTTCTACACACCTGCGTATCCTATTCACCAGCCCAATAAAACTGTCCTTCAGGGGTAAATTCTGCTTAACAGGGTACTTGATGTGTGGGAAACCCCCCAAATAAACTACAAAAGTAACAAGTCAATTCACTTAGTTCAAAAAGAATCCAAATCTTACATTTGTCTGGATGCCTTGGAAAAAGACAAAAAGCAACTCATCAAACATCGTAATTATTTACTGATAAAAACCCTGCTACGAGTCATAGAAGTGATGATAAGAGAAGGGATATTATTAGTTTACTCATACTCATAGGAATTAAATCAGAATAAACCCTTCAGATCCTACTAAAGACTATCTCACTCAATTCGTTTCTGGGCAGGTATAAGGCTAGGCCATTTCTAACTCCTTTTTATGTAGCTCTACAACCTTCAAGGAACTTCTGACTTCTCATATTAAGGAGCAGAATATATAGATGACAGAATAAATGAGTGCTTATTAGCTTATTGCTATTTCCCATTTTAAATGAACACATTCATTTGGAAGTCTCTGGTATTTGTGTGGTTGAGTCATTTATCTTTGTCTTATCCTTTCTCAGTGGACTGATTATGGATACCTTCTACCTGCACAATACCTTCTACCTGAGAAAACTGCTGCTCAACTCAGAGATCTCTCTCAAAGGTCAGAATCCTGACCTGAAGTGATTTCTTCGCTTCAAAGAACTGATGTCAGCTATGAACATAATCAAACACATATATATGGTAAAACACATACAATATTTTTTAAAAAGATGTTATTTCTGCCATATCCTGTCAAATCTGAGCCTCTATCTTTCTCACATTTTCCCCTTCCTTTGCCTTGTATGTAGGTAAGAAAAAAGATTGTTATTTGATAAAAACCAGTCTAGTCTTAGCTAATGCAATAAGACAAGAAAACGAGAGGGAAAAAAAAAAAGATGTACAGTTTGAGAAAGAAGATGTAAAATTATCTTCATTCTCGGATGACATGGTCATCAATGTAGAAAATCTGGAAGAGAGTACCTGGTGGCTCACTCGGTTAATTATCTGACTCTTAGTTTCAGCTCAGGTCATGATCTCAGGGTTATGAGATCAAGCACTGTGTCAGGCTCCCTGTTGGGCATGGAGCCTGCTTAAGACTCTGTCTCTCCTTCTCCCTCTGCAACTTGACATCCTTCTCTTCAAAAAAAAAAAAAAAAAGAGAGAGAGAGAAAATCCAGAAGAATTGACAAAGTAACTTCTAGAACTAATGAGCAATTATACCAAGGTTGCAGGATACAAGGATAATGTACAAAAACCAATCACTTTCCTGTGTAGTAGCAATGAACAAGTGGAATTTGAAATTAAAAACACAATTCCATTTACACTAGTGCCCTCAAAGTTAATTACTTAGGTTATAAATTTAATAAAATATTTATACATCTGTATGAGGAAACCTACAAACTCTGATGAACAATTAGAGAATAAAATAAATGAAGAGATATTTTGTGCTCATGGAAAGGAAGATTCAATATTGTCAAGATATTTGTTCTTCCAAATTTGATCTATAGATTAAATGTAATCCAAATCAAAATCCTAGCAAGTTATTTGATGGACATTGACAAACTAATCCTAAAGTTTATATGGAGAGGTAAAAGACCCAGAATAGCCAGCACCATATTGAAGATAAAGAACAAAGTTGGAGGACTGACACTACCTGATTTCAAGATTAGTAAATTAGTGAAACTACAGTAATCAAGACAGTGTGGTATTGGTATCTTTGACAAAGGAACAAAAGCAATACAGTGGAGAAAAGATCATCTTTTCAACAAATGATCCTAGAAACAAGCAGATACCCACATGAGAAAAATGAAGCTAAATAAAGATGTTACACTCTTCACAAAAATTAAATCAAAATTGTTCATGATTGTGAAACTGTCAGTGCTACCCAGGGCAATTTACACATTTAATGCAATCCCTATCAAAATACCATGGACTTTCTTCAGAGAATTGGAACAAATCTTCTTAAGATATGTGTGAAATCAGAAAAGACCCCAAATAGCCAGGAGAATATTGAAAAAGAAAACCAGAGCTGGGGGCATCACAGTGCCAGATGTCAGGTTGTACTACAAAGCTATGATCATCAAGACAGCATGATACTGGCACAAAAACAGACACATAGATCAATGGAACAGAATAGAGAACCCAGAAGTGGGCCCTCAACTCTATGGTGCACTCATCTTTGACAAAGCAGGAAAGACTATCCACTGGAAAAAGGAGAGTCTCTTCAATAAATGGTGCTGGGAAAATTGGACAATCACGTGCAGAAGAATGAAACTAGACCACTCTCTTACAACATACACAAAGATAAACTCAAAATGGATGAAAGATCTAAATGTGAGACAAGAATCCATTAAAATCCTAGAGGAGAACACAGGCAACACCCTTTTTGAACTTGGCCACAGCAAACTCTTGCAAGATACATCTATGAAGGCAAGGGAAACAAAAGCACAAATGAATTATTGGGACTCCATGAAGATAAAAAGCTTCTGCATAGCAAAAGAAACAGTCAACAAAACTAAAAGACAACCTACAGAATGGGAGAAGATATTTGCAAATGACCTATCAGATAAAGGGCTAGTATCCAAGATCTATACAGAACTTATCAAACTCAACACCCAAGAAAGAAACAATCCCATCATGAAATGGGCAGAAGACATGAACAGAAATTTCACCAAAGAAGACATAGACATGGCCAACAAGCACATGAGAAAATGCTCTGCATTGCTTGCCATCAGGGAAACACAAATCAAAACCACAATGAGATACCACCTCACACCAACAGGAATGGTGAAAATTAACAAGACAGGAAACCACAAATATTGGACAGGATGTGGAGAGAGGGGAGCCCTCTTGCACTCTTGGTGGGAATGTGAACTGGTACAGCCACTCTGGAAAACTGTGTGAAGTTTCCTCAAAGAGTTAAAAATAGAGCTACCTTATGACCCAGCAATTGCACTGCTGGGGATTTACCCCAAAGGTATAGATGCAGTGAAACGCCGGGACACCTGCACCCCCATGTTTCTAGCAGCAATGTCCACAATAGCCAAACTGTGGAAGGAACCTCAGTGTCCATCAAAAGATGAATGGATAAAGAAGATGTGGTCTATGTATACAACGGAATATTACTCAGCCATTAGAAACGACAAATACCCACCATTTGCTTCGATGTGGATGGAACTGGAGAGTATTATGCTGAATGAAGTAAGTCAATTGGAGAAGGACAAATATTATATGGTCTCATTCATTTAGGGAATATAAAAAATAGTGAAAGGGAAAAAGAGAGAAAATGAGTGGGACATATCAGTGAGGATGTCAGAACATGAGAGACTCCTAACTCTGGGAAACAAACAAGGAGTGGTGGAAAGGGAGGTGGGTGGGGGGTTGGGGTGACTGGGTGACGGGCACTGAGGGGGGCACTTGACGGGATGAGCACTGGGTGTTATGCTATATGTTGGCAAATTGAACTCCAATTAAAAAAAATATACAAAATAATTTTTCATGGACTTAGGAATGTAAATGTTAAACACAAAACTGTAAACCTCATAGAAGATATATAAGAGAAAACTTAGATGACCTTGGGTGTGATGATAACTTTTTAGGTACAGCACCAAAGATATGATACATGAAAGGAATAACTGATAAACTGGACTTCCTGAGGATCAAAAACTTCTGACCTATGAAAGCCTATGTTAAGAGAATAAGAAGATAAGCCACAGACTGGGAGAAAATATTTGTAAAAGGCACATCTGATAAAGGACTGTTATCCAAATATACAAAGAACACTTACAATAAGGACAATAAGGACACAAACAACGCAATTAAAAAATTGGCTAAAGACCTTAACAGACACCTCACCAAAGATTTACAGATGCAAATAAGCATATGAAAAGATGCACCATCTCATCAATATCAGGGAAAAACAAATTAAAGCAACCGCAGGATACCACTAAACTCCTATTAGAACAGCCAAAATCTGGAACACTAACAACGGCAAATGCTGAAGAGGACATGCAGCAACAGAACTTTTGTTCATTGCTGTGGGGGAATGCAAAGGATTACCCACCACTTTGGAAGATACTTTGATGGTTCTTTCTTTCTTTCTTTCTTTCTTTCTTTCTTTCTTTCTTTCTTTCTTTCTTTCTTTCTTTCTTTCCTTTGGTGGTTAACAAAACTTACAAAACTTACATACAAAACTTACAAAACTAAACATACTCTTCCCTTATGATACAGTGATTGTACTCCTTGGTATTTACCAAAAGAGTTGAAAAATTATGTCCATACAAAATCCTGTGCATGGATGCTTATAGCAGCTTTATTCATAATTGCCAAAACTTAGAAGCAACTAAGACTTCGGTAGATGAATGGATAAATAAACTGTGTTACATGTAGACAATGAAATATTATTCAATGCTAAAAGGAAATGAGCTATCAAATAGGAAAAGACATGGAAGAAACTGAAATACAAATTCTTAAGTAAAAGTAAAAGTCTAGGGCAACATACTGTATGATTTCAATTTTTTGCAATTATATGTTCAATTATATTATATAGGGAGACACTGCAAAGATCAGCAGTTGCCAGAAGCATGAATAATAGAGGCACAGGAGATTTTTAGGGCTCTGAAGATATATAGGGTATATAATGAATACATATCATTATACATTTGTCCAGACTCATAGAATGTACAACTCCAAGACTGCATCCTAATGTAAACTATGGACTTTGGCTGATTGTGATGTGCTGATTATAACAAATGTACCACTCTGGTTGGGGATGTTGATGAGAGGGGAGCTATGGATATTATATGGTATATTTCTGTACCTTCGTTTCAATTTTGCTGTGAACCTAAACTTCTCTTGAAAGAAAAGAAAACAAAACAAAACAAAAAACCTCTCTTTAAAAAAATCAGTGCATTTTAAGAAACTCTAAATAAAACAAAGACCCATATTAGAAAGACAGGCTCAACATAAAGAGCTGACATGGTGTATGAGAAAAAGAAGTACTCTTTTCTCTTCTGAGGGCAAAAGGCATGAGTTCATAAAATTAGAAATGCAAATTGTAAAGTGTTATGCCAGCTTTTACCTACCAAACTGACAAAGGCTCTTTTGTGTTTTTTGTTGTCGTTGTTAAAGCTAAAACAGAATTCTCAATGGTGACAAGAGATAGGGACTTTCATTTAGTACTGGAACAATTGTAAATTGGACAGAGTTTTGTACCAAATTTTTCTCCATTGCTTTCTGCAAAAATTTATTCTCAAACATTCAGATATTTAAAGGAAGAGTGGAGGAAGACAAGAAGTACAACTCAGTGCTGTGGTCTTTCCCACCTCTTGTTGAACCACTAGAAGTCAATGAAGACTGGCATAGAAGTTCATTGAGCTCTTCTCTAATACAAAATTATGGAATTTCTTTTCCAGATTATTTTATCTTGTTATGTGGCAAGGAGTTCCTTGAGGACACTCTAAAATCTTCCTACCTATGTGCTCTTGGCTCATCGTACTTCCAAGTTTCTGTCATAAACCACTGACAGAAATTAAAAGAAACTTGGCTCTATTTGATAGGACCATTTGCATTTTATAAGGAGAAGACTCACATACTGTGTATTTGACTTTGAAGTTTTGTAAACTTCTTTTAACTTTTTGCTAATACTACGGGGCAGAAACTGGCAACCGAAGGGCCACTGGGTGACTTTGGCTAGTCAAACTTGGGACTCCTAGGGAAAGGGAATGTTCTTGTGGGACAGACAGCTGTGTGGGTGTAGCATGGACTCTTAGAAAACTGCATATATCCCCACCTGCTGCGGACCAACAGTGAAGCAGCCCTAATTACACTTGCCCAAAGGCACATTTTAAATGCCATGGATTGTTATTCATTAAACATAAGATTTCCTCACAGCAACCTAATACCCAGCTTTGAAAAGGAAGCAAATTTAGGAACTTGTTGGACTTTTCAGAGCGACAACAACAAAAAAGATATCTATTGCCTAATCCAGATTTTCTTTTCCATAGTATTTTTAAACTATAGTCTTTCTTTGTCTCATTCTTCTATCAGTCTTTGCTGGTGAGATTTCTAAATCAGAGAGAAAGGTGCAAATCCTGTCAGGAAAAATTTCTCTCCTCAAAGAAATGATGGTGCTTTCCTCGTAAAGTATATTTATAACTAACATATAAATGCCACGTTTGATCTTAAGTATTATCGTTCCTGTGAGGATACGAGTGTGCTTAATTAACAATAATTAAGCTTCACGTGACATCTATTTTATGCTCCCTTGAGAAATAGGCAAGCGGACTAATGAAAGAAGAACAGTCTTCAGCCGGGCCAGCCTCTGAGCTCCACAGCACATACCCTGTGCTGCGTGCCCGGGGCAGCTCTCACACAGAGAAGGCTAACCTCTCTACTTCCAGGGAGCAAAAGAATGTCCTGGGAAAATTTGACAGGAATTAAACAAAAAAGATGGAAGCATTTTAGGAAGATGCTTATGAGTCCCTCGGGAAAACACAGTTCTTAAAAGTTCAAGCTGTAAAATAGCAGGCAAAAGCACGTATTCAATGTTAAGAGGAAATTCCATAAACATTTTTCTGGTTCAGTATCTGTGAGATTAACACCCTCCCTTGTCCTGCCTGTAGTCCTTTGAAAGGGGGGTGGGGGTGGGACTGAGGAAGCAGTAGTCACGAATCAGAGATTTTCTTGCATCTTCAGAGGAAAGGCTAGTCTGGAGCCAAGTGTCTAATAATCTCTTGATTTGCTTAGACATAAGAAAGCAATTTTTCCAAAAACTACTTTGCTGATAAGCCGGCTCTTGGTTTCTTTTTAAAAGACATGATTAAAAATCTTCCTTAAATGACAGTCTATTGGGAATGCTGAAGTACTTTGGAATATCTAAATGCTTCCAGCTGCTATCTTAATTTTAAAATATTTCTTAAAGGGGATTTCCAGCCTGTTGGCAGCAACAAAATAGAGCTTTTCTGTTTGTTTTGGTTTTTTTGTTTGTTTGTTTGTTTCTGTTTCTATGATTGGATTTCACAGTGCATCATATGATTTACTCTGTAGTGACAAGAAAATGCATTCATTTAGAAATTTTTATTACTTCTCAATTACTCACTCAAAGTGTATTTTTACATTGGAGTTGTTCAGATGAGTGGAGAATGATACATTAAGTACAATGTTCCCCTCCTGGAGCTAGAAGATTATAAGGAGAAGGAATATATTTTGTCAAAAGATATCATATGTATAAATAGAGACTTAACTGGAGTTAAAAATCAGATATCTTGACCTGAGCCCATAAGATCTCCAAGTTTTAATTCTTGTAGTGCCCAGCAAAGTGAGTCCAGAAAAAAAAGAAAGAAGAAAGAAAGAAAGAAAGAAAGAAAGAAAGAAAGAAAGAAAGAAAGAAAGAAAGAATTCCCACATTTCTGGAAGTACTATGTAGAAATAAAGGAAAGGAATGTGATCCAGTAAATTTCCTCTAATCTCAGTTCTAAACTCTGATTAGCATACCTGTAGACTGACATTAATATTACATACTGAAGATTAGAGAAGTGTCTATCATATATTTCCACCATATTCAAGGTACTAGGTATCCCGTCCCAGCTCCACTTCTTTAAGAGAGAATCTGCAAAATCTAAAATTCTGAACTCTTCCTACTGGTCTAAGTTGCCTGCACCAGGAGTCAATACCATCACAAAGGACGAGTTAGATAGTCTCTCTCCTAGAATTTTGAAATAAGGTCATTCAGAAAATGAATGGATTGGCAATCTGTGGAGAACCAACGTGGAACATGACATAGTCCCTATTATGCAGGCTGCCATTTTGGATTAGTTTTGATGATAAGCAAAGAAGTCAGTCCATGGAAGAGGAAATACCCCAAGAGAAGTAGAAATAAGAGACTGCAACCAAAGAGACAGAGAAACAGACAGATGCTGCTCTAAGATATTCCTGAGGTCCATGATGGTGGTCCCAGGTCAAGGGACCCAAGTATGTGGTAAGCTAATAAAGCTCCCACGGATATGCCTATGACCTAATGCCTGGAACCTGTAAATGCTACCTTTGGAAAAAGCATCTCTACAGATGTGATGAGAATCTTGAGACGGAGAGATCAGCATAGATTATCTGGATAGGTCCTAACTGCCAACATAAGCCTCCTCCTCAGAGAGTTGCAGAGGGAAATTAGACACACAAAGAAGGGAATGAGGCAATGTGGCCACAGATGCAGAGATGATGGGAGTGCTGTGGCCCTAAGTGAGGAATGCTGACAGCCATCGAAGCAGGAAGCATCAAGGAACAAATTCTCTTCTAGGGCCTGTGGTACAGGTGTGGCCCTGCAGACACTTTGATTTTGTCTCTGAAACGATTTCAGATGTCTGGCCTCCAGAATATTGAGGGAGTAGATCTCTGATGGTTTAAGCCACCAGGTCTGTGGTAATTTATTACAGCAGTCAAAGGAAATTTACAGGGCTTTTCTTAGCATGAAATAAAGTGTACTTTCTGTTTCTAGGTAGTTCAAAATCAATTAGATGAGATTATCAAGTACCTAATTAAGTTTTAAAAAGTCCTTATTAAAGAGGTTGGTTAACAAATGGCAAGAATTGACAGGAGAATGAACATAATTTCTTCTAGTGTGTTCTGAGAGGTGGCAGAGATAGCATTAGAACATTATTTTGAACTAGGAATATTTTAAAATTTCAGGTGACAAAGCCCATTGGCACGTGATGAATACATTATGTCTTTTCCCCTCCTCAGATTAAAAATGTTGTGTGAAAGCAGATATTAAAACTGAAGCGAACTATCCCAGGGCACCTGAGTGGCACAGTGGTTGAGCATCTGCTTCTGGCTCAGGGCATGATCCCGGGGTCCTATGATCAAGTCCTGCATCAGGGTCCCCGCAGGAAGCCTGCTTCTCCCTGTGCCTGTGTCTGCTTTTCTCTGTGTGTCTCTCATGAATAAATAAATAAAATATTTTTTTAAAAATAAAGCAAATTATCCCTGAGAAGATGGCAGGTCTGCGAATAACGATCCCTGTGTCCAGTGATAAAGGCATTTCTGTCAAACCTCTCCAATATAAGGCAAAGCAAATAGTTTAGAAATTTACAGAACAGATCAAAAGTCAGATCTTTTTTTGCAATTTTATTTTAGCCTTACCCCCTTTTTTCCCCTCAAGGTGTGAAAATGCACATTTGACAGTATTAAACCTGAGAGTGACTCTTCCCACCCCATACATCTTTCGGATCATCCAGTTTTTCTTATGCCTTATCAATGGCTTCCTCTTTACAGGAAAGGAGAAAAGGCTAAATATTTATTGAAAACTAAAATCAAATGTAAGTGGCCACGTTAGTGGGGAAGGGATAGTGTTCAAATTCATAATAATTTAAAATACATTACTTTCTAATCTCAAGGCTGAGAAACTCCTGTTTTGTTGGAATGTTGAGACAGGAAATTCTGTAAGAGGCAAGCTCACAGAGGTTATAGCTGCTCCCTGCCTGTTACCTTCCAGGGCTGCTCTGTCCGTATCCGTCAGCTATATCCTTATTATACTAAGCTGATCCTTTCCAGAAAGGAATTTGTTAAGTAGTATGCTTAGATTAAAAAGTACCATACATTTTTAATGTAACATAACATTACACATGAAAATTCCCAATGATTCTGAGATGAGTTTGGATTGCATAAGATAAAACAATGTAAGACCAAATTCCTCAAATTTTTACAGTATGAGAAAAAATGCCACCACTGCAAAATAAAGAAAATAAAGCATATTAGCTCTGATAGACATTATAATGCTTACCAACATCCAGTTCTCTCTCCTTCTTGGGCATCAGGGAGACTACCCTTCCCAGATCCCATGCCATTAAGTGGGGCCATTGACTAGTCTTTGTTCCTAAAATGTGAACAGAAAAGCTTCTGTGTGATTTTCTTTTTTAAGATTTAATTTTTGTTGTTGTTGTTCATGAGAGACACAGAGAAGCAGAGACATAGACAGAGAGAGAAGCAGGCTTCCTGCAGAGAGCCAGATGCAGGACTCGATCCCAGGACCCCAGGATCACGATCTGAGCCAAAGGCAGATGCTCAACCCCTGAGCCACCCAGGCGTTCCTCTGTGATTTTCTATTTCTACTGTTCTCCAAGAGGAGTTCTGAAATGACATTCTGATTTTGAGTTTCCATCAGCTGGCGACTTTGTGGAGTAGAGCAAAGTGTTCTTGTATTGAGCATTCAGAATTAAAAATAAGTCATAGTTGTACTAAGATGGAGTTAATTTGTTGCTGTAGTACAACCTGCAATTTATCAATTTATGATGACTACCATACCCATCAACCAAATAAAAAAGTAGACAAAAAATTATGCATAGAAAAAACTGGAGAGAACTTGACTTGACTTAAAGTAGTATGACTTTGCTTATACTTTCTCAGCTTTATGTTTATTTCCACATTAATTTCTGTACACACACACACCCATAATTCTTTTATGAATGGATAAATGATACTTTACAAAGCTGTTATCTCCAAAATCCTACCACACACAAAGTGAAGAAAGCCAACTTTTGCTCAGAGATCTTTGTATTCTCTCTTCTAGTTAAGTTCCTAAATGTTTGCAAATAGAATAAACTCTAAAGGTAGCTAGCTTTTATCCATGGCCAAAATTCAGACTTCATATTGGTGGCTTCCTCCAATGGTTTGCTAGATTGTCCCAGACTTTCTTTGAAACATACGTGATATTTCCAAGCATATTGGCACTCATGTTGTTTATTAGCTCTCAGTAGTGTTTTATATGGGGAATAGAGGAAGTTGTTGAAACCAGCTATCGAGGCTTCTCTTGGCCCTCTGCTTTATTTATTCTACATCATGGAAAATCCCCCTGGATTCTCTGTTAAGGGACCTGGCATCATGTGTAGTTTTCCTACTTGCCTAGAAGTAGCAATTTTACCTTGAGAGTGAGAATAATGACTCAGTTGGTTAAGCATCCAACTCTTGATTTCAGCTCAGGTCATGATCTCAAGGTCATGGGGTCATCAGGCTCTGTGCTCAGTGCAGAGTCTGCTCATCCCTCTCCTTCTGTTTCCCCCACCCCAATAAATAAATAAAATCTTTTAAAAAGAATAATTAATCAGCATGCAGATGTTTGTGTGTATGTCTATGTAATGATGAACCAATTTCATGCTCAGGCTCTCAGCGGAGTTGACAAACACTGTGTATTACTCCTCTGTCCCTATCTTTTTATTTCTGTCTTTTTTAGGTTAAGAGAGTTAGTTACTTTAAACAGTAAGCTTTAATTGTTAAACATGGAAATTATAGCAGACATTTAGGTAGCCTCTGTTAGTACCCCCAAAACTTAAAGACCCCTTAAAAATTAATAAAAAGTGATAATCCAGTAGAAAAATAGGCAAAGGACATGAACAAGCAAGTCACATAAGAAGCCAGGATACTCAGTATACATGTGTAAAGGTTTTTACTTTTATTAGTAGTCGGGGGAATACAACAGAGAAGTACCATTTTGTAGCAATAAATTTAGATGTGACTATAAAAATCTGATAATGCTGAACATGTGGGAAAAAGTGAATTCTAATATACTGTTACTGAAAGTGAACATTGGTACAACCAATTTAAAGAATAATTTAGAACTATTTAGCGGTATGGGGTAACACTTTGAGTGTCTTTTGACACCAAAAAAGTATGTTGAAGTCTTAAACCCCAGTAACTTAGAATGTGACCTTATTTGGAAATAGGATGATTGCTGAGGCAATTAGTTAAATGATATCTAATTTGAGTAAGGTGGGACCTAGTTCAATGTGACTAATGTCCTTATAAGAGGACATCTATGCAAAGACACAGGGAGACTACCCTGTGAAAATGGAAGCAGAGGGTAGATTTGAAATGCTATCACAAACCAGGAGCTGTAAGGCACAAGAAATGTTGAGGACGTGGCCCTACCAACACCTTGGTTTTGGATTTCTAGCCTTCTGCAACCATGAGACAATACATTTCTGTGGCTTTAAACCACCCAGTCTCACTTTGTATGGTAGCTGCAGGAAACTATATATACATATCTAATAAAGTTGAAAATGTGCCTACTGATGATCTGCAGTTCTACTCACCCTAAAGAGATTCTCTCACATTTACACAAAGAATCTTATGTTCAAGCTGAGGTCTCCCTACAGTATTCTAGGACCTCAGTGATGCATACTACATATAAATGAAAGATGAGGATGGGAAATGGTAAGCTAATATAATTTTTGGTCCTTCACCCTGGCTTCAACCAGAGTTATTTGCTTTTATGTCTGCTTAAGATTTTTCTTGAATAAAGGGTTCCATGACTAAAAAGAGGCTTGAAAACAACTGGAATAAGAAAATATTCTCTTCTAAAATGATGACATTTCCTTTTTAAAGTCCTTTGATCTAAGACTTTTCCTTTTTGCACCTGTTTTTTTGTGTTACTGTTTTTATCTATGTATCATACATATGATATTCTTATTTTATTTATTTATTTTTAAATATTTTTGTTATTTATTCAAGAGAGACACAGAAAGAGGCAGAGAAACAGGCAGAAGGAGGAGGAGGCTCCACACAGGGAGCCCAATGGGGGACTCGATCCCAGGACCCCGGGGATCACGCCCTGAGCCGAAGGCAAACGCTCAACCACTGAGCCATCCAGGTGTCCCTGGTATTCTTATTTTAGTGAAAACTTTCCTTTTCTAGTATTTTTACTCTTAAATAGATGTAGTTTTATTCTAATATTACTGGTAGTACTAATGTGTCGTATTATGTTTTAAAAGATTTTATTTATTTCTTCATGAGAGGCAGAGACACAGACAGAGGGAGAGGCAGACTCTTCCCAGGGAGCCCAATGTGGAACTCGATCCCGGGACTGGGATCATGCCTTGAGCCAAAGGCAGACGCGCAACTGGTGATCCACCCAGGCATCCCTGTATCTGTTGTATTAATCAAGATTTTATTAGTCACATTTTGGGGAACTGTTTTTTAACGATTTTATTAATAATTATAGTCAATTTAGGGGCATCGTGGTGGCTCAGTCAGTTGGGTGTCTGACTTGATTTTAGCTTGGGTCATGATCTCAGGGTCATGAGATCGAGCCCCACATTGGGCTCTGCAGTTGGCACAGAGTCGGCTTAGGATTCCCCCCATCCCTTGGCTCTTGCCCCTTCAAATATATAAATAATAAAAAATAATTATAGCCAATTTAGATGGCATGAGGCATATTATTACTTCTTTTTACATTTGGATATTCAATTGTTCCCACATGATTTGTTGAAAAGATGATCTTTTTCCACTGAATTATCCATGTACCTTTGTTGAAAATCAAATAAGTCATGGAAATAAAAAGGACAGAATAGGGAATAGAGTCAATTACATTGTTATGGTGACAGATGGTGACTATATTTATCATGGTGAGCATTGAGTAATGTCTGGAACTATCGAATCAATATGTTGTACACCTGAAACTAATATCAGATTGTATGTCAATTATACTTCAATAATTTAAAAAAGTGAAAAAATACATTGCTAAAAAAAGCAAGAAAATCATTTGATCATATATGAATGAGTCTGTTTCTGGACTCTTGGTCCTGTCCCATTGATATATTTTCTATATTTAGACAACTACCACACTCCTTGACTACTGTAATTGTTTCATAACTCTTGGCATCAGGTAGTACCCTGCCTTTGTTCTTCTTTCCAAGTTGTTTTGGCTATTCTAGTCTTTGAATTTCCATATGACTCAAAACTTAATCTGAAATGGGTCATAGACCTAAACATAAAACTTATAACTATGAAACTTATAAAGTAAAACCCATGAGAAAATTTTTGTGACCTTGGAATTAGGTAAAGAATTTTTAGATAGGATCCTAGAAACATGATTCACAGAAGAAAACATTAATAAATTAGATGTTATTAAAGTTAAGAACTTCTGCTCTTCAAAAGGCACTGGTAAGAGAATGAAAAGTCATACAAACAAGGAGAAAATATTTGCAAATCATACAACTGTGAAGGACTTGAATTACAGAAAGAACTCTCAAAACTCAATAATAAGAAAACAATCTAATTTAAAAAATGGGAAAATGATTTGAAAAACTGGGATCCCCGGGTGGCTCAGCTGTTTAGTGCCTGCCTTCAGCCCAGGGCATGATCCTGGAGTCCTGGGATCGAGTCCCACATCAGGCTCCCTGCGTGGAGCCAGCTTCTCCCTCTGCCTATGTCTCTGCCTCTCTCTCTGTGTCTCTCATGAATAAATAAAAAATAAAATCTTAAAAAAAAAGCTCTTCATCAAAGATGTATGAATGGCAAATAACCACATGAACAGATATTCAGTATTTTCAGGAAATGCAAATTAAAACAGTGAAGAGGTACTAAATAGCGCAGCAAGAATATAAAATGGTACAACTGCTTTGGAAAACAATTCGACAATTTCTTACAAAGTTACACATACACTACCATGTGATCCAGCCATTCCATTCCCAGGTGTTTATACAAAGCGAAATGAAAGATATTTTTATACAGTGACAAATTAACATGCAAATGTTTCATAATAGATGCATTTGTAAACTGGAAACAGTTCAAATGCCATCAATAGGTGAATGGATAAACAAATTGTAGTACCTCCATACAATAAAATACTATTCAGCAATAAAAAGGAATGACCTACTGATACTTGCACTAATGTGGATGGATTTTCTTTTGGCTTTTCTCTTGATGACACTTTTCCCTTCCTATGTATCACCAGAACTGCCAGTCTTTCATTTCCTCAACCATCATCATCCCCCTTCCAATTCTTTGTTTATGTTGTTGGTTTTTAAATTTTGGTTTTTTGTTTGTTTGTTTGTTTTTATTTTTTATTTTTTATTTTTTAGGAGGAGAGAGAGTGCCAACAGGGAGGGGGCCCGGAGGGAGAGGTAGAGAAAGAATC
This sequence comes from Canis lupus dingo, assembly GCF_003254725.2. Classification (NCBI taxonomy): domain Eukaryota; kingdom Metazoa; phylum Chordata; class Mammalia; order Carnivora; family Canidae; genus Canis; species Canis lupus. Next base: position 33,019,910 of record NC_064253.1, on the reverse strand, counting down.
CCAAGTAGGCTCAATGCTCAGTGCTGAGCTGGATGCAGGGCTCCAACTCACCACCCTGAGATCAATACCTGAGCTGAAATCAAGAGTTGGTTGCTGGGATGCCTGGGTGGCTCAGAGAGTTGAGCATCTGCCTTCGGCTCAAGACGTGATCCTGCGGCCCTGGGAGCAAGTCCCACATTGGGCTCCCTGCGAGAAGCCTGCTTCTCCCTCTGCCTGTTTCTGTGTCTCTCATGAATAAATAAATCTTTAAAAAAAAAAAAAAAAGAGTTGGTTGCTTAACTGACAGAGCCATCCAAGTGGCCCTTATGTTGTTTTTATCTAAAACACACCACCTCCTTTTTTAATTAGATAAATTATATTTATCATTAAGGTTCCAGTTTATACTTTATTTCCTCTGAGAACCTTCCCTTGACCATGAAAGTTCATTGTTCTGTGAGTGTTCCTGTGTGATTCTCCTATCAGAATAGCAATCAGCATGTAACTTAGTCTAGAAGGGTATAGATTTTGGTGTCTAGCAGACCTCTCTCAAAATCTCAAATCTGTGCTTTCTTCCTGTGTGACTTGGAATAAGTTGCACTGCCAGGCTAAGCCTCAGTTTTCTTCAATTATAAAGTGATCCTGCTGTTTTATGAAAATTAGAGGAGATATGCATATAAAATGTTTAGTGTGGTACATATTTTTTTTTAAAGTATTCATGGTAGCTTTTATTTTACTGAATTTTTCTTTCTTGTTTAATTATCATTCTCCACCATAATACATACGTTTTGTTAGACAAGAACTATCCTTATTAATGGTTGTGTCCCTCAATCTAGTAAAATAATAGCAAATAATATGTGCATGAATAAAAGAATGACAACTTGAACCCTGAATTTCTAATTAGGAAAGACCTCTTACAGTCCTCAGAATACCACAAGAAAGAGAAGCAGCCTATGGCAGTGTGCTTGGCTCCCAGACTGTAGGTAATTGCTTCAAGGATCGATTGCTAAACTAGATGGGTCAATAAATCTGTGCATTTTGATTTAATAGTTTGGCTCAAGAGATAGTTGGTCTAATCTTTCTCTGTGTGGTTAAGCCTATAAAATATAGACCTTGGGAATTCTCAATGACTTTATATTTGCTACATTGGAGGGGGGGAGAAAAACTTACATTAAAAAATAAAGCTGTTACAAAGGAAAAGAAGAAAAAAGCAAATGGGTGTGAGTGGGAATCATGGGATAGCAGTTAGCCAAGGGAAGGTTAATGAGTAGTGAGATTAGGTAGCCATTTTTACTATTTACTACCATTTTTACTATTGCCTAGTTTCAGTCATTTTGCCTCATGTTTGGTGGGGTCTGAGACATGTTTGGTGGGACAATACTCAGGCATTGTCCCAACATGTACAGAGATTGCTCTTAGACATGGAATTATATTTTCTCAAATCCTATACCAATGTTACTCTTTGTTGATGATAACAAATTCTACCATTCATGGATGTTCAACACCGAGTTTTCCTGATTTAAGGCCTAGTTCATACAAGTGCAAAAGGATTTTTCACAGCACTAAGGTATTGATAGAGTAAGAGTTTTAGTAAGCATTGTCGCCATCTCATAATCAAGTACACAAACATTCTGTTTTTTGTTGTTTCAACACACTGTAGTTATCTGCAGAAGGCAAGATAAGGTCAAGATAAGGAAATTTTCCAACTCAAATGTAGAGCATAAGTGTCTTAGATGACCAATAATAAAGTGAACAGGTTTTTAAGTCAAGGTTAACAGGATTAAGGAAACTAAAAACCAATTGGGAAAATCCTTTAGGAAAATCAAACCTCTATGTTAGGGATCTGATCTAGCCAATAGGCTGGGACATTGATGTTTTTTATCCTTTAGTTTTATGTATTTTGAGAATCTCCAGGTACCTAGCACAAACCTTTGAAGGTTCCCTTGTCCCCAGGCTTATCAACTCTTGCAAATAGATGCCTGAGGGCCCTCGTCATCCAAACCAGCCAGCAGTCAACCAGGCTCTGCATCTCAAAGCCACTTGAGCTCAGCTGGGAACAAAATGCCATATTCAGAATAGAATGATATGGCTCTGAGAAGATCATTTCTGCTGTTATTCAGGATAAATTCACATATGTTGTTCTCAAAATACTCCTATAGGCACACACATCCATTGAAAGATGTAGGTCATGTTATGAAAAGCAGGAAACATCATATATCAGGTGCAATTTTTTTTTTTCCTTTGAGGGAAACGTGGCATGAAGAATTCAGAATAATAGGCTAAAATTATCATCTAAAAATTCTGACCTTCTCATTCATAAACATCTCCGTTTTCTTTCCCAACCTTTTACCCATGAACCTCTGCTTTTCTGTCTCTATTACAGATGAAAGTCTGATGTTACAAATAATAACAGAAGGAAATGGGAACTCATTGTCAACAAGAGAGGTAGAATACAAACAGATCTTTATTCAGACAAATTCCTTTTTAAAGAAAAGAAAGTGCTGGGTAAGTCTTGTGAGTTTCTGTATTAGAATTCCACCTTTAAGAATTTTTTAAAAAAATTATTTATTATTTGAGAGAGAGAATGAGAGAAAAAGCACGAGTGAGCAGAGAGGGAGAAGGAGAAGCAGTCTCCCTGCTGAGCAGGGAGCCTGATGTGGAGCTCAATCCCAGGACCCCAGGATCATGACCTGAGCCAAAGGCAGATGCTTAACCCACTGAACCACCCCGGCACTCTTAGTTCCACCTTTAGAATCCTTGATTCTCAATTTAGATCATAATTCAAATAAACTTAATAATATGAATACATAGTAGGATATGGAATGGGATTTTTTGCTGTCTTAGAATTTCAGCTAAGTCTCAATTTTAGAATAATAGATACCAATATGTCCATGTTCTAGAAGAGCTAGCTGCCAGATACATGCATCTGAGACTTATTAACAAGAACTGATCCAGTGACAGTGATCTACCTCTACAAATCCAAGAAGAGGATTCCTTGAAAGGAATATTTAGGAGAAAAGAGCACTTTGACTTTTGTCTTTCCCTTGAAAGAACAGGCAATGGAAGAGGCTGTTAACCTCATCCCAATTCCCATTCAGGCCAAAATGAAGGAAGCTCTAGGAGAATCAAATGTAGAAAATGTAGGTGCATGTAAAAAGTAGAATCTGACCACTACCCTCTGCCAGATGGGAAGGAATGAGTTTTAGCCTCTCATAGTCCTGTCTTTGTGAAGCCATTGGGTGAGAAAGTTCTTGCAGGAGAACCTGACATGTGTCTGTAGGAATCTGGGAACATGATATCATTGGTACCTGCCTTAATCTAGAGAAGTGGTAGCTGGATGAAACAGATACATGTGAAGAGAGAGAGAGAGAGACTCATAGGACACTGAGGATCCACATCTGGGGTGGCAAAGAAACTGTGGGTGTTTGAGTCACCCAGACGTCCTGCCTGCAGATCCCTTGTTATAAGTGGCCAGAGAGGTACCCAAGCTGAAAAACTATATGAAGAGGCCAGTGAGTCAGTGCACCATCCCTGGGCCCACCCAGGCACCCTGTTATCCTGGCATCAATATATTACAACTTTGGCCTATTCTCTTATTCTCCAATCCTCTGCCCTCATAAAAGCAGATGGAAAATAGATGGAAAATTAATGTACAAATAGACCCAGGCTTGAATGAAATAGGACCAGAGTGGACATTTTAATACCTGACTGTGGGCACATCTGTAAGGTGTGGAGAAGGGGGCACTCATGGAGCTCTGAAGGCAGTGATGAAAGAAGAATCATTGTGGTGCCTCCAATCACAAATATTGTTGCTGTTTATTTATGGCCACTGAGTATTGTGGAAAAACAAAAAACCCAAAATCAAGTTTAGGTTTGAAGACTGAGTTTACCCTGTGACCTCAGAACTTCAATACTGATGAAACTATGATGTCTTCACTTTTGGAACTCAGAGACAACAGAGCCACCTGTTGCATCTGTATGCTCTGGTTGTCTGTTCATAGGGCTCTAATCACCAACACCCAGAGGAACAGTGACCTATCCCAGGACACGAGTAGCTGCCAGGCTTTATTTCCATCTGTTCTTAGATAAACATCTGTCCCACATTTCTGGTAGGCTGGTTGACGTGGCTTCTGTGTTTCCATTTAGCCTCCTGTCCCAGTGACTAAACCTTTGGCCTGTTTCATGCATTAGCCCTTAGATTGTGTCTCAGAGTTGTATTCCCTTTTGTTTCTGCCCCATGAACCAGTGTTGGGTGATTCATTTGCAGTTTCACATGTGGTGCCTCTTTACCACAAATTGAAAAATCGTACAATCTTCTAGTGTGAAGTTGAAGAGAATTGCAGTGCTCTGGCTGAGGCTGGAAAGGCAGCAATGGCAGGAAGCAGATCATGTTATTTTCCTGCAGCCTCAGACCTCATTTTTAAGACAGAGAACAAACCAACCAACCAACCCAAACCCAACTCATCCTATTGAATTATTTATCTGTTCATTTTCTGTCTTGCCCTCTGGAATGTAAGCTCCATGAGGGTGCTATCCCATCACCTAGAAAATAGATATCTGTAAGCCTCTTGCAGTGAATAAATAAAATCTCTTCATGGTATCACAGTCATGATCATACAATCATGGGTATCATTTATTGAGTATCTGTGAGCAGCCAGGCACTGTGCTAGGCATTTGACAGGTAGGGAGGGGCTACTTAATTCACCAACCCACTCTTCAGTGCAGTGGGTGGTTACATTAGACTCTTGTTTCACTTGAGAAAAGTGGGGCTTGGCAAGAGTAAGTAATTTGCCTCTGATTACCTAGCAAGAAAGTGGAATCATTGGATGAACCAGCTAAGCTTTTCCCACAGGTCTCATTGGAAACCATGGGTTGTTTAATTTGTCTTCCCCATTTAAAAAAGTTCCAAGAAGGCCAGCAGTTGTAAGGAATTACAAGTGGGAAATTCAATCAATGGCATAGAATCTGGGACCATAAATTACATGCTAGATAGATTCTTAACAATAAAAATAAACTAACAAAATACCAATATTCCTACTCCCAATTTAATTTCTTTCATTGTGATTTAATGAACCTAAATATCTCAGTCACTATCAGCTCAAGGTGAATCAAATTATTTTGACTCTTGCTGATATAACTAAGGACTTCTAATGTGGCTGTTAATATCTGTGCATATACAGACCTGACATGCACTTGCAAGTTCTGTCCAAATCACCAAGAAGTTTAATAATCGGACGGTAGAGGCATAGCAAGCAGCCAATCAGGAGATTGCAGATTGTATTTCTTGCTGTATGAAAAGCAAGCATTCAGTAAGTTCTTATTTAATCCCTTCACAAAGAAAAGATACTATCTCAGACTTCAAGAAATGTGAAACACGTGCATGATGAAAGATAATGTTTAAACATATGAAACAAATAGGGTGTACTCTTCTCCTGTATGCCTATCCTGAAAAACACTGGATTGGCTTAGAAAGCAAACTCCTTGCAGATCAGTCCTATGGAAATGGCAGATTTCCCCAGCGTAAAGCATATTATGAGTATGAGATTGGAATCCTTGTGATAACTGAAGTTATTTTAAGAAATGAAATATTACTTCCATGTAGCCCATTTAACCAATATCCTTTCATAAAACAATGGGTCTCTTTTTATATAAGTACTGTACTGAATAGGAAAATCTAAGGTACATTCAACCTTTGTTTTATTCTAGAACCATTCCCTGTGCTATTTTAAGACAGTTATTTAAAAAAAAAAGGCTGAATTTGTCTCTATACCCTCTTATTAAGCAAAAAAAAGGTCAAATGCAATTGAAAGACTTGAGCAAAGAAAGTTCTAGTAAATTTAAAGCTAGGAAAACAGCCTTTTGAAATGGATAAAATAAATGAACTTGGCAATTTTGAGGTTATAAAAACATTCTTCATGGTATCTTTACTTCATGTTACTCTTTTACATTTTTTTAAAAAAGTGTCAAGATGCAATGTTATAGGTTGGTGATAGATGAAATGTATATTTCATCTAATCTATCTATTATAGATAAATGTATATATAGCATAGAAATTAAATAAACTTCTGACAAAAAGAAAAAAAGTAACACTGCTGATGATAGATTTTGGACTACTTTCTTCGATGAAGACTCTACCAATAATTTACTTCACTGCCTTTCTTTACTGGCGTTTAAGTCAGTAAATCTGAAATCATACTCAGATTGTGTATGTGAGAGCATGTCATATAGTGTTCAGAATTTTTCCACATGATTATACATAATGGATAAATGACTGCAAAGATATTTGTGGTCAACTGACATAATTCAAAAATAAAGAGAAAGACAATAAAAAAATTTCCACTCAAGCCAAAACTTTCTGTGTGAAGAAACCCTTTGGTGTAGAGCTTAAATAGGGGTGAGGGAGTAATACTCTCTTTACATACAGTCAGAGCTATGATAGACAATGAAAACTATCTTTCCAATAGAATAAAATGGTATAGGTTTTACAGTGATTCCATAAACGCTGGTAACTGCAGGTTTATTCTGCACACTCGTATTGTAAAATACAGACTTGCATTAGCTTTTGACCCTGTAATAAAGCAACATTGGTAGAGTAACATATGATCGCCGGGAATGCATTTGATACAAGTAATGACAGTGTCAGTCTGGTTTGCCTTCAAAGTACAATGGAGTAGCCGTTAGATAATAAAATCATTGGCCGCTTTAAATGAGACAATCTTAGGAGACTATAATTCTCATCCTTTTTACCTAACCACCTAGTCTTCTCTACCCATATCACCGCTGTGCTCAAAAATCACCACTTTCTCCTGACTCCATGATGAACTCCAGACCCTCCACTTGTCACTGAACTCTCCAAAATCTGGCTCCAACCTACCTGTTGTCTTAGTGTCAGTTCCTGTGTCAAGTTGTATTTTCCAAAGTTGTCTGTAACAAGGTCTTACACCCTGCATATTATTCTTACAGTGGGACATTGACATCCTTCCTCCATGGAGTGGTGGGGGTCTATGTCCCCTGCCCTGGAAATCAGGTGGACCTCTGTGATGACTTCAGTCCTTAGGGTGTGGTAGAAATAACCTGATGTGACTCCTGAGGTTAGATCATGAAAACACCAAGCACTTCTTTGTTCTCTTAGAATGTTTAAGCCATGCTGTGAGGAAGTCTAACTAGCCCATGTGGAGGGACTATGTTGAAAGGCTATGTTTTGATGTTCTGGCAAAGACCCCAGTCAATAGCCAAATTCACCAGATATATGAGTGGTGACACTTCCAGATGATTTAACCCTCCAGCTGTTGAATCATATCTAGCTTTCAGGTCTTCCCAGCGGAGGCCCCAGGTACTGTGAAGAAGAGAAAAATGATTTCCAGTATGTGCCTGTCCAAATTCCTGACCCACAGAATCCACAGTATGATTAAATGGTTGTTTTACTACACTACTAGGCTTAGCAACAACAACTGGAATAGACTCTTTAGTTGTAAGTACTAGAACTACATTTCAAAATAGTTCAATACAAGGAGAGGAAATTCTTAGGAAATTACAAGTGCTCTCATCACAAGTGCTTGAAAACAGAAACTGAAAATTCATCAGGAACAAAGGCAAGCATTAATTCTATTTGTCTCTGGGTCAACCTATCCATCAGAGATCTCATGGTCTATAATCTTTGTTCTATAAATCAGATTTTTTTTTCTTCTGCGTAGTCCAACTTTCTCTGCTTTTTGGTGTACGTAGTCATCTACATCACCTCAATTTTGACTGCAAACAGAGACATATTTGTATTTATCAGCCCAATTTTATATTTCTGGGAGAGAGGTGTTATCTCAAATTTCCTCCAATTTTGGCCAGCAGTTCAAACCCTGTCTTACTAAAGTCCACCTCCATGGAGGGACACTTAAAAAAGAAATAGTCAATGTCCTCTGGGAAATAGAGCCTCAGGCAAGGATTATAGGTCTAATATTTTATTTAGGACATACAAGCACAGGTGGAGGAAATGTAGGAAAAAGAGGATATGACACTAATAAAGATGCAAAGCAAAGTGAAATAATACCTTACCATGCTGTTACTACTTCACAGTAGACTGGAGAGAGACCAACAAAGTCACTCAGCAGCTCGCATCAGCCTGCACCGGAAATTTCCTAGAAAGATTCACTGTACAAGGAACACACTTCCTCACATTTCAGGTTATATCATTTGGGCCCGCAGTGGTAGCTCAGGAAGACTAATGTCAATGGCCTTGGTGTCGTGTTTCATTTTAGTCCACAGATGGAAGGGCCACCTGAATGGGAAGGATGTTGACAAAGAGAGAGGAGGCAGCCTAGGGAATTTGAGAAAGTGTATACTGGTAAGCCAGATAATGGATTTCTGAAGACATCCATGGCTAAATCCTTGAAACCTGTGGATATGTTTTATTACATGGCAAAGCAACTTTGCATTTGGAAATAAGGATATTATCCTGGATCATCTGGGTCCGCCCATTCTAGTCACACGAGCTCTTAAAAGTAGAGAACTTTCTCTGGCCGTACTCACAGGAACATGGCGGAAGGAGGAGTAGAGAAATTTGAAGTGTCAAGAAGGACTTGTCCTGCTGTTGTTAGGAGGGCGATGTGGAAGACATGGGAAGAAATGCAGGCATACTGTAGGAGCAAAGACAGCCTCTTATCCAACAGCCAGCAAGGAATGGGGACCTTAATCCTATTCCTGCAGGAAACTGAATTCAGCCCACAACCTAAAACCTTGTAAATGGACTTATTCTCAGAGTTTCCAGAAAAGAACCCAGCTTCGAGAACACCTGATTTTAGCCTTTGAGACTCTAAGCAAATGACCCAGTTGAATCACACCGTATGTGAGCTTCTGTCCTACAAAACTGGCAGATAAAAAATGGATGTTTTAGGCCACTATATTTGTAGTCATTTCTTACAACAGCAGTGGAAAACGAACACAGTGCCTTAGGTTTAAATCTCCACATGGGGCTCGGATACTCTAAAAGGTGTGTCATATCTCCCTAACGTAATATCCTACCATTTTTTGGCCTAATGCTGTTGCTGTAATGTGATATTTCTGCTCATTGCTCATCAGATAGAGTGTCTGCCACCACCTCCTTGTTCTTGTTCCTTTCCCCACATTGTTCCACGAGCGTCTCATGTCTTTCTACCTGAAGCCTGCCATAGCATTTGGTTACACATAACTTTCAAAACACATATAGATTTAATGCACTGCGGTTAAATACTGAAAAAGGTTGAATGGAAAGGAAGAAGCAGAGAAGGAGAGAAAATCAAAAAAAAAAAAAAAAAGAGAGAAGGAGAGAAAATCAAATCAGAGTTTGAATGTGAAACCAGGTAATTCTGTTTTATACATTTTCAAATTTGTAATCACAAATTTAACAGAGAGCATTAAACTCAATGTAACCAATTTCTCTTTTATTTTGATACTGTTGTTTCCTTTTCTTTCATTATTTCTCTCTCCTACCATTCCTTCCTCTAAAAAGCTCACAGAAATGTGATATTAACTATCATGAGCTGACATTCAACTGGCTACAGAAAATGCTGACTAATGAAGCTACCAGGTTACCAGATTTCTCCCCTCATAGATTCTTTTTGTATACATTTGAATAAATGCATGATAAATTGATAAGATTCAAAAAGTTTAGTTGACACCAATCATTACTGGGAGCATAAGAAACTCAGTGGAGCTCTCTTATATGCTGCTTGTCTTGTGCCTTCTCGACTTGTTCAAAATCCTGGAGGTAAATCACCTGCCCCCAAAGTATAAGCAAAGAACAGCATACATGGCCGTGGGCCTCAGCTCATTCTGAACTGTTGGCCCAATTGCTCTTGTAGTCTAAACAGGCTTATAGTCGGAAAGGCTCTTAAATTTGTGAAGAATGGTGTTATAAAATTCTAGAGCAAAGTCAATACTTAAAGGATTCTTCTAAATTGTGTTCCTACATTTCTGAATGCTATCAAGCATCAAACTGGTACCTTTCAGGAGTCAACAAAAAGTCAATTTGAATTAGTTACCTGTCATTGTAACTGTTCAGATATCCTCCTTTGACAAGATTTGACTCTGTATTTCTTCAAAAGTTGATAATAATCTGAAGGAGCTAGTAAATATCTCAGGCAAGACTCAGTGGACCACATGAAAATAAGGGTATTCATGCTTTAGAAAGCAACTTTATATATTAGTTTGACACTGTTTTTGGAAATGGCAGAGCAAGTATGATGAAAAGCTTTGTTTTTTTTTTTTTTTTTAATTCAAATCAGATCAGATTGGCAACAGAGGTAAAAAGTGACTCCTGTGCCGTCTGATAAGAAACATTTCTTAAACTTGTCACATAAAACATTCTGTTATGCTTCAGGCTATTGAAAATAATTTCATGCATAGGGGCATAGTCACCTGAGGCAATTTTGTTGTTCAGCAACAGCCTTAGGACAAATGCACAGCTCAGAGGTGGAAAATTTGGGTTATCACATAATGGTAATCATTACCCAAACTGAATGAGAGTGGGTCAGTAGAGTGGGAATTATAGCCATGTGAATTAACCTACTTTCGCCTTTAAATGACTATTTCTTCCACCCAAAAGATCAAAGAGTATTTGTCATTGAGAAAATTTCAAACATTCTTTAAAAAGCACATTTCTTTTTTAAAAGTTGATCTGTTCTATATTTATTCTACAGGATTTTCAAATGTAAGTATTCATTTTATCAACATATTCGCTAAATCATCTAGGGAAGAACCTGTCAAAGAATGTAAGGACTTTAGATGCACTTAGGCAGAAAGAAAAAAGCTGAAGTCATTTAGGCATTGGCATAAAGAGTTCTCGCCGATACTGCTAAACTTCAGTATTTCCTTGAATATTGACCTTGAGAAAAGGGGTGGAATGGAAGGTACACAGGAGGCAGGAAAGATAGACAAAATAATTATGCTCTATATTTTGCCTCAGAGATTTTGCATTCTACCCGTAGGGAACTAGCAATTCTGACACTGAGACTTTTCTCCAGGTTTAGAATCATTGAAAATAGTGACTGGAGCATGGTCAGAATCAATAACTGGTTGTAGTAAGTTCAGAGTCAAATAGAGAGACAGGGAGGAGCTGGCAGAGCTGCTAGGTTTCCCCAACTCTTCTGTTTGCATCAGCTACAGAATCCAGTCCCATATGGCCAGAACTTCTAAGATTGATAAAATGTAGGGAGGAGACTCAGGTGTTTGTCCTCCCAACTATTGTCTGGAGAACATTCACAGAATATTTATCAAAACCCTTTAGTAGAATGATACTATAAAAATTTGGTGCCAGGCCATTAAAAACCATAAACTGAATGGGCAAAAGGCAAAACCAAAATTATTTTGCATTTCTGCATATTATTAAATGTGCATTATTTGGCCCAAAGATTAAAAAGAACAATTAAGATTCATGAGAAAAGGATACATATTTTTATAAATTGTGTTGCTGTTTAACCTTTTAAGTAGCCTAGTTATTTAAATCATGTTGCTACCTGGCTTTAACAAGTGCCAGACTTTACCATGCTAACAATTTTAATCAGTCAGATTAGGTCTTGAACTGTTATATATGAACCTCAGTAAAAATATGGAGGATTAATTATTACCAAGGGAAGTATTGGCCAAGCTTAAGACTTTCCCTTACATGTGGGGCCATGGTGGGGCCTTATTTTTTTCTCATTTCCTGGGTTCAGTGAAAAGACCAAAAAATACAGGAGAAGGGTCAATGAGCTGAGAGAATTCATGGCGGCTTCTCCAGAAGAGATGTGGGAGGGACTATTTTCTGCTTTCCTCCAGTTATCCTGTTTGTCAACACTATTCCATTAAGCTACAGTGTGCTGAATGTATCTCAGAGCGTATAGAAGGTGGAAAATACACACAAACATTATAAGCAACATGGAAACCTTGCAGGAGATTATCCAAACTTGGAAGGTGTAAGGCCCCATAAGCACCCTTGTTGACTCTGTGTAGAGAGAAAACTCCTGGGAACTAGCACATGAGATTGCTTGTCAGGATATGCTATTACAGACAGTCCACCAAAATAGCTTCCAGTATAAATACAAGTTTTGTGTACATGTGGATATTATTTCTCTTGAGAAGTAGAATATCATAGTCATGAAGAATGGACTCCAGCTGCCTACATTTGGGTCCTTTTATGCCACTAATGAGCTAAATTTGGATAAATTACTTACATTCTATGTGCCTTACTAATATCATAGTGTTTTGAGGAGTCAAAAGGTTTTACACGTAAACATTTAAAGCATTGCCTGGTGAAGTACTGAGCCAGTGCTTTATTATTTATTTATTTATTTATTGCCAGTGGAGGCAGGGTAAGAGGCAGAAGGTGAGAGAGAATCTCAAGCAGACTCCATGTTGAGCACAGAGCCTGATGCCGGGCTTGATCTACCATCCTGAGCTCAAGACCTGAGCCAAAATCAAGAGTCAGATGCTTAACTAACTGAGCCACCCAGGAGCCCCCCAAAATGCTTTATTATTATTCCTATTATTACTATGAAATGCTTCTTTATAGGTTTTTGTTTGACAGTAAGTAGTAACTGATTTTCAATCAACAGTTTCCTGGGTCATTAGGAGGAATGGGCCAACTCATGGGTAATATTCTGTGAAACTACCCAGAAAATTATGGAGAGTCTTCTTATGCTGATATAGGCATTAAACTTCCTTTTCTATTCCAACCAACATACTTGTTGTTTCATTCTTAACTTACAATAATTATTCAGAACATTATCTTGATAAGTCATTCAGCATATTAAAAATCTATAAACCTACAGATTAAAAATAGGGTTTTCTGTATTTATTTTAATAGATATTGATTTCCAGTTATTTTCTTCTGCCCAAGAATCTGACTAAAAGATTTTAATGAGTTTTTAGATATTTGTTTTAATTACATGAGTATTTCATATTCCTCATAAAAATGAGAAAATATAAATAATAGAAGAAACTATAGCCCAGAATGCAACCAAATCACAGAAAATAGCTTGTGTGACCTGAATAAAATAGCAAATATAAATAAATCTCTCTTGGGTGATCATTTTTTCAAGAATGTATAAAAAAAGTAAATTTCATGTACATTCAGAATTTTTTAAACTTTATGAAAATTCTTTTTCTTTCCTTTTTGTTTTTTGTTTTGGAAAAATTTGCACTTTACTACTTTGGTTGATTTAGATACCTTCTCAGTGAACACATTTATTTCAATAGAGTTTATTTTTTATGCTCATGGATCTTAAGCTGGAAGGGGCCTCTAATGATTTCAGAGGTTCTTTTTTTTTAAGACTTTATTTATTTATTTGGGAGGTAAAGAGAGAGAGAGAAGGAGAACAAATGGGAGGGGGAGGAGCAGAGAGAGAGAGAGAGAGAGATAAACTGACTTTCCCCTGAGTGGGATGCCCAATGATGCGAGGCTCAATCCCAGGACCCCAGGATCATAACCTGAGCCAAAGGCAGATGCTTTTTTTCCCTTAAGATTTTATTTATTTATTTAAGAGAGAGAGAGAGAACAAACAGGGGGAGGGGCAGAGAAAGAGGGAGAAGAAGACTCCTTGATGAGCAGGAGCCCAACGCAGGGCTCAATCCCAGAACCCTGAGATCATGACTTGAGCCAAAGGCAGATGCTTAACCGACTGAGCCACCCAAGTGCCCCTAATTTCAGAATTTTAATTTATATTAAAGTCAGCATGAGGGATCCCTGGGTGGCGCAGCGGTTTGGCGCCTGCCTTTGGCCCAGGGCGCGATCCTGGAGACCCGGGATCGAATCCCACGTCAGGCTCCCGGTGCATGGAGCCTGCTTCTCCCTCTGCCTGTGTCTCTGCCTCTCTCTCTCTCACTGTGTGCCTATCATAAATAAATAAAAAATTAAAAAAAAAATTTATAAAGTCAGCATGAAAAACAGATTAGACATTTTCAAAAGAAAATAACAGAGCAAAATTGCAAGAAGTTGAAGATGTCTTATAAGAGAATTGGAAATTCACTCTGGGATGTGGTAAAACATGTAGAAGCACAAACCAGCATTTCATGGCCAGAGATATTTATAGTCCACTGGGTACTACTAAAAGGGAGTTCACAATAAAGGACATGCATAATAAATTTTGCCACCTAAGCATTTGTTGGCAGTCACATCCAGTCATACTATGTCCCTAGATAAATGTATTCTGCTTGAACAAACACTAGCAGGAACTCAGGTGTTTTTTAATTAAGAAACTGAAGTGTCTGCCTCATTAGAGAACGTAACAAGAATGCTGATCTCCTCCTCCCCACTTCCTATTTCAAACCCTTCCATGTGAGCTTATATATCTATTTTATACTTTTCTTTATGAATGAAAATAAAATTTAAAAAGTGTTCTTTGGAGCCAACTGCTCTTTCTATTTTCAGGAATTTTGCAGAAATTAAAAGCACAGACTTCTTAAGGATTGTTTCACTAAGGCCTTCAAGGAATCACACACATAACCCAAATTAGCCTAAGTGGAATTTATTTTGATACAAGATAATATGAAAGAAAAAAGCTAAGGAAGTTTACTTCTATACTAAACTTTATTATTTCTCTTTGAGAACCTCAATCAGCCAATCTAGTGTCTCTCTGCTAACCTTTTACTCGATTTCCACAGTTTTTTTAAAGCCCCCGCACATCCTGTAGTGACAATTTCCTTTAGTAACTCTTTTGGGATAAGTAATGTAAGAGAAGTTACACTTGCTTCCTTCAGTTAAAAAAGATGTTTTGAAATGAGGATGCACCTGGTCCATCTTCAATGATAAATTTAGATCAAGAAATTTCAGATACAACTAAATAGTTAGCAACTTCTTCTCCTGTACAAACATAACACCCTTGGCTTGACATTACAATGATTCATAACCTTGATTGATCCACAATCTCTCTATATAAAGCAATTCTGGTGTTTGGGTAATAGTCTCTCCTAGTGCTTTTAAAACTTGCATTTTCCTAATAGTAGTAGATGAGGATCATCTTTTTTTTTTTTTTTTTAAGATTTCTATTTATTTACCATGAGAGACACACAGAGAGAGGCAGAGACATAGGCAGAGGGAGAAGCAGGCTCCCTGCATGAAGCCCAGTGTGGGACTCCATCCTCGGACTGGGGATCAGGCCCTGAGCCGAAGGCTGACTCTCAACTGCTAAGCCACACAGGTGTCCCAAGGAGCATCTTTTATGTGCTTATTTGCCATTCTCATGTCTTCTTTGGAATGTTTGCTGTCCTATTGAATTTTAAAAGTTATTTATGCTTTTTCCTAGAAGTTTTAGTTTTAGGTCTTTCATTTAGGTGTATGATCTACTTCGAGTGCTGGTATCTCTCTTTCAACAGTCAGAAAATGGACCAATTAATAGTTTTCTAAAACAGCTGATTTTCAGAAACATATAGACACACTTCTTTGGGAGAACTCATGCTTGCTATTGCTTCATATGTAGCTTATAGCTCTTTTGAAAAAGTAGTCTATGTAACACAGGCATGTACAATGGTGATCCTTACACTTAGAGGTGCCAGTTGCACTGCTCCTCAAGTGGTGTCCCACCTAATTAATCCAATATGTAACAGATAAGCATAATTTATTTTTCTCTAAACATGTTTGTTGTGTAACTGAATTGAGACCATATCTTTTCTTTTTAGAGGGAACTTAATGATTAAACTGATATTGATGGTCTTGAAAGAAATATTTGGGTTTGATTTCTAGAATAATTTACTGCTTTGGAATACATTTTTATTGCTTAAGTGGGAAAAGAGGAATTTTGTATATGGGAAGCATCATACTCACTATTTTGCATATTTATTTTAAGCATTTTTGTGTATTCCTTTGTATGTTGCAATTGGCTGAAGTCCACAAGGAAGACTTTCTATATTCAGCTTCTGCAGTGTTCAGATAATTTAAATGAACTGTTAGGAATTAGAGGATGAACAGTTTCTCCTTAAAAGGAATAAAAATTGTGAAAGGATAGTTGCTGAACTGAATAGTCTCCAGTTAGAAATTAAGATGCATAGACATGGCCAACATGCATATGAGAAAATGCTCTGCATCACTTGCCATCAGGGAAAGACAAATCAAAACCACAATGAGATACCACCTCACACCAGTGAGAATGGGGAAAATTAACAAGGCAGGAAACAACAAATGTTGGAGAGGATGTGGAGAAAAGGGAACCCTCATACACTGTTGGTGGGAATGTGAACTGGTGCAGCCACTCTGGAAAACTGTGTGGAGGTTCCTCAAACAGTTAAAAATATACCTGCCCTACGACCCAGCAATTGCACTGTTGGGGATTTACCCCAAAGATACAAATGCAATGAAACGCCGGGACACCTGCACCCCGATGTTTATAGCAGCAATGGCCACGATAGCCAAACTGTGGAAGGAGCCTCGGTGTCCAACGAAAGATGAATGGATAAAGAAGATGTGGTTTATGTATACAATGGAATATTACTCAGCTATTAGAAATGACAAATACCCACCATTTGCTTCAATGTGGATGGAACTGGAGGGTATTATGCTGAGTGAAGTAAGCCAGTCGGAGAAGGACAAACATTATATGTTCTCATTCATTTGGGGAATATAAATAATAGTGAAAGGGAATATAAGGGAAGGGGGAAGAAATGTGTGGGAAATATCAGAAAGGGAGACAGAACGTAAAGACTGCTAACTCTGGGAAACGAACTAGGGGTGGTAGAAGGGGAAGAGGGCGGGGGGTGGGAGTGAATGGGTGACGGGCACTGGGGGTTATTCTGTATGTTAGTAAATTGAACACCAATAAAAAATAAATTAAAAAAAAAAGAAATTAAGATGCAGTTGTTATTTGCAAGAAATTACACAGAAACTCTTCCATGATATCTAATCTATACATTCAGGAGCATAAACCAATGAGTACATTTTTCAAGTGTCTAAAGATAGGCAATCAGTTATCACTTAGAACAGTTTATTAAACTGTGTTGGCTTTGAAATTTATCCCCATTTGGCTCTGTATGCTATGATGTTAAATGTAATGCTTAATTATATTAACTTTTTCCTTAATTCATATTTGTACATTACATACTGTGTTTAGGTAGATCTTGCAGGAATTCAAAATAAATCAGATATAAGCTTTATATTTAATCATTTATAATTCATTAAGGAAGAGACACTATGAACCCAAACAATTACAGGATAAGTTAGAAAGTTGTAAGTTGTATTTGAAATCACGGAGACAATTGTTATCGGCCTTTGAGGTATGAAAGATTAATTCCAGCTGGGAAAGTGAAGGAAGTCTTCTGTGTTCAAACAATGGATGGGATTTGGATTTATGGAGATAATGGAGAAAGGAATTCCAAACAAAGCAAGGAGCAGTTTCCTGACAGCTGTTAGAAATGGCTTTGGAACCAAAAAGATTTGTTTCAGTAATATCACTTAAACATATGGGCTTCCATTTATTGAGCAATTACTATATCTATAGCATTTTGTCAATTCCTTTTTGCACATGTGATTTGTCCTTGGTCCTATAAGGTCAGTACTCCCACTGGTACACTGGGACCCACATTTGCTTTCTTAGTCAAAATATTTCTCTTGGACTCATCATTTTTTCTCTTCTGCTGCACTATTCCCCTTGGCAAACATGCTACAGTATCTCCCATGTTAAAGCAAACAACAACAAATAAAGGCAAAAAGAAGCCTTTCTATATTAGTTTGGTTTCACTGAACCTCCAAAATAAGTATATTATCCCAAGTCCAGATTTTTCAATCAATATCCAAAACTTGGATATACAATTACTTACTTCAATGTCTAATATGATTATCAAACTTAAAGTGTCCTCAACAGATGCTTGATCTCCCCCACAAATGCCCTACTCCTGCATTCTTTCCTATATTAGTAAATGGCACCATTATTTTCTAGTTACTTAGGCCAAAATTTTTTATATAAAAAAACTATTTTTTCTCTCATCTTCATTTCCAGTAAGTCAGCAAATCTGATGATGCTGTTACTCAAAGAGATTAAAAAGTCAACCACTTCTCACCATCCCTATAATTACTACTGTGGTCCTTGCCATTCATTATATGGAACACCACCTTGATTTCTGCTTTTTCCCTTTTCTCTTGGGTCTATTTTCATACAGGAGCCAGAGTAATCCTTTAAAAAAACATAAAGTAGAATATGAGTAAAGGCACCCTTTTCTCAAAGCATTTAACCTAAAGTAAAATAGAAAGTTTTCCCATGTACTAAGTCTCCCATGACCTGTCTGACCTCATTTCCTAAAATTTTTCTCCTCAGTCACTGTATCCCAGACATACTAGCCTAGTGGACTTTTTTTTTTTTTTTTGATTCACCAAGTATATTTCTACCATAGGGCCTTTGCACTTGTTTCCACTGCCTGTTACTCCCTTGTATATTCATATGGCTCATTTCTATAACTTCCTTTAATTTTTTGCCCAAATATCACCTCCTAAGATGCTTTCTTTGATATCTTTGTGTACAATAGCTGCCAACCACTCTTCATTATCTCTAACCTACTTCATTTTTCTTCACTGTCACCACTTGACATAATGTTTATTTAGTAGTATATGTTCTATAGTTTCCCTACACTAGAATGTTGGCTCCATGAAAAGAAGAATTTTGATAATTTTGTCCACTACTGAATCCCTAAGGATTGGGATAGTCTGAAACATAGGTGCTTCATGGAATTTTGCTGAATCATTGAATTGTAATAAACTACCTTATTTTAGTGTTTAGACTCACCTAATGAGGTGCACACTAAATTGGCACCTTCATTCATTGTATAGGTGAAAAAATTAAGGACGAAAAATGCTAACTAAATGTTGGAGGTGGTTCAACCACACCTGATTCTAGGTTTAATCTTAACCACTACACCATAGTATTTCCTGCTGACTGAGTGGTGCTGGAGAAACAAAT
This sequence comes from Canis lupus dingo, assembly GCF_003254725.2. NCBI lineage: Eukaryota > Metazoa > Chordata > Mammalia > Carnivora > Canidae > Canis > Canis lupus. Next base: position 33,001,050 of record NC_064253.1, on the reverse strand, counting down.
GAGATAAAGTGAAAATGTTATTTTATACATGGTTTATATTGTACAGTGATTTAAGTTATCTTTAGAAATAAAGTTTAAGAGTTATGAGTTCAATTAGCATTGGTTTATCTGTAATAGAAAAATTCTCTTCTGTAAAATATACCCATTGCATGTACACAAGACTGGTCAGTTATTTCTGGAACAAGGAGCTACATAACATGTCTGGTCATGAGACTGCTCCCAGACTTAGAGGAATCTTGTGATAATAGAAAACTGATTAATATTGTGCTAAATATATAAAATACAATCATAACTACATAAACAGTATAAGGTAGTAAGTGATGTAAATCTAAAGTGATGTATATTTCTGAATATAATATAAAGCATAAGGTGATTTTTAGAAGACGAGGTAGTGAGAACAAAGTGAAAAATTAACATAAAATAGGAAAAAATGGAAGTTATGGAGTCTGTGGACAACAATATTTATAGTAATTATGTTACTTAGTGCAGAACCCCATATGTGAAAGTCCCAGAGGTAAAAGACTAGTCACCAATCAGTGATACTGAGGAGTGGGAAATTATATAATGTTTGTGCAGGACCTTCAATAACATAATGGTAGGAGAAAAATATGGTGTGCAGAAGTGACATTTTAGATAAATGAATAGACCTAGTTGGCCAATAGCAGTAGAGAAGTGTTCTTGGGTTAAAAGGATTAAGTTTCACAAGATGAGTGACATACAAATAAAAATGTAGGAAAGTCCTGCTTTGTTGCATAACAAATTATGCAGCTTCCCTCAGCAGGAAGAAGTTTATTGATTAATCTTTTGTTTGTGGATATCATGAGAAACTGAAGAAAATACATGCATAGATGAACATGTTTCCTGGCCTTTTGTGGAGACTAGAGGTTGCAGATAGGACTCCCTATCTTTAGTTTCTCAGGTGTTGTCATTGGTAGCATACTCTCAAAGTGGATTAACGCTTTGCTTCAATGGTATAAACCTTATGTTTCTGTCGAGGCCTGCTCTGTCCAATAGGATAGCCACTAATCACAGACTGCAACTGAGCACCCAGAATGTGACCTCTCTAAATTGAGATGTCCTGTAAGTGTGAAATGTACACTGGGTTCTGAATATTTGGGATACAAACAGGAAGGTAAAAATATCTTAATAACTTCTTATATCGATTACATATTGAGTAATATATGAATATTATGGATAATATATTGGACATAATTGAGCTGATATAGTATTTTGTTACATAATATGATATGGGATAATATATGATATGTGATATACTGATTTAATATGATAAAATATACACTTTAAATCAATTTCACCTGTTTCTTTGTACTTTTTACGAATATGGCTACTAGAAAAATTGTAATTACATATATGGTTCACATTATATTTCTGTTAAACTGCACTGATCTACGGTCTGTTACTTAGTGTTCTCCTTGGACCAGTAGCATCAGCCACACCTAGGAGTTTCTTAGAAATGCAGAATGTCAGTGCTTCTCAGATTAGAAGCACAACGTAAGAGGATTCCCCAAGTAGTTTATATGCATATTAAGATTTAAGAAGCACTAATCTAAGATACCCAAAAGATTGTGAGAGTTATGTTACAAAGGAGATGAGAAAGTGGAATATAATCTACTCTCAGGTAATAATTGAGTAGTATTGTTACTATGTTGAATTTTTTCTGGAGCTTGAAGCTCATATTGTTCTAAGTGCTTTCGAGGTACTAGCTTATCTAATAGGGTACAATGCAGAAACATATCCAGAAAGTATACAGAAAATTTTACATGAAAATTCACATAAATACTGTGAATTTAAACTCTTTTTAAAGCTGTTGGTCATAGTTAAAACATTGAGAAAGACATATAATGTAATGCGATACAAGTAGCACAAATGTGCCACTGGATAGGGATTACTTGCAATTATTTCATTGTCATTTCCCCCAGGTGATTATCAAATTGGATAAAAAAGCACTGCAAAATAGAAATTAAAAAGTTTAAATTTCCTTCTACAGTTTTATTCTAAAGGCAAGTCTAAAGCAGATATCCTTTGGAAAAGAGAGCCAGGTAATCTAAAAATTCCAGAGGAGGGCAGCAAAGATAAAAAGACAGTAGAATTAACTCAGGTGGAGAAAACAGACTCTTTCATTTTATACATCCATGATTTTCACAAGAATAAGAATCTCTGTGGTGGATCTTGCATTAGCTTCAGATTATTAATTTGTTTGCTAAAATAAAGAGAAATGAAAGCACACAATCTGGCTGTATCTTTGGTTTGTGTCTTTTAGCCCTTTGAAAGGCCTGTAGTTGTTTGTACTTCTAAGGATTATTACAATATGGTTATCCCAGCTGAAAATTATACTCTTTCAGTTATCCTTTATTCAATAGATAGTTATTACATTGTGTTAGGTGGTAGAGGTATGATATAAAATTTCATTAAAAAATAATGCCTGACTTCATAAATTTCATATCTGGCTAGTGAATTATTTACTTTATCTATAAACTGAAATTGATTGATCTTTCTACTCATGATGGCACTGTAATTGTTCACTTATACCTCGATATAAGAATGGAATGAAGCTATGGCTGGCCCACTAGAACATGGGTTTAACTCTGAATATACCCATGGGAAAGCAAGGTATGTGGGACTCTTTTTAAATGATAAAAACATGAAAAGTTTAAGAACAGGGTTTTATTGGGGCACTTGGGTGGCACAGTCAGTTAAGTGTCTGACTTGATTTCTACTCAGGTTGTGATTTCAGGGTCCTGAGATAGAGCCCCACGTTGGATTTTGTGCTCAGCGTGGAGTCTGTATGAGATTCTCTCTCTCCCTCTCCCTCTGCCTCTCCTGTGTGTGTTCTCTCTGTCTCTCTGTCTCTCTCTCGCTAAAATAAATAAATAAATAAACAAATTTTAAAAAATGTACAAGGTTTTCTTAAAGATTTAACTTTGGTTTTTATTTGCATCAGTGTCATTAGACAACAGATTGGTTATGGTAAATAACAGACTAAATCAAATACTTTGTAAGACAGCCTGAATTTTAACTTAGTTCCCAATTCTTATCAGAAAGCTTGATCCCCTGAGGCATGACATACCTTCTTTTGGCCTTAGGTTTGGGGCCTTATAGTGAATTAGTAGGCTATTTAGTTCCTATGAAAATTTCAGACCAGAGCATGTGTTCTTTCCACTATGAATAAGCAGTATTTAGGCCATGAATATCTGTATATTGCTAGCAAGCCATAGAAAACTTTGGAAGAGAGCTATAAAATGGATAGTTATAAAACCTGGAAAACATATTAATATAATGTTATTCAACTCATTAAGTATTATAATAACAATAAACCTATATATGTGGATATATCATTATTTATATTCACCTGTGTTCCAGACTTTATAGCCACTCTGTAAAATAGTTAAAATTTAATCATTCTCTATTTGGCTATGCTTTTTCCAGGTATGATTTTTGTAGTTATACCCATTTCCCTTATTCTGTACCCCCTCTCTCAAGTCCCTGACTTCTGGCCTCCCTAATTCTGTTCTCTATTTGTAAAACTCTGGCATTTCAAGAATGCTATATTAGAATTGTATAGTATGTGACTTGGAAATGGCTTTTTTTTCACTTAGCATAATTCCTTGGAGATTAATTCAAAATATTACAGTTATCAGTACTGTGCAGAAGCTTTTTATCTTGATGAAATCCCATTAGTTGATTTTTGCTTGTTTTTCCCTTGTCTAATAAGAAGCTGCTGCAGCTCAGGCCAAAGACCATAGAGTTGAGGAGCCATTTCTGAGTTCTCCATCTTTTTTTTAAAGATTTTATTTATTTATTCATGAGAGACACAGAGAGAGAAAAGCAGAGACACGGGAAGAGGGAGAAGCAGGCTCCATGCAGGGAACCCATTCTGGGACTCGATCCTGGGACTCTGGGATCACACCCTGAGCCAAAGGAAGATGCTCAGCTGCTGAGCCACCCAGGTGTCCCTGGATTCTGTTCCATTGATCTATGTGTCTGTTTTTGTGCCAATACCATAGTGTCCTGATGATCATAGCTTTGTAATACAGCTTGAAGTCTGGAATTGTGATGCCTCCTACTTTGCTTTCCTATTTCAATATTACTTTGGCTATTTGGGGTCTTTTCTGGTTCCATACAAATTTTAGGATTGTTTGTTCCAGTTCTGTGAAAAAATGCTGGTGTCATTTTCATCAAGACTTCATTGACTGTGTAGTTAGCTTTGGGTAGTATATACATTTTAACAGTATTTTTTTTTTTTCCAATCATGGAGCATGGAATGTTTTCTATTTCTTTCTGTCTTCTACAATTTCTTTCATAAGCATTCTATACTTCTCAACATACAGATCTTTTATCTCCTTGGTTAGGTTTATTCCTATGTATCTAATGGTTTTTGATGCAATTGTAAATGATTTCTTTCTGCTGCTTCATTATATCTGATTATTTCATAATCTGAAAACAACAGATTTCTGTACATTGATTTTATATCCTGTGACTGCTGAAATAGTGTATCAGTTCTAGCAATTTTTTTGGTGGAGTCTTTCAGATTTTCTACATAGACTATTATGTTGTCTGCAAAGAGTGAAAGTTTGACTTCTTCCTTGCTGATTCGGATGCCTTTTATTTCTTTTTGTTGTCAATTGCTGAGGCTAGGACTTGTAATACTATGTTGAATGACCGTGGTGAGAGTGGACATCCCAGCTGTGTTCCTGACCTTAGAAGAAAAACTAAAAAAAAAAAAAAAAAAAGAAAAGAAAAGAAAAGAAAAGAAGAAAAGAAAAACTCTGTTTTTCCACATTCAGGATGATATTAGCTATGAGTCTTTCATATGTCACCTTTATGATGTTGAGGTATGTTTCTTCTATCCCTACTTTCTTGAGGGTTTTTTATCAAGAAAATATGCTGTATTTTGTCAAATGTTTATTACTTTTGCATCTGTTGAGAAGATCATATAGTTCTTATCCTTTCTTTTATTAATGTGGTGTATCACATTGGTTTGTGGCTATTGAACCAACCCTGCAGCCCAGGATTAAATCCCACTTGATTGTGGTGAATAATTCTTTTAATGTACTATTGAATTCAATTTGATAGTATCTTGTTGAGAATTTTTGCATCCATGTTCATTAGGGATATTGGTATATAATTATTTTTGGTGGGGTCTTTGGTTTTAGAATCAAGGTAAGGCTGGCCTCATAGGATGAGTTTGAAAGTTTTCTTTTCATTTCCATTTTTTTAAACAGTTTCAGAGGGATAGGTATTAACTCTTTTTTAAATGTTTGGTTAGAATTCCCTTGGGGAAAAGAAAAAGAATTCCCTTGGGGAGCCATCTGGCCCTGGACTCTTGTGTTTTGGAAGATTTTGATTACTGATTCAATTTCTTTGCTGGTATAGGTCTGTTCAGATTTTCTATTTCTTCCTTTTTCACTTTTGGTAGTTTATATGTTGCTAGGAATATATCCATTTCTTTGAGGTTGCCCAATTTGTTGGTATACAGTTGCTCATTATATTCTCTTATAATTGTTTGTATTTCTGTGGTGGTGTTTGTAATATCTCCTCTTCCATCATGGTTTTATTTATTTGGGTCCTTTCTCTTCCTTTTGATAAGTCTGGCTATGGGTTTATCAATCTTTTAATTCTTTCTAAGAACCAACTCTTAATTTCATTGATTTGTTCTACTGTTTTTTTTTTTTAATTTCCATATCATTTATTTTTGCTCTAATCTTCATTATTTCTCTTCCTCTGCTGGTTTTAGTCTTTACATGCTGTTCTTTTTCCAGGTCCTGTAGGTATAAAGTTAGGTTGTGTATTTGAGACTTTTCTTGCTTCTTGAGGAAGGCCTTTATTGCCATGCATTTCCCTTGTGACCACCTTTTCTGCATCCCAAAGATTCTGGATTGCCATGTGTTCATTTTCATTTACTTCCATGTCTTTTTAAATTTCTTCTTTAATTTCTTCGTTAACTCACTCATTCTTAAGTAGGATGCGTTTTAATCTCCATGTATTTGAGGACTTTCCAAATTTTTCTTGTGGTTGACCTCAAGTCTCATAGTGTTGTATCTGAAAATATGCATAGTATGATTGCAATTTTTGTACTACTGGTCGAGGTAGTGATCTAGTCTGGAATATATTCCATGTGCACTCTAAAAGAATGTGTATTCTGTTACATTAGGATAAAACACTGAATATATTTGGTAGTCCAGTTTGTCATTAAAGCCATTGTTTTGTTGTTGATATTCTGCTTTGATAATCTCTCCATTGCTGTAAGTGGAGAGTTAAAGTCCTACTATTATTATATTATTACCAGTAAGTTTTTAAAAGTTTGCTATTAATTGATTTATGTATTTGGCCACTCCCAAGTTTAGGGCATAAATATTTACAGTTGTTAGATCTTGTTGAATAGAGCCTTTTATTATGATATAGTCCTCTTCTTCATCTCTTATTTTAGTCTTTGGTTTAAAATCTAGTTTATATAAGTATGGCTACTTTAGCTTTCTTTTGCTGTCTATTAGCATAATAAATATTTCTCTATTCACTCACTTTCAACCTGGAGGTGTCTTTGGGTCTAAAATGAGTCTCTTGTAAGCAGCATATCAATGGATCTTATTTTTTTTATTTTATTTTTTTTGTTCATTCTGATACCCTATGTCTTCGGATTGGAGCATTTAGTCCATTTACGTTGAGAGCAATTATTAATAGATATGAATTTAGTGTCATTGTATTACTTGTAAAGTCGCTGTTATTGTAGATTGTCTCTGTTCCTTTCTAGTCTCTGTTGCTTTGGGTCACTTGCTCCCCCTCAAAGCATCCTCTTTAATATGTCTTGTAGAGCTAGATTAGTGTTCACAAGCTCCTTTAGTTCATCTTTGCTTGTCTTGGAAACTCTTTATCTCTCTTTCTATTCTGAATGACAGCCTTCCTGGATAAAGTATTGTTGGCTGCATGTTTTTCCTATTTAGCACATTGAATATATTATGCCACTCTCTTCTGGCTTGCTAAATTTCTGTGAACAAATCTGCTACTAACCTTTGTTTCTACCTCTGTAGGTTAAGTACCTTTTGTCCCTGACTTCTTTCAGAATTCTCTATTTTTGTATTTTATAAGTTTTGTTGTGATTTGTCTTGGTGTTGATCTGTCTTTGTTGATTTTGAAGGGAGTTCTCTGTGCCTCTTAGACTTGAATGCCTATTTCCTTCCCCAGATTAGGGAAATTCTCAGCTATAATTTGTTCACATAAACCTTCTGCCCCCTTTTCCCACTCTTCTGGGATTCCTATGATATGGATATTATTGCACTCTATGGAATCACTGAGTTCTCTAAGTCTACCTTCATGATCTAATAGTTTTCTTTCCATCTCTTTTCAAGTTCACTATGTTTATGCTCCATAATTTTATCTTCTATATCACTCTGATTCTTCCGTCCTTTTTGTGATTAATCCAGTTGGCTTTGCATCTCATTTATAGCTTTTTAAAATTTCTGTTTTTAGGCCTTTTATCTCTGAAACAGGGTTCCTCTGGTATCTTTTATGCTTCTGTCAAGCCTGGACAATATTCTTATAACTGTTCTAATTCTTGTTCAGACATTTTGCTTGTATATGTTTTGAGAAAATCTTCTTGGTCTTTCTTTTGGGGAGAATTCCTCCATCTTGTTATTTTCTGTGTTTCCTATTACTGAGAGTAATGCTATATTAAGAAGGGGAGCATATACTGTCCACGGTCTGGTGCTTCAGGAAGTGTTTCTGGTGTATGCTATGCACTCAACTGTTGCATTTTGGCTGCTTTTTCTCATAGGTCAGTCCTCTGTTGAGTTTCTTCTTGCTTGTAGTGGGGGATGTTTGGACCTTTAACTAAGTGTGTTTTGATTTGTTTTTAAAATAATCCTAGAAAAAGAAGGAAAACAATCTTATCCTAAAACAAGAAAGAAAAAGGAATGAAAAAAATCAAGGGGGCAAACAAAAAACTTTAAGTTGATTGCAAAGAAAAAAAAAAAAGAACGAAAAAGTCTAATCCGAGAGACAGAGAGAGAGAGAGAGAGAGGGAAGGAAATGAAACTATAAGCCTGATTCCAAAGAAAGAAAAAAAGACAAAAAATAAAAAAGACAAAAAGAAAAGAAAGATGGTCCTATTTCCATCAGAGCTAAAGCTGACACTTTGGAGCACTCTTGATCAGTAGATGTATGCAGGATGCCTGTGCTGGTCCTCTGGGGGTAGGCCTGGTATGCTCCTCACAGTCAAATCTGTCCTAGTAACTATATACTTGCAGGGCGTAGGGGGCCAGGGTTTGGTGTAAGTAGCTCCAGCCTCCAGTGGGAGTGCTGTGTTGCTCACTGAAGTCCTGGTGGTGGGTAGGGGATGCAAGGTGGTAACACCCTGCCCTCTCCACTGGGGGAAAGGAAGCCTTCACAGGAATGTGTGGGTGGCTCAGCAGTTTAGTTCCTGCCTTCAGTCCAGGGTGTGATCCTAGAATCCCCGGATCAAGTCCCACATTGGGCTCCCTGCATGGAGCCTACTTTTCCTCTGCCTGTGTCTCTGCCTCTCTCTCTCTGTCTCTCATGGATAAATAAATAAAATCTTAAAAAAAAAAAAAAAGAAGAAGACTTCACAGAAAAGCAAACAATCTCCCCTCTTGTAAGCCAGATTTCAATCAGATCTCTGACCACACCCTATCTCTGCCTAGCACTGTCAGCATGCCCAGTGCCACAGTTCTCCTGCATTTTATTTCTGGGATTCAAAACTCCAAATCTGAAAGGACTCAGGAGAGTATGGACCTGATCTCCTCCTCTGGAGGAAAGTCTCACTGATCTGTGTCTGGTGTTTGTTTCAGAAAAAGTCACACACCTGTGTAGGTGTCCAGAGTCTATGGTGAAACAGTGAAAAGCAGGGACCAGGTTATCAGCCCTTCACACATGCTTCTGTCCCCTTCAGTGAATGGCTGCACAGTGGTGCCTGCAGGGTCTTTTGTCCTTGGAAAGGCAATATACCCTTTTCTAAATGTCCTCCAGGAAGGGAAACATTCTCTGTCAGCACATCTCTACCCCAGGCTGTCCTCTTCTGAGGCTGTCCTCTCTTCTGAGCCTGTGCCCTCCTTCTTCTCAGGAACACTTTCTGTAGCTGGACTCTGGCAAATGTTGTGGACCTCTAAAACCTTGGAATTTGAGCTTGACATGCTGTTTGCAAAAACACAAGACACTCAGTTCTCCTGGACTCCCTAGTCAGTGGTCCCAGGTTTTCATACACAAACCTGATGCACTCTCTCTTCCCCTTTCTCTTTTTCTCCCTTTTTGCCCTCTGTAGAAAGGGCTCCCTGCCCCCCACAATGCTGTGGCTTTTCTCTCCCCCAGTTCACATCCACTCACTTTGCACTGCCATGCTCTCTCCATCCAACTGTGTAGATCATTCTCCCAATCCTCAGATCAATTTCCTACGTGTTTCAAATGATCTGACATCAATCCTGCTATATGTGAGGAAGGAGGAAAGCCCAGGGTCTCCTTACTACTCTACCTTCTTAATTCTGGGTATACCACTATTTTTTCTTTTTTTTAACCATTCACTCATTGAAGGACATCTGGGTTTTTTCCAATTTGGGTCTGTTATATATAAAAGCTGCTAAGAACATTCAGGTACAGATTTCTGTGCAAACCTACATGTTCATTTATCTGGGACAAATGTCCAAGGGTGCAATTCTTAGGTTTTGTGGTACTGCATGTTAATTTTATAAAAAAGAACCAAACAATTTCCCGAGTGACTATATCATTTTGCCTCCAACAAGCAATGAATGAGAGATCCAGTTTTCCTGCCTCTTTCCCAGCATGTGGTGTCATCATCGTTTTTATTTCAGCCATTCTGATGGGTATGTATAAATATCTCACTATAGTTTTAATGTGCATTTCTTTAGTCAATAATGATATTGAGTATCTCTTCATATGCTTATGTGCCATATGTAGATCTCTTTTAGTTAAATATGTCTTCATGTCTTTGCCCATTTTTTATTGGATTGTATGACTTTTTTACTATCAAGTTTTGAGAGTTCTGTGCATATCCTAGTTCTATGTATTCTAGTTTCTAGTTCTTTACATATTATTTATACATTATACTAATCCTGTGTCAGATACGTAGTTTGCAAATATTTTCTTTCACTTTGTAGTTTGTCTTTTCATCCTTTTAGCTGGGTTTTTCATAGAGCAAAAGTTTTTAATTTTGATTAGTTTTTTATTAGATTGTGATATTGGTATCAAATTTAAGAACCATTTACCTAGCCTTAGATCCCAAAAGTTGTATTTTGTGGTTTTTCTACTAGTTTTGTAGTTTCATGTTTTACATTTAAGTCCATGATCCACTTTGAGTTCATTTTTATATAAGGTAATTTAAAAAAAAACAACAAAAAAACCTATGGATGTCTAATTGCACCAGACCACTGTTGAGAGAGCTATTGTCGCTCCACTGAATTGCTATTGTACTTTTTTTCAACAGTTAGTTGAACATATTTTCGGGGGTCTATTTCTGGGTGCTATATTCTCTTCCATTGTTTTTTTTTATCTATTCATCTACCAGTACTATTCTGCATCTAGTTAATTTTGTTACTCAACATTTATGGTTTTTATATTTAGAAAATCTTATAAAGGCTATTATTGAATCACTTTCATTCCTCTTATATTTATTGCTTTTGAACGTTGCTATCTGTTGTTATCAGATTTATTTCACCCTGAGTCATCTGCTTTTGTGTTCTGCTTTGTCTTATTCTTACCTATTCCTTCTTGGATGCTTTATTGTTTTTCTTTGCTTATTCATGATTCTACTCAATTTCAATGATCAAGTCAAGGTTTTAAATCACAGTGGATCCGAGCATGGCTGTAGGGATCCAAGCACAATGGATCTGAGTATGTACTAGCTAGCAAGCTGTCAGTCATCTGATGAAACTCTGCAATGCCACCTTTCTTTGCTCCCAGCTTTTCCTGGTTGTGTGTGTTTGACTTTTCTTATATGCAGTGGTTGAGGGTACTTTAACCTATCATCATGTCTTTCATACAGTTTCTTTGGAATAAGGGAAATTGGGTGGGCCTTCCTGAGACAACTGATAGAAGTAGAGTCAAAATCTACTAATTTTTAAGAGAAATTTGCAAAATAAGAAAAATGTATATATGTATTTAAATGTAAGTAAAATGAACATATATGTATTTAAGAATAAAATAAAAAACACAATAAATTAAAAAATTTTAAGTGTATATATATTTAAGAAAAAATATATATACCTATACCTATATATATATATATATATATATATATAAACTGTATGAGAGTTTAAACACTTAGAACCCCAAACACTCAGTTTACTTCCCTACTTTCCATTTTGTCTCAAGCTCTTTCCATAAGCTGAAAAATAATATTTACTCTTCTTTTCTACCCTTTGAAATCCTTTGTATCCTTTATGGCTAAGACCAAATGTCTCTCATTCCACTATGGATCATGGTAAAAAAATTTTACAGAATTCTGATTAATACATAAGTCAATCTTTCTTGGCATTCTCAGGTCACTTGCCTGGTCCTTTCATCATGGGACTTCACTGGAAGATTTTAACTTTTTGTTGGAAGTGCCCTTGTGTTCTTCACCTAGGTATCATCAATGTGCCCAATCTAATTTTCAATAGAAGTGCCTTGAACAAATGAATAGAGACACACACAAGACATCATCCTAATTCTTTAACCTGTGGTTTAAAGATCTAGTTTGTGAATGCCCATGCAGATGGAAGTTGGCTATTTTATCTGCCAATGTCAGAGGCAGGGTATTGAAAGAAAATGTGCACCTTTAGGCAGTGGGTAAGAGAAACCTGAGATCACAAACTGGCACTGTCACATAACAGCAGGAGAATCCAGCAAGGTACTTTACCTGTTTGAGCCTTAGTTTCCTCAAATACAAAATGAAAACCATATATTCTACATGTCAGTCTTGTGGATATTAGAAATAAATATACCAAGCTCCTAGAAATGATAGTAATTATTACATTAAGGTTGATTATCTAAAGAGTGGGCAGCCCCGGTGGCTCAGAGGTTTAGCGCCGCCTTCAGCCCAGGGCATGATCCTGGAGACCCGGAATTGAGTCCCATGTCAGACTCCTTGCATGGAGCCTGCTTCTCTCTCTGCCTGTGTCTCTGCCGCTCTCTCTCTCGCTGTGTCTCTCATTAATAAATAAATAAAATCTTTTTAAAAAATTAAAAAAAAGAGTAATGTGTTCTGAATAGTAGAATGTTCCTATTACTTAAGAAATGTAAATTTTCAAGAAACTAGAATAAAGACTCCTCATTTTCAAAGGATAAACTCTAGAAATACATTTGAATAAAGCAAATCCATTGATTTTTCAGGGAGGAATAAAAACACATTTTTTTGTTTGTTTTTTAGTTAAACTGGTATCATCTGAACTATATGTTGCAACCCATGATTGGTTGGTGAAATAAATTTAGCAGGTTAATATTGACATCAATATAATGTGATAGATTAGCATTTAACAGATAATGTTATAGTGCATTTCACTTACTAATGGTAGCAATTGTTTTATGGCTAGTGTAATTAAATTATATACATATTTGTGTTTTGGTTAGATAAATAAAATGTGTACCATATTAGCCATCCTGGTCAACATGCTTGCAGAACATTTATCTGCAGGGTATCAATAAAGAAGATAGTACTTATTAGGTGGTCTTTCCCAGAAGTATTCATTGGAGAAGAAAGGGTTAAATAACATTGGCTGGTTAAGACATCAGCAGGTAGAGAGTGCCAGAAATATCTAAAAACACGGGAGTTTCCAAGTCAAAAATATATTGTGCACAGTTCGATATTTTTGGTGTTTCACTAGCTATTTATAAATTTTATGAACCGCATAGTCATTATTATGATTACCAGTTATTAGTACACAGCAGTGTTCTGGGAAGACCTAGCTAATAATGTGTTTTAGTTAATAAAAGACTGAAGAGTTTCCTGCATGGATATAAGCCAGGTTAAAGTAAAAAGAATATTCTTTTCCCATAGTTTATAGAGGGTGGGTTTCATGTCCCTGAATATAGAGGGAGATTAAATGAGAATTTAATCCCTCTTTGCTTAAAAAAAATTTAAAAATATCAGATAATGAAAAAATAGAAGGCCTGTCTTAACCCAGAGGTTCTTAACTGGAGCCATGTTCAATTATAGTGCATATTTTTTTCTTTTGATATTTTTCTTGTTTCAACAAAAATAATTTTCTGAAATAAATTACTTTTACATCAAATTATGCTATGGAAGCAACTTTTTACCCAAACAATCTTAGTGTGCTAGAAAAAGCCACTCTATGATTTGGATACTTATAATCATTATGTTATGATGTTACAATTTATTATACCAAATTTCCTTTCATAGGAAGGAAATAAAATGTATCCTGACATTATATTTGTAGACATCTGCTTTTGTTTGCATTTGATCAACTCAATTAGGAAGTGTTAAAAAGAAATACAAAAGAAACTCGCCTATTCTATCACTGGAAGCATTGTTGTGAGGCACTACTCACATAGGAGGTTCTTGACAATGGAAAGAAGAAGCCAAGGAGCCTGCTTGCATATGGCATGTCTTCTCACATATGAGCTTGTCCACCATCCCCTCTATGAGAAAAATTCTCAATTTGAAATGTTTGAAATTTGGGGGAAAAAAAGCTGATTTGTTGCAACATTTAGACTTTGTTTTGAATGCTGCTCAGAGTGTCCCTTAATGAAGGAATCCACAATCTGAAAGAACTTAATGAAGTAAAGGATGATTTGTATGAAGAAAAATATGAAGCGGTGCCTTAGTCAATCAGTGTCATCAACTTCAGAATCATTGACATTTCTTTTATAACTTAAAAGGTCTTAGAAGAATTGGCAACAATTGAAAGAGATTGCCCTTGTCTCTGAGTGAAGCCAGCTTCTGGTTTTCATCTGCTATATGAGCACTAATGTCGTGAAGGAAGAATTCCAAATTTTGTGTATCTCTTTGGGAATATTCAAAGGTCTTCAAAAACTATCAAGTTTCTTTGCCAAGTGAAATTTTGTCTATATAAAACTCTAGACATTTTGTGTGTGATGTAGCACCTTAAGAGCTTGGCAGTCTTTGTTCTTTATGAATGTTGTGAAGAAAAAAGCGTCACTCACCATTGTGATTTAAGACTGTTCTGTATCGGAGATCCCTGGGTGGCTCAGCGGTTTAGTGCCTGCCTTTGGCCCAGTGTGTGATCTGGGAGTCCCGGGATCGAGTCCCACATCGGGCTCCCTGCATGGAGCCTGCTTCTCCCTCTGCCTGTGTCTCTGACCCCCGCCCCCCCGTCTCTCATGAATTAAAAAAAAAAAAAGACTGTTCTGTATCTGTGTACACTGTAATAAAATTATACTTCCAGCAATTCTGAAATAAGCCTCTTCTTTTTCCACCAAAGTTGATGACAGTGTGAGAACTGGGGTCCAAATCATCATCTTGTCAATAAATGGGACAAAATAAGCAGTTCTTATCTAAATCACAGAAGTTTGATGACTTTTTAAAGGTCATTATCTTGTTGTGCTTTGCTGATCTTTGGTAGAAGTTTCACCCTTTTTAAATTCCACAAAATGCCTCTGAATAGGGACACCTTCGTGGCTCATCAGTTAAGTATCAGACTCTTGATTTCAGCCCAGGTTATGATCTCAGTCAGGGTCTTGGGATGGAGCCCTGTATTGGGTTCCATGCTCAGTAGGGAGTCTGCTTGAGATTCTCTCTCTCTCCTTCCCCCTCTACCCCAACCCCTGCTTACACACTCTCTTTCTCTAAAACAAATTTAAAAATCTTAACAAAGGGCAGCCTGTTGGCTCAGCGGTTTAGCGCTGCCTTCGGTCCAGGGCATGATCCTAGAGACCCGGGATCAAGTCCTGTGTTGGGCTCCCTGCATGGAGCCTGCTTCTCATTCTGCCTGTGTCTCTGCCTCTCTCTCTCTCTCTCTGTGTGTGTGTGTCTCTCATGAATAAGTAAATAAAATCTTAAAAAAGAATCTTTAAAAATACCTCTGAATGATTTGACAGGAATTATTTCATTTATAACATGGCATATGTATAGAGTTGTCCTCAGGAATGCATTCATTATATATAAAAATATATATGTTTAGTGAATAAGAGATAAATTTCTTATTTGAGGCCTCTGCAATCAGTGTCATGGATGTTGCTGAAATACTAGGGCCTCTTTGCCAAGCTGTCACTTTGTGAAAACATATTAGAGGGCTCTTCTGTGGGATCTCCAGTGCTGAGAATGTGCTTCCAGCTGGCTCAGGGTGGCAATACTCTGTCAATTCTTTTGCCTATAGAAATCTGCAGACATGTAGAAACAGTAACATACTTGAGATTCACTCTTGCTGAGAAGGTTCAAAATATGGATTTTCACTTCTTCACTGACATAGTAACTTTGAAGAGGCAAATGTAGTGAAAGATTGCATTGAAAGGTCATTATGTACTGACCTTCACCTCAGTAATTTGAAGCCAAAGCAAATGAATTTTGCAAATGGCCTTGCAGAATTCTGGAGTCCCTTGACTCAGCCTCCTTGCATGATAAAGTGAACTGTAGGAGATCCACTGCTCTTTGCTCTTATGTTTTTGTGGGTCTAGACACTAAGGACTTATGGATAACAACTTAAAAGACAAGATGAATTGAGTGTAAAAGGTTATATAAAAGATAACTTACACATTTCCATGTAAAAGACCATGCCATACTTTGAATACCCTATTCGAGTTTTAAAATATTATGTACAACCTACATGTTGTGGTTTGTGAGATACATTCAGGCCACCAGTAGCCATAGCATAGCTAACAACTACCCAACAACCCAACCCAAGTGAAACACTTCAGAAAACTTTGGTTTAAAAAAAAAAAAAAGTGTATGGTAAATTATATATGGAGGCTAAGTTATAGTGATATGTTTTCAGAAATATCCTTTTTTCCTTAAAAACAAGGCCCAGGGCAAGCCCTGGTGGCTCAGTGGTTTAACAACACCTTCAGCCCAGGGCCCGATCCTGGAGACCCGGGATCGAGTCCTGCGTCGGGATTCCCTGCATGGAGCCTGCTTTTCCCTCTGCCTGTGTCTCTGCCTCTCTCTCTCTCTCTCTCTCTCTCTCTGTGTGTGTGTGTCTCTCATGAATAAGCAAATAAAATCTTAAAAAAAAAAAAAAAAAAAAAGGATCAGACTTAAGAAAGGGAACTTTATGTACTTGAACTGAAAAGCTGCTTTGACTCCTGTCTATCTCAAGCTTGAGAGGTCTTGACATTTGGTAAACAAAATATTAATTAATTAATTAATTAATTCTATGTAAAATAGCATATGAAAGTTTCACAAACTGTATTATAGTTTCTGCTGCCTGATGTTAGAAATGTATTGGTGTATTGATTGCAAATATGACCCCATTTGTCCGTATCTCCCTGGAGCCATGATATTGGCATTATAACTTGGCAATTCTTCCCATCCAAAAGTGAGATCTATTTCCATACCTGTTAAATCTAGGCAGGCCTTATGACTTCTTTAGTCTAAAGCATATGGTGGAGGTGATAGCATGCCAATTCTGAGTTGAGGCCCCAAAAGGACTTGCAAATTTCCACTCATCTTTCAAACCCTTGATTTGTCATAAGAACAAACCTGGGTGAAGTTACTGGAGGATGACAGACCATGTGGAGCAGAATTGAATCACATAGCTTAGGCCATCCTAGAGCACTACTCCTCTAGCTAACCAGATTCATGAACAAGCCCCGCTGAGATCAGCTGAGCCAAACATAGGTAAGTAAAACTGCACAGCTGCCTCATAGCCTCATAAGAAATAATAAATGATTGGGGTTTTTAGCCACTAAGTTTTGGGGTAGTTTATTACTCAGCTGTAGCTAAATGGTACAGAAATATAAATAGATTATACCTACTTTTAAAAAAATAAGGGAGCCAGTAATAATAATAGACGCCATGTAAATCATACTATCTGTAAGTCACTTTGCGGAAGATGATGCAAATAACCCAATCATGTTATAGCAGAGGGATGAAAATCATCTGTGTCCACTATTCTTAATAACTGTCCCCTCAGCTTGTCCCCAAAATATTTCCTTGGTTTATTTTGATCTAGGGAAAACAAAAAATCTTTGAGAATGTTAGTAGAGGTTGGAGGAAAAACAAGGAGAGAGGCGAGGAGAGCTGGGATAAGAAACCAGGTGTGACGATTTTCTTAAAATGGCCTGAAAAAAATACTTGTCTTGAGATAGGGGCTGTAATGATGAATTAGTGTTCAAAGACAAAAGTACTCTTTTCCTTTCTATAGCTAAATGTGTGGGACACAGTCTCCACTCTAAGATGGATGTCAAATCAAAGTGCTGGCTGATAGAGGTATCTAAAAAGTCAAGTCTTAGGTGCTTTAAGAATACTTCAGTGGGCTGAGATTTGAACTCTTGCCAACATAGAAGTCATTCAGATTCAAGAGATAAATGTTCTGAATCCTTGAGTTATCTCTGAGGCCTGAGGGCAGCTGAGCACATTGTGCAATGGTTAGCAGCATTTCAACTTGGGCAATCATAGTTTACCGGGGTGAAGGGATTCCCCAGATTACATATATGTGTGTGTTTATGTACATATGTGTAAATGCCTTGGAACTGTAAATTTAGTTTTCTTTGTTGAGTTTCCTGAATAATTTCCCTGCTCCCTAGCCAGGAAAAAAGACATTAGAATTTGAATACACTTTGTAACTACATCTGTGGAATTATAGAACCTGATCTATGTATGTGTTTTTTGGATTTGGATTTTCTTTTGACTTGAGACTGCTCAAATGAATGGGATTCTGTCTGGAGTAACAAAATTCCACTTAATGCCAATGCTTTTGTAGCTTACTTAAGCAGACACAATTATTGGAATTATCTTGCTGCAGGAACTAGACCAGCAGATTCAGGTCCAGACAGGTTGAATATCTTATTCTGGAAACGCAACTCTAAATTGGGGATTAGATCTCAACTTGATAGTTATTCCAGCTACTCCTCAGGATTTTGAATCACATTGCTTCGGCAGACCTCCATTCTGGAGCAAGAAGAGGACAATATATCTGTCAAGTGGTTAACCAACTACTTCCATTTTAAATTCTCAAAGACCTCTGGAAGGAGAGCATGTATCAATTGAAAAAACAGAGAGTGGGAAAGTAATACTTTGAGAAATGCTCCTGGAATTGGGTCCTTAGCTCTAGCACGTACTTGCAGTGCTTCTGTAAAAAAATGTAAACATTGTGAGACCTATAAATTTCACCTGCAAAATATATATAATAACACCTACCTTTGGAGGTTATTGTAAAGATTAAATGATATAATGCCCAACAACACCAGCATAGTGGCTTATATTTAATAAATAGATAATACAAATTATATTTCTATTTTGTAAGTTTCTAATTCTAGTTGACACTGATTTCAACCCTTCACCTCTTAATAAACCAATAAACTACTGCTACAATTTCTTCACATTTAATATTGGAATTTTTATTTATTTTAGAGTTTTAAGAATTATTTTATCTATGAAGTTGCTATATATGATTTAGAATTCAGGCTAGGTTTCTCTAATAAAAACATTGGTATAAACAAAAGAGAGTGATCTTTATTTCATTCCTCTCTCCTGTGACCATCCAAAAGAGCAGACTTGGTGGCATTAAGGGAATTGGGGAGGTGGGTTCCACCACTCACTCCTTATAGGTCTGTTCTCTTGAGATGTTATCTTCAGCCAATAGTTGAGGTTGAGATGGATTTCCACATATCTTTGATCTTTAATTCAACAATGAAACACGGGAAAGAAAAACGTATGCATATGTCCATTTCTTTTAAAGACACTTGTATATAATTTATGCGCACACACAGATTCATATCTTATTTTGAAGATTATAGTTGTGCAAGTTACAACAAAATAGAAAAGAGGCTGGGAGATGTGGACTGGGGCCTATAGCCAAGGGATTATGTGTTAGCTAAAATACCTATTACTATAGAAGGGGAAAATTATATGTGGTATATATGAGGGGTGTGATGTGGATCATCAGTCTTCATCAAAATATATTTGTTTGGGAAGATGTGTGTTTATAGATGGATATATCCTAACTGCAAAAAGGACTTTAAAGGTAATATCTTAAAGGTCTCATTTCTTCAAGTCCTAAATATCCTTTATATTGGCACACAAGCCAACTGATTGATCTGCAATAATTCATCATCAAATACAATTGTCCCAACAATTGCTTTGAAAAGTTATGGATCTATATGCAGAAGTATTCAGTACAAGATTTTTTACCTATTCAACATTCAGCTTTATTTTTCCTTTATTTTTTTATTCAACCAATATTTATTGAGTTCCTAGATGTTGAGGATACTGCCATGAATCACATGGGCAGGAATCCTTGCCCTCATGAAACTTGCTTTCTAGTGTGTGTCAAAGGAGATATGCAATATAACAATTTACAAACTACTTCGTTGAGACTGTACAGATTGTGATAAATAACAAGTGAAAAAATAAAACAGAGAAGAGGAGATTGCAGCTATAACCAGAATGGCTAGCACAGGCCTTACTGAGAGAGTGACATCTGAACAAAAGCTGAAGGGAAGCAAGGGAGTAAGCTGTGTGCATATCACTGGAAAAATGCTCCAGGCAGAGGTCAATAGCAACCCCCCCCCCCCACACACACACATTCTGCGTGTGCTTGGTAGGCCAGAAGGCAAGCAGGTCAGTGTGGCTGGCATGGAATGAGTCATGCAGGGAGCAGGAAGTCATGAAAAGCTAGATCTGTAGAGCTGTGTAAGCCATAGATTTAAGCCAACTTATATCTTTGGCTTTAAGTTGAGTTCAGTTTTGAGTAAATGGGCCAAATGAGCTGACATGTCTTTTGAAATGATGTCTACTTACTCTGTTGAGAATGGTTTGAGAACAATTGTAGGGGAGAGTGGTCACATCAGCAAGCTCAGGAAGGCTACTGCAGTAATCCAGGTGAAGATTACAGACAAGGGTGGTCATGGTGAGTATGGGGAGAAGAGTTTGAATTTGGGATATGTTTTAAAACTGAGCATTCAGATTTTGTTGGTGGATATCTGCAAGTGATCAACAAGGGAGAGGGTGTATGTGAACAGTTAAGTTTTAAGGACTGAACACTGGGCCATTGCAATTGGGAAAGATCAGAGGGAACTCCAAAAGGAGACTAAAGACTAAGAGCCATTCAGGTTGGAGTAAAACCAGGGCAACGGGTATTCTAAAAGAAAGGGGAAGGGAGGGGGATACATACATACATACATACATACCATACCATACACATACCATACCATACCATACCATACCATACAATAAAAATATCAAAGCCAGGTAGAAAAGTGTTTCAAGGAGGAATGAATGACCACCTGTGTCAAATGTTACTGGCAAACAAGTAGCTTCTCAAATACTTGCATACAGCTCTGCTGACTCCAGCCTCCTCATCCTACCCAGGCTGAGTCTGTCGTCTTTCTGGAAAAATAGCCACAGTGACTCTACCAGAAAAGCCTTGGTTCCACGTGCATTTTTTCAAGAAATGTATCGACTTCAACATTATGTTAAATAACCCAGGAGTCAATAATGTTTCAGTCCTTGTTGTTCTCCAACTTCTGTGTCTTTACTGCAGGAATTAATTCCATTTGGCATATTTTTCTCATTTTTGTGAGTAGCTCCTATTTTATTTATAAAAGTATAATTGAGCCCAATAGTCAATAAGAATGATAAGGTTTATATATTTTGTAATCTTTACACATGAGAAATATTATATACTGATTATGTTCTATTAAAATGTAGTATTAGTAATGCACTGGCTTTATTTACAAGGGAAGTAGGGAAAACAATACCATAATCTTTCTCATCTCAAAGCCCATTTTGTTCTAAAGTTTTTATATGCCTTCTCTTAGTTGAGAGTTCACCAGTTATGTAATTTCAAGAAATTTTCTATTCTTGATTAGTAAAGATGAGTGGCTATGGTCTAATTGGAAATTTGTTAATTAGGCATCTATTACATTTTTCTTAAACATGAATAAATCTCGGATTTCAGTTGCCTTGAGCAATTAATCAATATATCTGCACCTGTTTTTAAGATCTGTACAGTCTGCTTTCCCTTTTTCAGCAGCAGATTACTCTTCAGTAAAATATGGATGGCTTATCATGTCCATTTTGTGACACAATAGGTTGCAATGAAACTAGAAAAATGGAACATGACACCTGCTCATTTTTGCTTTATACGGGGAAGTTGTCATGTTTAGTTTAAATAAAAAATTGATAGGAGATAATTTAGATTCTATCAGAATGTCACAGTAACCTATTATTTTCTTTGTTTAATTTCTCTCTCACTCTCTCTCTCTCTTTAATCTGGGAGAGCCAGATATTTAAGTAAACCATGACATTTTTCACAGAGCAGTCTAGCGTATCTCTCCTAAACCTGAAATTTTCTCTTCTATACAGACCTGTCCCCTAGGAATTTGTTTCTATCTTTTCATGCAATGTTTTAATTGATTTTTCAAGGTGTGCTCTATTGCCTGTTTGTTTTGGACTTGGCTCTCTGTCCCAACCAAAGGCTACCTCATTTAAAGTGAATCAAAATATGCATTGGCTGAGGCTACTGTTTTCATAATTTCATTTATCTTGGTTAAAATGTGGAATCATAGACTTATAAAAAGTTAAAAGGTAGAGCTGTGGTACCACATTTTAAAACCCAGCTTTGCTGCATTTCTTAGGAAAGTCCCACAAATTCTCCTGTTACTTTACTGGGGCATGATTATCATACAAAAAGCTGTACATATTTAATGCATACAACTTTGATGCATTTGAAGATAAGTATATAACCATGAAATTATCAGCCCAATCTATGCCATAAACGTGTCCATTACCTCCAGAAGTTTCCTCCTACCCTTTATTTACTAAATTAATTTTTTGATAAGAACATTTAACATAATATCTATCCTTTTAAAAAAATTTTAAGTAATCAACACAATATTGTTAATAATAGGCACTATGGTATACAGTAAACATCTAAATATATAACTGAAGACCTGTACCCTTTTACTAATAACTTTTTAAGGGATTTTATTTATTTATTTATTTATTTATTTATTTATTTATTTATGAGAGAAAGAGAAAGAAAGAGAGCATGAGCAGAGGGGTAGAGGGAGAAGCAGGCTCCCCCTGAGCAGGGAGCCGGATGCAAGACTTGATCCCAGGACCCTGGGATCATAACCTGACCTGAAGGCAGATGCTTAACAGACTGAGTCACCCAGGTGTTCCCCTTTTCTGGTTTTAACTATAAAATAGGTTTATAGCTATTTCATAACATTGTTATGTGACTCTTAAGATAGTGTACTTGAAAAGGCCTGGTCTTGTATTATTAGGAAAAGTATATAAACTTTTTTATTTTATTACTTTCAGATATAATTAACTGGTGTGTGTGTGTGTGTGTGTGTGTGTGTTCTGTATGTGAAAATTAATATTTGGGTTGGTTGGTTTTAGACATAGATATTTGGTTTTTTTGTTCTAGTACTAAATTTCTTTTAAGAGTAAGCCTCAACTCTGAGAAATGCCAGCTTTATGGTCGGTTCTGATCAAGAAATAGTGGCCATTGGCAATGAAAGCTGTGTGAAATCTGACAGCCTCACCCCAAAATGAATTTGAGCAGACTTTTTTATTTGATTTAGCCCTCATGGGAGCAAATCCATCGGAATGGGTTCCAAAATAGACAGCACTTTTATCCCACGTTGCACACACAGATTGCTTCAGTATAAACCACCCAGCCTTGCATAGTTTGTACCCAAGTTCATATATAGGTTCAATGTCGCTTTAAAATGAGCTCTTGGTTTTGCTTTAAGTTCATGACCTTGGAGAATGAAAATTAAACTCATGAACTTGGCTTCAGTTTCAACTTGGAAGCAAAGCCTGTATTTATGCAAGTTCCCTATTTCCCTAGAAATATTCTATTTTGCTTTCTGACTGGAATTTCTCAGAAGGCAAAAATAATTTGGCTGTGAAAACTCAGGAATTACTACTGTAAAGAAAAAAAATGGGCATGGTCTTTTAAAAATACAATGTTAATATAGCCTAGTTCTAATTTCAAGACTTCTAACTTCTGATTTTTAAGAACTAATGCAGGAAAAAACACACAACAGCAATAGCAACAAACTGAATCAACCAGTGAGGAGCTAAAATTGGGAAGTGTTCTATTCACATATTTCTCTTACAGACTGTGGGATTATTATGCTAATATGTGGGAGATAACTTATATGGATTAGATTATATCTCCCACATTAATAAAAACTTGCTATTACAACTTTAATACTGAAAATAAATCAGCTTAAGAAATTTTATGAAATATAAAGCTATTTTGTGGAGGCAGGAATGGGCCATTTGAATTTATGTTACTGAGTCTGTATAATAAAATGTCTTGAAGAATACCAGGTAAATACTAATTGCAATTAAGCACTCTTTGGGAAACAAGATTTGTGAAAGGAGAAACTACCTGTGCCATGGAGCAATTATAGGAAGTGTGCTCTGCTTTTTTCTCCACCCCATGCTTGTGAGGGTAACTTCTTAGGCTGAGGAGGGGCTGAAGTTCGTGGAATGTGTGTGCACATGTCTCAATGGAGCCTTTTTTTTTTTTTTAGATTTATTTATATGAGAGACAGAGAGAGAGAGAAAAAGGGAGAGAGTGGGAGGAGGAGCAGAGGGAGAAGAACAAGCAGACTCTGTACTGAGCACAGATTCCATCTGGGCAGAGCTTGATCTCATGACTGAGATCATGACCTGAACCGAAAACAAGTCTGTCGCTTAACCAACTGAGCCACCCAGGCGGCCCCCTGATGACTTTTTATAAATCACTCATGTATTTGATTATTGATGCATTCAGTCACATCAGTGGTAAATTGAGTGGTGTAGTCAGGATGAAAAAGGGAAGAACAACATTCTATTTTAGAAGAAAGAACAATGAGACTCATATGCTTTCAATCTTTGAGTGAAAATCAGCAGTTTACAAAGTAAACAAGTATTTTGATTTAGTTTTCATCTCTTTTCATATGCAAATTCTCTTGAAAAATGATGTTTTATATTTTTATTATTTATTGTGTCTTAGCTGACTGATATAAGATAGTTTATGATTTTGTTGGTGTCTACACAATAGTTCTAATCAATCTGACATAAAAAGCCATAACTGCATAAAATAAAACTGCTTTCATAGTAATGCCTCAGTAAAAGTACCTATCACAGAGGATGTTTTTATTCACATTTATTTTATTAAATATTTAAATTATAAGAGTAATAATCCATCTTTTTTCAAAAGGAAAAAAGAAAAAATATGTGTACTTGATAAAAGCTAATGCATGTTCCCTTTCTCCAATCGGGTTTCTCCAGTATGCACAACGTTTGCAACTTGCTTTGTACTCTTCTGTCTCTATGCTAATACAAATAAATAAATAAATAACTCTTAAAAACCATATCGTCTCTTTTTTAATAAAAATACGGTAATGTAATATGCTCTAAGTTGCAACTTGATTTTTCATTGGACAATATGTAATGAATATTCTTCATTTTTTCTGTAGATGAATGTTCTCTAATTTACTCAATCTGCCTTTTATTAGTGGACACTTACGTTTTTCTCTCTTTTCTATTCTTTTTCTTTCTTCTCCCTCCATTGATAATGTGCACATAAACATTCTCATGCAAATATCCTCACATAGAACTGCATTTCATTAGATTTTTCTAAATGGGATTTCTAGGTCAGAGGGTATACACATTTTTTAAATTGTATATTCTGACATGTTATTTTCAAACAACATATTTCATTTTAGTTTTAGCATTGTTTACATGATTGCTTCCTTCATTAGGCTAAGTTTCTAGAAGATAGGCACTCTCCTACTTGGGCGGTTAGCAATAAATAATTTATTTTTATTCTGAAAATTCAAGATTAATCAGCCATATTGACATAGCTCTGTCTTTCCTTCCTTACCCTCTTATAGTCCATTTAATGCTAAACATCTTGCCTAGGACTTAAGCCATCATTAATTCCCACCTTTCTTCAATATCAAAAACCCCTATAGTGTGTCACAGATCAGTAATTTGTTAAAAGCTGCCCTAGAACCTTGGCTGATTATTTAGTATCTTAGTTATATTGGACTTCTATTTAAAAGAGATGATCAGTAGCAGGGTGTCTGGGTGACACAGTTGGTTAAACCTCTGACTCAGTTTGGCTCTGGTTCTGATTTCAGAGTCATGAGATTGAGGCCTGTGTTAGGCTCACACTCAGCACAGAGCCTGCCTCAGATTTTCTCTCCCTCTCCCTCTCCCTCTGCCCCGCTCACTCATGCACACACTCTCTCTCTGAAACAAATAAATGAATCTTTAAAAAAGTAAAAAAAATAAAATAGATGATCAGTAATTTGGGGCCATTATTCTAATATTTTATATATGTATATGTGCATATATAATATATACTATGTATATGATGTATACATTATATTTGCTATGTATTATATGCTATGTATATAATATATATGTATAATGATACACCAAAATGTATGCTGTGTGTGTATATATATATGTACATACATATATATACAACAGTATATAATTATTAGTACTTTTAAATGTTAATTAAATGGACTAAATTTATGTACTCTGTGTTACTCTTGTGAATATAAATTGACTACATTTTCTAAATGATCATTCTGTTCATTGCATATTGGGGACACAGTTAAAGGTATAAACAGTGGCTTTCAATCTTGGCTGTATATTGGAATTAAATGGGGAGCACTTTTGGAAATGCTTGTGCTCAATGTCCCTCAACTGATGAATGGATAAAGAAATTTTGGTACGTGCGTGTGCACACACACACACACACACACACACACTGGAATATTAATCAGTCATAAAAAAGAATGAAATCTTGTCATTTGCAACAACATGGATACAGCTAAAGAGTATTATGCTAAACAAAATAGTCAATCAGAGAAACATAAATACCATATGACTTCATTCATCTGTGGAATTTAAGAAACAAAACAAATGAACATAGGGGAGAAAAAAATGGAGAGAAGCAAATCATAAAACAGACTCTTAACTATAGCGAACAACTGAGGGTTGCTGGAAGGGAGGCAGGCAAGGGGTTGGGTTAAATGGGTGATGGGGATTAAGGAGGGCACTTGTAATGAGCAATATAAGTGATGAATTACTAAATTTTATACCTGAAACTAATACTACATTGTATGTTAACTAACTGGAATTTAAATAAGAACTTAGGAAAAATAAATAAATAAATAAGAACTTGGAGGAAAAAAAAAGAAAGTGCTTGGGCTCCATGTTCATCTGATTGAATTAGAGTCTAGAAGGACAAAGTGGAAGCCTAGCAATTGTATTCTAAAATTCACATGGTAATTTTGATACATTGTTAAAGATGAAGGCACACTGGTAAAAGAATAAGAAGGTTTTCCCTTCCTTAATGCTATATTTTTTCTAGCCCCAATTAACAAATATGGGGATTTTCATCCAGATACAGAGTCCTGGTTCAAGCTAATATAAATAAAATGAAAAGTACAAACAGGTGGTCATGTTGAAAATTGAAGTTAGATGGAGGCTGAGAACAAGATGCAGAGACAAGAAATTTGATTGTCACATGTGTAGGGAGGTGGAATTGAAGCATGTTAGGGATGCTTTCTGTAGTGGGTTGATAGGGATTCCCCAAACTCATGTCCATCCAGAATCTGTGAATGTGACTTTATTTGGAAATAGCATCTTTGCGGATATAATCAAATGAAGATGAGGTCATAGTGGATTTGTAATCAAACTTACAAAGAGAGAGATAAAAAAATGGACACACACAGAAGGAAGAAAACCACATGAAGACGAATGTGGGAATTAGAGTGATACATACAACTAAAAGCCACTGAATGTCAAAGATTGTTGGCAATCACCAGAAGCTAGACCAGACAAGGAAGAGTCTCCCCTAAGAATTCCCTTCAGAGAGCATGGCCCTACTCACACCTTGATGTCAGATTTGTAGCCTCCAGAATTGTGAGTGAATAAATTCCTGTCATTTTAAGTCATCAAGTTTATAACAGTTTGTTATGGCAAATCTAGGAGACTAATATAGTTCCTTAATTTTTGTGTAGGTCCCTAAGAGGCATTTTTAGCTGCTTACCCATAGCTGCAGGCCACATTTAAAGGAGAAAAGTTGGGATCCCTGGGTGGCGCAGCGGTTTGGCGCCTGCCTTTGGCCCCAGGCGCGGTCCTGGAGACCCGGGATCGAATCCCACGTTGGGCTCCCGGTGCATGGAGCCTGCTTCTCCCTCTGCCTGTGTCTCTGCCTCTCTCTCTCTCTCTCTCTGTGTGACTATCATAAATAAATAAAAATTAAAAAAAAATAAAGGAGAAAAGTTAAGCAGTTATATACAAGAGAAGTTTTTAATTTGGAAAGAGCTCTTAGCTTGTTGAATGTCTAATTCTAATAGATTTTAGTTAATTCCTTGGGGTTTTCTAAAGATGTAGTCAACCATATGCAGATGTTTACATACAATTTTATTTCTTCCTTTCAATAATTTATGCTTTCCAATTTTGTATCATGTCTTGTTAATCAGATTATCAAAGCAATATTACCTACAAAAGATTTAAAGTACATATCTATTGTGTTTCTTATTTTACCAGGAATAACTTTAGCATTGAATCATATACATAATGTTAATTATTTCCTTTGAGTAAGAATTTTTTGATATTGAGGAAAATACAATTCTATTCCAAAAATTTCAGTAGCATTATTATTAGGAACAGATCTTGAATTTTGTGAATAGATTTTTACATTTACATAAGCATAACTTTTTAAAATTAAGCCTATAAAATTGTATTTCTATTCCAATTTATATGGGTTTTCTAATATCCATAGATATATTTCCTGGATATCATAGAATACATTTTATTTTATTTTATTTTATTTTACTTTAGTCTATATTTATCTATAGGTGAGATCCTTCCATTTATTTTTCAACAGATTATTATATTAGCATTTACTTATAATGTAAACATTTTCCTTTATGTCCTTAATTTCTTCTCCTTTTATATTTTTATTGTTTTATTTCTTTTATATTAGATTTGCTAGACATTCATGTAGTATATTAGTGTTCTCCCCAGGTCCTGGGTTAATTTATTAATTCCAGTTCTACTATTTTACAATTAATTTATCCCTCCTTTTGTCTTTATTACTTCCCTTTTCAAATTTTCTTAAGTCTTTTTTCTAAGATATTTTTTAAGATTTTATTTATTTATTCATGAGAGACACACAGAGAGGCAGAGAGAGAGAGGCAGAGGGACAAGCCCCATGTAAGGAGCCCAATGAGGGACTCGATTCCAGGACTCTGTGATCATTCCCTGAGCCCAAGGCAGACAGTCAAAGGAGCCACCCAGGCATCCCTCAGTTCTTGTTTTTGGTTGAAATTGAAGAATAAAGTGATTTCTTTTATCATTTTTATAATAAAAATATTTGAGGACACAAATTTGATTCTGACTGTAGTAAAACATAACACAGGTTTGCAATGTAATATTCCTTTTATTTTCTATTATTTTTAAAAAGATTCTTAAAAATTATTATTATCCATGAGAGACACAGAGGCAGAGAAATAGGCACAGTGAGAAGCAGGCTCCCTGTGAATAGCCCCCATGCAGGACCCAATCTTGGGACTTGATGCCAGGACTCTGGGATCGCACCCTGAGCTGAAGGCAGATGCTGAACCACTGAGTCACCCAGATATCCCTCTTTTTGATTATTTTCTAATCTTTCTGTGTTATCTCCTAAAGATTTCTTACTAGAATATTCAGTGTTTAAAAAAAATACTATTTATTTATTTATTTATTTACATATATTCCTAACTTCCATCTTTATTTGGTTGTGATATGAGAATGTGTCATGAATAAATTATTTGGGGATAAATATTTAAATGTATTTTTATAGTATCTCACATAATCAATATTTGTAGATGATCCATGGATATTTCAAAAGAAGGGCTATTCTCTGCAAAGTAGACAATTTGATATCACTGCATTATTCAAATATTCTGATATTCTGTATATTTTACCCATAAGACTTATCACGGCTGATAGTGTTTTAAAATTCTGCTGTTTCACCTGTGTTTCCATTTATTTCCTCTTGTTTAAAGGTTCAATACTGCTATATCTACGCTATTAAATCTGACTTTATCCATATAAATCAGCACTTTTATCCTGGGATAAGCTTTTTGTTTTACTTCTACCTTGATATAATATGTCCATGCTTGCTTGAATATACTTATTCATCTGCTAATGAAAGGTCTTTCTGCTTTCTATTAGGAGTGTTTCTCTTTATGCAGCAAATTATCAAACACTGTTTTAAACCAATCTCACTTAGTCAGTGCTTGGTATATGTCAACCTACGCTGTCACTTAAAAATAATTTAATATTTATCTTGTTAGAAAATGCTTTATCTGCTTTTATTTCCTTCGGGGTTTTGGAAGTTACACATTTGGTCTAAATTATCATAAATCTGCAGGACTCTAATAATTAAAATGTTACTGGCTTACTTTCTTTAAAGAAATATTAGGAAAATGGTGTTTTTCTAATTTTGATTCCAGATTACTATTTAACCTTAGAATATAAATTACATAAATTTTTCCATAATTAATATTTTTAATAGTTTTTAAATATTTATACTTTTAAATTATAGGCAAAATGGTATTATGGACTTTAGGCGTGTAATTTTAACTTTTTCATATAATTTATTTATATCTGTATTCAATTTTTACTACCAGCTTTTTGCTACCACAACTTCCCAATCTTCAGTGATTGCTTAATTCAGGTTTTTTTACTTTGATAAAAATACAGAAGCCATTTAGAGTGGAATAAATACTTGGGTTGCATATCTGAGACTATCTTCTTATTCACATCTGAATTTATTATCTTCACTGGGAATATAACACTTGTAGCATGGTCAATTTTTTTTTTCAAATCCTCATGGGAATGTGTTTTTGGTATCATTTTGTTATGGAAGTGAAAATGTAGTATCTTTTTAAAAAATTATGAATGAATGATTTCAGGATGTATCCTTAATCCTCAAAATGCAAATTTTCATTAGATTATGTGTTGGAATTAATCTCTGTTCTTTTATTATTTTCAAATAGTGTAAGCTCTCTCGATTTCCAGTTTGAGGTCTTTTTCTCAAAGTAGGAGTTTTCCTTATTAGATTTGCATTGTTGCTTGTATTTTGGGGAGAATATTTTCTACTTACAGACTGGCTCTCATCTTTATCAATCTGTATTAATATCATCTGCCTCCTCCATGTGCTCTAATCTGCCTTGCTCTCCATTTGATGTTTCCCAGTCCCAGCTCACTCACTGCTTTTGACACTGATTCTACTTCTGTTACTGTGACTTAGTTTTATTGCCCTCTTACTACCTTGATCCCCTCTTATTTAACACAATAACTATTTTAAGTTTTGTTTGTGTCTAAAGCAGATACTTGCTAACTATCCTGAAAATCAGTGTATTTGGAGGAATGGGTTTTCTTCTTAGCACTTAGCTCCTTTTCTCCTGCCTTGCTATTAGGTCCGTGTTGATTTCTGAGCACCAAAACTTCTATTCTCATTGTTTGAGGAAGACAGTTTTTGAGGATTTACATCAATTTCCTCATAACTGTCCTGACTGCTGTCTCATAGGCCTGGAGCTGGATCTAGGCTGTTATATGGTCAACCTAACAGAGTCCCTGAACAGTAAGTTTCCAGCAAATTCTGAGGCCTGCTTCTAGGTGCAATATTGAATATGTTCTCCAGACTGTATAAAGAACATCCCGCCCTCATACATCCAGTGACTTACATCAGTAGTCATTGGATTCTAAGGCTCTCAACACTTTGAAAAACAAGGGTACTTGGGAGGGAATTTTTGTTTGGCATTTGGACTGTAAATTCTGATGAATCAGGCCTGAAACAGTTCATGGAATTGAAAATCCAAAAAGAAAATCCAAAAATTTACCCAGGTCTAAATGTCCAAAGAGAGAGAGCTAAATGAAAATGATGGGAGACCTCAGAAAAGAACTGACTCATACGCCTGATCCATGAGTTTTTATCAAATTTGATATTTTCCTATTTTTTCTCCCTCTAATGCTTAGAAAATTGGCTCAATTATATTAAAACCTTATTAGAGCTTCTTGATACTCTTCCTGCCACTGTCTTCCTGAAGTCCTGGAATCATACATTTTTTCCATTTATAAAAATAATATATTTCTCAAAAAATGTTTCTTTTGGACTAACTCCTCCTTTTTCACTTAAAACAGAGTAAAGGAAGGACAGTGTACCCAAAATGTGTTCTTTCATGTGGCTGTATAGTGACAACAATAATCTTCCCGAGTTTATGCATAACTCCATTGATAGTCTATGCACACACACATACACACGCACAGATTGTGTAAGCCCTTTGGATTTTCTAAAGATCTCAAATTTCCTATTTTCTTAGAAATCATTTTTGGTTTTCTTTTGTTTTTGTTGTTAAATTATACTCCTATCTGTTGAAAAGTGTAAACGCCGTTATTTGCATTATGGTGGTTTTATGGAGTCGATTTTCCTACCTTGAAAAGGGGTTGGCTTCAGTAAAATGAACTGAAAGTGACTGGTTAGGACTTCCGAGTGTA
The DNA here is from genome assembly GCF_003254725.2 of Canis lupus dingo. Taxonomy (NCBI): domain Eukaryota; kingdom Metazoa; phylum Chordata; class Mammalia; order Carnivora; family Canidae; genus Canis; species Canis lupus. The sequence continues at coordinate 32,969,372 of NC_064253.1, read as the reverse complement.
AAGCAAGGAAGGAGAATATAGTATCGGGTTATCAGTCTCTTGAGACTCTTACCCTCAGGATGCAGCCTCCTTGCTGCAGAGGCCACGTGCAGGTGTTCAGGCAGGCACCCTCAGCTGAAGGCACAGCCAGCAGCCAGCTTCGATCACCAAACAGGGGAGTCCAGAGGACATGCAATGTTGACATTGCATGATAGCAGTTGCATGAGAGACCCCCATGCAAGACTGCACTGCTGAGCTCAGTGTGCAATTAGAACTGCAAAAGATAATAAGAATAAATATTGTTTTACACCACCGAATTTTTGTTGCTTTGCTGAGCAGCTGGAGATAACTGGAACAGTAGGATATTTGAATACTTATTAAATTCAGTAGCAGGTATCTGATTCCACTTAAGAAATATTCAAAATCTGACAGTGATCATTTTTCTCGTCATTCTTAAACATTGGGGTAGCAGACTTACTTAATTTATGGACTGAGAGTACAATCAAGTATGGTAAAAAAAAAAATAGGGAAGGGTAAAAGGCACAGAGACTAACTTGCTTGTACCAAATTGCATCCGACCCTTGCCTCAGGCTCACCTGGAGCTTGCAGACCTCTAAATGGAGATCCAGGCATTTTTAAAGAAGGGGGTCATCAAAATTCTGTCATGACATTGCCCTTCTCCCTGGTAGTTTCCATGCACTGCCGCACACTGTAGATGTTTAGGTATGTAATTCAATGTTCTGTTCAGCCAAAATACCTAAGTGGGCAATAGGGGAATTTCTCAAGTTTACACCAAATGGAGAACCAAGTGCAATTCATCAGTTCATATTTTTTCTTATAATTTTTTCTATGTAAATACTTTTTAATTTGAGCAAACTGCTAGGCCTTTTCATATTGGTTGAAGACAAAGATCTGAAAACAAACAGTACTAAGTAATTTCTTTTTTTTAATATTTTATTTTTCTTTAAGTTTTTTTTCTTTTAAAGATTTATTTATTTATTTATGATGGGGGGGGGGGGCAGGGACACAGGCAGAGGGAGAAGCAGGCTCCATGCAAGGATCCTGACACAGGACTTGATCCCAGGATTCCGGGATCATGCCATGAACCAAAGGCAGACTCTCAACTGCTGAGCCACCCAGGCGTCTCTTTCTTCAAGTTTTTATTTAAGTTTCAGTTAGTTAACATACATTATAATACTAGTTTCAAAAAAAAAAATAATACTAGTTTCAGATGTAGAATTTAGTGATTCATCACTTACATATAACACCTGGTGTTCATCACAAATGCTCTTCTTAATACCCATTACTCATTTAACCCATCCTCTTGCCCACCACCCCTCCAGTAACCCTCAGTTTGTTCTTTATGGTAATTTCTAAAGTAGAAATCTTGAGTCATGCTTGCTCAATATATATTATGAAAGGAAGGGAAACAAATAGCTCCTTACAGTTGATATATAAGGAAAGGCATTTTAGAATTCATCATAATTTAAACTCTGATCATCAATATAAAATAACTAGTAAATAAAAGCTTCTAAATGTTGATGTCAAGGGAGAAGAAACATGTGGGAAATATCAGAAAGGGAGACAGAACGTAAAGACTCCTAACTCTGGGAAACGAACTAGGGGTGATGGAAGGGGAGGAGTGCGAGGGGTGGGGGTGAATGGGTGACGGGCACTGAGGGGGGCACTTAACAGGATGAGCACTGGGTGTTATTCTGTATGTTGGTAAATTGAACACCAATAAAAAATAAATTTATTATTAAAAAAATAATAAAATAAAATAAATGTTGATGTCTCATATGTAGAAAATATAGTTAATTGCAAATGTAAATCTTTAGAAAATTGGTGCTGTGACACTTCATAATTTGTTCATTGTTGAACAATAATGAATTTGATTTTGTGTTCACCATTTGATTGTGGAATGATCTAGAGTTAATCATTTAACTTTCAGAGAAGTCAAGAAACAACAACAAAGAAATTATGCAGATGTCAGGCCATTTAGAGCTAGAGGAACCATTCTACTACAAGATAAATGATATTAGATAGAAAAATGGTAGAGAGGTCAAAGGTTAAAATTTTATGCTTTTCCAGTTTTATTGTGATTCTACTTACTATTAGACCTCTGTGATATTAGTCAACTCTTACATTTGACAAATACTGAGCTCAACTCATCGAGACTGAGATATTAAGTGGTCCTAGGCAGATGTAGCATGCCAGTTGCAAATGATGTGAGAGGACACTTCTCTGCTGATCCCTTTGGTAGTGTGATGGTTTACTAAATTGCTGTACCTATTTATTATCAGGTAAAATTAATTACTTTTGCCAGAACTGAAACAGAAAGCCAAAGAACAAGACCACTGAAATTAGCTACTTTTAAGGCAAACTATGACAAAGAGAAGAGTTGCAAAATTGATCCTTGAGATCCCAGGACAGTCGCTTTCATTGATCTTCTTCAACTGGCTGAAATTTACAAAAATATCAAATTTATTGTTTAAAACAAGAGTGGATGTATGACAGGAGGTAAAGCCAGTAGCCTTTATTGAATGCCAAGCACCTTGTTGGTTCAGATAATACAGATGCAGCTCTTGATTAAGATCATTGCCCTGGACTCAATGAATTCACTATTTAGTGAGGAGTATGGTAAGTGTGTGGTGGAGGTATGCTTAAATTTTATCTTATCAAGCACTCAGTCAGGAATAAATCTCATAAAGGTAAATTTCCATAAATGGTGCTGCTCAACTGGATTGGCTCACTTAGGTCAATAAATCTTGACTTTATTTGACAATGATCATGACAAAAATCATATACAATTCTGTATAAATTGTCAGGGATAAGGAAGAAAGGGAAGATAGGAAGATATATTTTTTTAAGGCTCTTCCTTTCCCCCCAGAAAAGGATGATGCTTGAGATGATTTGGCCTCTGGTTACTTGTTACCAACAACATTTAATGTGCAATAAGAGCTCTAATTTATTTGGTCTTTTTTTTTTTTTATAAATTTTTTAATTTATTTATGATAGTCACACAGAGAGAGAGAGAGAGAGAGAGAGAGGCAGAGACACAGGCAGAGGGAGAAGCAGGCTCCATGCACCGGGAGCCCGACATGGGATTCGATCCCGGGTCTTCAGGATCGGGCCCTGGGCCAAAGGCAGGCGCCAAACCGCTGCGCCACCCAGGGATCCCCTTATTTGGTCTTAATATGTGCCTCCAGGCATTGTTTAGAAAAATTAACATGTTTAATTCTCACAACAAACCATGAGGAAGATTCTTTTTATTTATTTATTTATTTTATTGGAGTTCAATTTGCCAACATATAGCATAACACCCAGTGCTCATCCCATGAAGTGCCCCCCTCAGTGCCCATCACCATCACCCCAACACCCATCCCACCTCCCTTTCCGCTACCCCTTGTTCGTTTCCCAGAGTTAGGTGGTCTCTCATGTTTTGTCACCTTTGAGGCAGATTCTATTATTATATCAATTGTTTGATGGGGAAATGGAGGCACTAAAAGCTTAAATAACTTCTCTGAGGCCACACAGATGAAAGGTGGCAGAGCTGGAATTCAAAACCGGGCAGTCTGATTGTAGAGTATCTTTTTGTAACCCCTAAGTCATATGTTGAACTGCTTTTAAAGAAAGAGTTTATTTTCTTGTTTTTCGTTATGTTTTGGTGTGTTCTGTCCTTCTCTGTCCCTTCAGGAATATAGGCTTTTTGCCTTGAGACCTTCTTTGTAATCCCAGGAGGTCCTTTCTTTTTCGATTTTGCAACTGCCCCCTAAGTACACTTTTTATTTAAGAGCCCTTATCAGTGATGTATGTGGGAGGATTTTTTTCTTTTTAATATGTTCTGCTGAATAATGAATGCTTCCTAAATTTGTTAATAATAGTGTCCGTGGGGGCTGCAGCTCTCTGGCTTCCCAACCTTATTAGAATTCTGTGTGCATGCATTTCAGTTCCCATACAGAGACATTTCCCTAGCAGGGTTTATTCTCTGTATTCCTTGATCATTACTTTGGTGGGTGGAGTAAATTCCTGTTGGGAACCTGAGTCAAAAATAAAGCCTTGCGATTATACAGGATCATGTTTCTTGCCGTGTATTATCACTATAACACAAAGGTTTGTTTAATAGCTAGCCTGTCCCCAAGTAAGAGCTGAGCCTCTGCAGAGGAGACCACCAAGAAATCCCTTATATGTGCCCAGAAATCATTCTTTTTAATGCAATCACATAGCTGTGTCTTTCTCTTCTTTTTCTTTAGCTCCAGTTTCCATTAGTCTTCTAAAATTACTTGGAAAAGCCTCATCCATCATGAAAATACCAGTGTTCAGGTCACTGTGCTTCTTTCCATGTTCCTGATTTACTCTCTTCATGATGCCAGCAGGGTGTTGGGTCCTACTACTAGAACATCACAAAAAGGCCTTTCATCCCTTCTGTGCCACTTACTTCCTCATTTGTGCCTTCCTTGTTTCTAGAGACCCAAATACATTTTATTGAAATGTTTAAAAATTTAAGCATTTCTCCATTTAATAATGGTTGTAACACTCTGACCAGAGGGCTGAAGAGGAAATAAATAGTGGAAACTTCTCCTCTCTTTCTTTTCTTTTTTTCTGGGCCTTTCCTTTCCTTTCATTGCTCACATAAAAACCAGAAACTTTTAGGCCTATGCATGGAGGTGAAAAGGTGCAGCAGGATTGCTGGAAGAGGAGGAGTACTCAAATACCACCAGTATCTGGCCAGACACATCTGGTTACATCATTCTAAGTTTCCCCAGCAACAGTTGCTGGAAATACAGTTTTAACCACTTTGCTTCATGCCCAATATCACATGGACTATCTCATGAGATAACAAAGGATCCCAAGGGTAGAGAGAAAGGGGGAAAAAGAAGATATGGATCTGTTTGTAGTAAACGATGTTGGAGATGGTTCTTGAAAAATGACTGAAGTTTTGCTAATTATAGAAGTCATAAATGAAAACATGAAAATATGTTTTTCCTTCTTTTCTCCTTCTTCTTTTTTCCACTCATTCTTCTTTGCTCTCACCTGTTTATCTGCTTTTCACTACAAAAGTTAAAGCTTAATATCCATGCTAGAAATAACAACATAAAGTAAGACTACCCTAGGGATACAATTTTGCCAATTCAGAAAGACATTCCACAGTGTGTAGCATCTTTATCAAATTCCCAAGCATTATTAATAATTTACACAAAATTACTATATACCAAATCAAATTATTTTAAGAATTCAAGAAAAAAACCTTAGTGGGTGTTATTTCCATTTTGCCATACTCCCTTATGTTGGAAGATTTTAGCCCAACAGAGAAGTTGAAAAAATAATACAAAGAATACCTATATATCACCCTTCACCTAGATTCTTTTGTTACCTTCTTGTCATATTTGCTTTCTCTTTTTATCCATATACACACTCACAGGCACCCCTTCCACACATGCATGTCTCTACGTATGGAATATGTCTATATAATTTTTACTGAAATAATTTACAGACATTGTGATGCTTTACCTCTTAAACTTCAACATATATCTTCTTAAGGCACTCTTCTACCATTATCACTCTCAAGCAAATTGCTTGAGATATTACTACAAAAATATCAAATGTAAATTCCCTGTCTAAAGTTCTCCAAGTGTCCCAACAATTTTTTTCCTACTTGATCCAAAACCCAGTAATACATAGCATTTGGTTACCATAACACTTTTTCTGCCATAATTCTTTTATCCCCAAAGAGTCACCTCCTTTTGTAGCCTTTAATGACACTGACAATTTTGATTCATCCATGCCAGCTGTTTGGAAAAATGCTCCATATACAAGTTGTGAATTGAACCCCAATTGGTAAGAATTGTACATATGTGGTGCTCTGTGGGGGTTTTCATTTTAAGTTGGGGATTTTGATTCAGTTTTTGTGTCTCTGTTATTGAAATGAGAGATACAATCAAAAGCACCAAATCATTCTTTAAAGAGTTACTTCTCAACATAGAAGCAGAAAAGACTCAGAGATATGTCTTTCCTGCGACTCAAAATCTAGGTCAACCAAACAACTAAACCCTCAAGATCATAGAAAGTATAGTTCAATTTTTTCCCCATATGTATACAGAGGAATCATCCTTATTTCTCAGATCCCATGGGGTTATCATAATGGTGAAATGACATAGATATGTGCAAATGCTTCATGGACGATAAAACAATGTACAATTGAAGTGTGACTTTGCCTTTATGCCCATATGATGAAAAACATTTCCAAAAAGGACCTCAATTTCTTGGTAGTTGACCAAGAAAACATTTACCACCTAGAGGATCATGCAAATATGTCTTACTATTTATTTCTTGCTGCCTTGCAATTAAAGACTTGCCTATGTACTTGACAGACTCCCTACTCCCACCACCCATCTGGTAGGCTTTTCTTTGAAATCGTACAAGCAAGTTCTATTTTGTTAGTAAGTTGTATCCTTATTCTTCAGAGTAAAAGACTACAATACAAATTATTGTCTTGCTAATACACCAGTACAGAAAACTTCTCAACAACTTTGATACATTAGCATGCTAATAAATTGCCTTCCCAGGGATAAATGTAGGGAGGGACAAGCCTGAGAACCTTGTTCTGGCATGTAAGATATTATTTTTAATAAATATAAAGTAAGCAGGTAATTTGTCAAGATATTCCAACTATGGCATGCTTTTAAGAATGCTTTTGAGGTATGAGAAACAGCACGAGAAAGTAAAATTGCTAGCATTGTTACTTTTCTTACACTTGCTGTGGAAATTCCACTTTTCTTACCATTTAGAAAACAGCTTTTAGAAATTGCTGATTATCATGGTGTTCCAAAGTAAAGTAGAGATGGAATTATAGGAAGTTATGTCAGCACATCCTGGACTAAAAGTAGAAGAATCAGAACACATAGAATTTCAGTAAGTACTCCATTAGATTACAGTATGTATCTACCAAATGTCTGTAGAGGTTGGTATTCCAAGGAAACAGGCAAAAGTCATATTAATTTAAATAAGGTTTGCTAAATAGAAATGAGAAGTTATATAATTATGAGATCAACTGTTTCAGCATTTTGCCAACAGAAACAGTTTCTGCCTGGAGTGAATTCCCCAATGTTCATTCAAACTTTAATGACTCAAGTAATGGTTTTTATACTTTTCAGATAATTGAAGAACAATATGAAAGTCGTCACATGTTATTGCTCATTCAAAACTGTCAAATATATTGTTCCTAGTAGGCTGTTTCTACGCAAATCTCTTTTTTTACAAGGCAACAAGGCACTCAGGGTTTTTTGTTGTTATTATTAAAGGAAGCATGTAATGTATACAATATACAAGGAAAAAGGAAATGGAGGAAGTGAAAGTATTGGGAACATTTGAAAATATACAAAATGTGTTATAAACTGAAATTGAGCAATCCTTAAACTAAATATGACAACATCAGAAAAATATTTATGTTATCTTCAATATAACACAGGAAAAATTCTTATTGACTACTAAACAGAGCACACACTCACACTCCTTCCTCTGTTAATGTAGGCCTTCACACTTTGGTCCAATTGACTTGTTTCCCACTTATACTTTGTTTCCCAGTATACTTTGTTGCATTTTCATTTCATCCCAAATGAACTATTCACTATTATTAAAAAAAAAAAAAAACGAACAAAAACACTAACCCACCAATCAAATAAAAAATATATGCTTTTCTACATCTACACCATGTTATCCTTCATTTAAAAAACTTTCATTCTCTTCTTAACTTCCATAGTACTTTAACTGTGCTTCATACAGGGAACAGTATAGTGGATGAAGTGGCTTACTACCCAGATCTCTCTCTTCCGCCTCCTTTCAAGGAGCTCTCATTTGCTCAGTTGCTACATGTTTTGCGAAAGACAGCTTACAGATAAGGCCTTCTTCAGGACATTTCTACTTAAGGAATCCACATAACAAAGGCTGGGTCCCTTGCTGGGCTGGGTCAGCCAGCATCACTGACTGGTTGAATAGGGTACAGACTAAATTCCCTTGCTTCAATTCAGAAAAATTTAGAATGTCTATTTCAGCTTCAGAGCTCCCTGAGGGGATGGATGAGGTCTGTTATGACAGCTTTGCAGGTCAACCTCTCCCTTTACTCAGTTCTATTTCCCTCATTTTCCTGCAGACAGTAGGTTCCTAAAAAGGACTTCCAAGAATCTACATCATGCAAATCTATGCTTCAGAGTTTCCGGGGGAAACTTGCCTTAACGCATTTGGCACCAAAAATTGTTTGAGGAAGCATATTGTACAAATCCACTTCAGCTAAATTGCCCACGAGTTGGCTGGAAGCGACAATCGTATCACCTGTGCTGTGCCAGAGCAATTGCTCAATTTTCATCAGTGCTGAAAAGTAATGGGATACAAGTACAAAAATGAATACAATGGCAGTGAAATATGTTACTTTGAGAGGTTTGGGGTAAGTAGTATTTATAAGGAATATGAAAGTGGATGTCTATTGCTAAAGGCAATCAAGCATTGGAAAGAGTTAATGAATATCTGAGGGTGATTAATCACCAATTTAAGACCAAGTGTGAAAGCCAGAGGACCTCTCAGACAGCATAAATAGTCTTTCAATTTCTACAACTCAGATAGAAAAAGATGAATACCAGGCCCAGATATTAATTAAAAGGGAAAAGAGGTAGGAAATCAATTGATAATTTAAGTCTGCTCTGTCAAAGTTTGGTCCATTGTTAGGTATGAAAGGATGGAGACTTAGGATGGAGAGACTTAGGGTGGAGACATCTGAGATTGATGCATTGAAAAATATAGGCCTGGGGTGCCTGGGTGGCTAAGTCAGCTAGGCATCTGCCTTTGATTCAGATCAGAGTCCCAGGACTCTGGGATCAGCCCATTAGGCTCTCTGATCAGTGGCAAGTCTGCTTCTCTTTCTCCCTCTGACCCTTCACCTGCTTGTGCTTTCTCTCTGTCAAATAAGTAAATAAAATAAAAGAAAGAACAAAAAAAGAAAAAAATATTAGTCTCCATCTTCCTCTGAACTCTCTGGTCATGCAGAAGTAGCCCAGTGCTCTCAAATTAAAACTAATTTTTCTTCTATATCTGAAGAGAAAGCAAAGGCCTCCACCCTGAAAGACTCCTAGCCCCTCAGGACCTACTCTCCTCTCCACTCCTGGCTATCAGACCAGTAATGAAGGTAAACTCAAAAAACAAAAAACAAAAAACCTCGACCAAGAACATGATGGGCTTCCTAAAGGGAGGAAAGGGATCTCATGTTAAAGACTGTGACCTGCCCTAGAGCAGAATATATAGGAGTCTGGATCTTGAGAATGTTGGATCAAGGAAAAAAATAGATTACAAAGAGTGTATCAATATGGAGGCACTTTCCTATGATATGAGATACAACTTAATGTGCTGCTAAGGATAAATTTGGAAGATGCCAAGTTCTTGGATGCTTGGTACAAGTAAAGACTTAGGCTAACTAAAATTGAAGTCAGAAACTGGCAGATAAGGGAGGAAGAGAGCAAGCGGCTTAGAAAACCTGACATGTTTGACTGGATATACTACATAAAGCTAGAAAACCCACTAGCCAGTTATGTTCTGCATGGGGTCTGGAGGAGACTTTATCACAGAACTAAGCTTCTTGATACTGTGGGGGATGAAAGGACCTGAGACAACAGAGTATAGGTCTTAAGCAAAATATATGCAGTTGCTGTTGAGTGGCAAAGGTTGGAGTTTCAACCAGAATTCAGACCTGCAGAGAGCTTAGAAATGGTTGAAAGAAGGAAAAAATATCCCTAGGGCCAACAAGCAAGTTGCTTAATTTGTAGAACCAAAATACTTGTGGAGGCAGAGGGCATCTGAAGCTCAGTCTCAGAAATGCTAGCCTTGTAACCCTCTACTGGGCATGTCCCCTGAAATCTTGGCTCCCAATGAAAGGGAAGAGAGGCAAGAGGGGAGGAAGGGGGTAGGAAAGTGAGAGTGAGCAGGATGAAATGACAGAAGTCTCCGATGTGAACATACTCCTCCCTCCCCTCAACCATGGCTACCACTGGAAAGTCTCATTCTGGTAACTTTTTATTTGTTCTGCCATCTATGTATTCACCATCAAATGATTCATCTCCTCATGCAGATATTTTATTTTATTTGATTTTATTTTATTATTTTTTTTTCATGCAGATATTTTAAACTGTGGGAGGTAAAAGAGAAACATAGAGAACTGAATGGATCCAATGCTCTTTTGGTAGTCTGACTATAGAGAGGAAACAGCTGTGTCTTTTTTCCCTTTACCACTTGCAAATAAAGGCAGATACACACTAATAAAGAAGTTTATTCCAAAATGTCATTTTGGACTCTAAGTGTTCCCATAGAGTGCATGTTATCATGTGGCGCTTTCAATTATAAAAACAGGCTTAATTGAGCTGAAATACTGTGCGTTTATGTTAAGTAAGAAACAATATTGTTTTAATATTATCCATATGTGTTGACAGAACATGAGAGATACCTAACTCTGGGAAATGAACAAGGGGTGGTGGAAAGGGAGGTGGGCGGGGGTATGGGGTGACTGGGTGACGGGCACTGAGGGGGGCACTTGACAGGATGAGCACTGGGTGTTATGCTATATGTTGGCATATTGAACTCCAATAAAAAAATATACACAAAAAATGCAATGGAAAAGAAAAAAATTAAAAATAAAGAAAATAAATCTACAAATTGTTTGATGCTTCTCCTTTCAAAAGTAGAGCTTAGTGCATCCTCTCACATGTATAATGGGCTTAGTGACTTACTTCTAATAGATAGCATATAGTTCAAAATACCATATGCCACTTTATTTTATTTTATTTTTTACAGATTTTATGTATTTATGAGAGACACAGAGAGAGGCAGAGACACAGGCAGAGGGAGAAGCAGGCACCCCTCCTCCCTGCAAGGAGCCTGATATGGGACCCAATCCCAGATCCCGGGATCACGCCCTGAGCCAAAGGCAGAAGCTCAACCGCTGAGCCACCCAGGCATCCCTATATGCCACTTTCTATAATTGGTCATAAAAGAGATTGCGCTTCCTCTTTTTTCTCTCTCATATCACTTACTCTGAGAGAGTATCTTAAGGACCCTAGAACAGCCCAGTGAATAGGTTTATGTGTCAAAGAATTGAAACATCTTACAAACAGCCAGCAGGAACTGTTTTTTGGTCTTCTGCCCAAAGCATGCAAGTGAGCCATTTTGGTAATAGATCTTTCTTCCTCAGTCAAACCTTCAGATAACTTTGGCCCAAGTTGACATGTTGCCATGCAAACTCAGGAGAGATGGTGGGCCAGTACCACTCAGGTAAGCCACTTCCAATTTTCTAATGCACAGAAACTATAAGTTAAAAAATATTTGTTGTTTTAAGCTGTAAGCTTGGGGTAATTTTTTTACAGTAATATATATCTAATACACTAATAAAGGACTTCATGATAATAAATAAATACTTTTTCAAGGGTGGTACTTAAAGAGTAAAGTTAATCAGAAATGATTAAAAAAGTGGAATACAAATGATACTTCTGGACACTATTGGAACAGTTATAATTAGTTGGAACTTTTGTACTGGAAATTTATTTTTAATCTTTTTTGGAAATTGTTAACTTTCATCAATTGATTCATTGATTTCCTGATTATGAAGAGTGAAGCAAATTTTGGGATACTGGCTATTCCTTTAATAGTATCATGTTCCCACTAGACTGATGGTTGGTAGGGGAACAACTGGGCCATAAAGTAAGTCTATGGATATCCATGGGTTTTGTCCTTAGCTGCTCTCTTCTCAGTATTTTGGTATGCTGTTAGGCTTCGTCCCATCGGAACCGGGGAGTGAATCAGCACCACTCATGAAATGGTACTAGTCTTTTCATTGTGTAGGAGAATCGCATTCACTGGGTAGGTGTGATACTTTGCAGGGAATCTGACAGCCTGGATAAAGAGAACTTCCTTCCATTCTTCATATCACGATTCATTCCTTTGGATCCTTCCTGTTATATTCACACTAGGAAATTATGGCTTTCCCAGTTGCAATATAGTTTTATAACTCCAGACATTTAGCAACCTGTGGCCTTTATACAATCCCCTTTTCCCTCTCACTCTTCCTTCCTTTTTCCCTTTCAGAATAGTTGGTATCTGATATGTATCAAGCTCTATGCTTAGTTATATGTATGTAAAGTATAGACAGTTTCTGCTCACAAGAAACTTGCAGTTCATGGTGGAAACAAGCAAGTAAGATTATTTTCAGAGTATAAAAAGTGCTAATGGAAGTACCACTGAGTGCTATGCATCTAGTTCAGACTCAGGAGTCAGGGAAAGATTCTAAGAAGTGTATTTGGGTGGATTCTGAAAGACAAAAATGAATGAAGTAAAAATGTTTGGGGAAGGGCAAGTGAAGAAGGGAGAAATTCATCTATAAAGACCTGGAAGCAGGGGATCCCTGGGCAGAAGGCAGTTTAGCGCCTGCCTTCCGCCCAGGGTCTGATCCTGGAGACCAGGCATTGAGTCCCAGCATTGGGCTCCCTGCATGGAGCCTGCTTCTCCCTCTGCCCGTGTCTCTGCCTGCCTCTCTCTCTCTCTCTGTGTCTCTCATGAATAAATAAATGGGGGGGAAAAAAAAAGACCTGGAAGCGGGAGAACTTGGCCTAGAGAAATACAAAGAGCCCAGGATAGCAGGATGGCTGATATAAATAGCTTGAGTGCATTATGATGAGAGATGAGATGGGAGAGACAGACTTCATGAAAGGCCCTTTATGCTACACTAAGAAGAATGGACTTTATTCTGCACCTTATAGGAAGCTATTAAAGAATATTTAGTTAATGTGAGGGGTGGAGTTACTATGATCAGATCTGCTTCTTTTAGTAAATTTTCTCTGTTGTCCATAAAGAATGCATTGAAGGAAGCAATATTGGAAGATGATGGGTATTACCATAATAATAGTCACATTTAATAAGGACTTTGAAAAAGAGATGCACTAGGATTCCAAAGCTGTTGGCCTGAGGCACTGGGGAATGGTGGTGCCATTTACAGAGAAAAAGAACATTAAAGAGGAGCAGGCCTTCCCCCCACTCCCCCCTCCCCCCAAGTCAAGAGTTTGAAGTCAGGTGTTTTCTTTTGACTCTATTATATTTTTTATGCCTATTAACTAACATCCAAGAGGATATGTTTAGGAAGCAGATGGATATAAGAGTCTGGAACTCAAGGGAGAAGTCTGAGAAATTACAGATTTTGATTCCTAAGTGTTGTGATGGCTGATTTTATGTGTCAGCTAGACTGAATGTTTTTGTAAGGCTGTTTTTGGATGAGATTAACATTTAAATCAGTACACTGGGTAAAGAAGATGGCCCTTTGTAATGTGGATGAAACTCATGCAGTAAGTTAAAGGTCTGAATATAACAAAATTTGACCCTCCCCTTTTCTCTGAGGAAGAGAAAAATCCTTCCTGCCTGACAGCCTTTAAATTGGGACACAAGGGACGCCTGGGTGGCTCAACAATTGAGCATCTGCCTTTGACTCAGGTTGTGATCCCAGGGTCCTGGGATCGAGTTTCGTCCCACATTTGGCTCCTGTGGGGGGCCTGCTTCTCCCTCCATGTCTCTCTCTCTCTCTGTGCCTCTCATGAATAAATAAATAAGTAAATTCTTGGGGCAGCCTGGGTGTCCCAGCGGTTTAACACCGCCTTCAGCCCAGGGCCTGATCCTGGAGACCCGGGATCGAATCCCATGTCGGGCTCCCTGCATGGAGCCTGCTTCTCCCTCTGCCTCTGCCTGTGTCTGTGCCTCTCTGTCTCTCTGTCTCTCTGTCTCTCTGTCTCTCTGTCTGTCTCTCTCTCTCTCTCTGTGTCTCTCATGAATAAATAAATAATCTTTTAAAAAATCTAAATAAATAAATAAATAAATAAATAAATAAATAAATAAATCAGGGACACAAGCTTTTTCCAGCCTACAGACTTAAATTTGAACACAGGTTCTTCCTGGATCTCTAGCCTGCTGAACTTCATACTAGAACTAACATCAGTTCTTCTGGGACTCCAACTTGCCAACTAACCCTTCAGATCTTGGGACTTGTCAGCTTCCCTGATAACATGAGCCAACTCCTTATTCTAAATATAATTATATACATTATAATTTCCATATACATATTTAGATATATGAAATGATACATATTTATATATTATATAAGTATGTCATAAGTATATACATAAATCTACATATAATACATACATGTATACACATTCTGTTTCTCTGGATAACCCTAATATAAGGGAACACTCATGAGAATGAAAGCTAGTGATGACAGAAATGTTTTCATCTAGTCTGTTCACTGCTATATCCCTAGCACCAGAACAGTGCATAGGACCTAGTAAATGCTCAATAAATATTTGTTGAGTAAATGGTTACAAAATATTCAATTATCAGATTAACTTTCATTTAATAAAAGCAAATCACTTTTATACCACTGTCTCTGGAAATGAATAGTTATACTTGATACTGAAACAGAAAGAAATTTCCTTTGTGGGGTCACATGGAAGACTGTGCAATATAATGAACACCTTCACCAATGTTCTAAGAGTAGAAACAGAGTTCCACAAAGTCATTTGTTATAATGTCTTTGTATTGATCACTGGCATCAACACATTGAGGAGAGAGTGATCACTAAGATTGAACCAGGCTTTAAGTTTTCAAGTGGGGCTCCATCCAAAAGGAGATTTTAAAGTGGAAAGTAAAAGATAGCCATTGGCACTCCTCCATAAGTATTGTTTCTTCCAGCTGTGGTTTAGGAATTACTAAGTGAATTTGAGATTCATATTTAGTTCTTCTATTGCCAGGTAACCTTAGAGCAACATATATTAAAAATAAACAAAACTGATGACAAACTGACAGCCACTTGTAAAAACTGGTGACTATCTTAAAGATCCATATATAAATAAAAACTCATGAAAACTAAGCAGAAATGCCTGAAGGCAAGGCCAATTTTATTTTTTGGAAAATAAGTTCATTTTAGCTATAACTCAGGAAAACATTAAGTACAACCAGGAGATTGCGCTTTGAAAAATTGAGAATCAGAAAATGGCACAAGAAAAACATTTTTCTCTATTTGATATTATGAACGCAAGAATAAATTTCACAGGGGACATGCTTGTACCTAGATGCTTAAGCCCTAAAAAAAAGAGATCTTTAAACATCATATTATTTATATTATTTACTCCTATAAAAATACATACTTTTAATATGAGATTAATCTTTTACAAAGTCAGGTCATTTCATATACTGGAGTAAAAGTTATAAGCCAAAAAGGAAATCGTTAATAGAATAAACAGATGAAAATGTCACCTACTTTAATTAATTAGGAAAAGATCTGAGAATAGGATGAGTACACTGTTTAAATATTTTAATAAATATAATAGTTGACCTCTATGATTTTCCATGTTGTAAAATCCCATGTTGATCAGTTTTAGTTATAAAAACACGTGGATGAATAATATACTTCATTCTTTAGCCAAAATTTGTCCTACATCTATTGTACAAAACTGACTATAATTAAATAAAGCTTCCTCTTAGCCACCCCTTGCCATAATGATCCACTTATACTTACAAAACAATAGTGAAAACAATAAATAGAAAAAGGGATTAAAATTTTCATTATCCACCGAAGCTCTTTATGTACTATGAAATTCTGTAAAATAGCTGGCCATTTATCAGAATATTCTACAATATGCTGTCATTACATGAGAAAGTAGCTGTTGTAAAAGAAAAATGGGTGTAAATTTTCATCATATATGTCATTTAATAGGTGATGTGAAGAAAAAAGAAATCCCATAGTTAACATCTTTATTCCAGGAATGGAATTTAAATTTGAAAATTATAAATAAATGTGGAGGTAGAGATACCAATATCCATGTGTTTAATCAACAATAGACTTTGATCTGGAATATTAAATTCGGCAAGTGGAATGTGAAATTAGGGAAAAGCATGATAGAATTTGCCAGAGTTTGTATTTCTTGGTGGTTAGAGAAACTAAAAAAACACCTGGAATATAGTACCAGGTACCATAACAGTATATACAGATGACTTTTTGAAGGACAAATTATTAATTAATAAGAAAGGAAATAACTTTAAAAAAATCGACCAATTTAATACAAATATTTTTTTAAAAAATTGTATTTCCCTCTTTAAAAATTAGTGAATAGTAATTCTATTTTACTTTGTTTTAATTGACATAAAACTCTCTGACGATATCAAGAAAAATCACTTGTGAAGGACTGGATCACTGATGCTGAGACTTTAGAAAAATAATTTTAGACCTTTAAACAGTGATAAATAATCAAACATTAATTTATTGTCTCCATTCGCAGAAGCATGAAACCTGTAGGAAATTGTGTGCAGATTAGGAAATAAATTGTCATCCTCCCTTGAGACAAATACACATTTCAAATGATATTTAATTTTGTCTAGAAGTTAATGTATGAAAATAGAAACAATCATTTATTGAAATACCACCCATCGACTTGGTATTAAAAGAAGCCTGACTTCTAATAGTCATTTGTTTCAAAATGAGAAAATGCTATTAGGGGGTGGTTGATTTGTAACATACTTTAGGACCTATTTATTTGGATGTACAGAAAGTATATAAAATAGGTTAAGAATTTGTGCTGAGTAAAATTATCATAACTATGCTTGACGTATAATGGAAGCCACATGATTCAGGTCAGATTCAAGGGTAAAACTGTAAAAGGATGTAAAATTGCCTTGATATCTCATAGGGGAAGTTCTGAAAGTTTTGATACCATGGAGCTAACACTGCTGTGAGTTCTAGTTTTTCCTTCCCGCCTCCCACACTCACCATTGCCATCACTCCACCATAGCCAGTTATTGGACCCTTTGTGTCCCAAAGTCCTAGGTGCTAATTGGCTGTCTCCTTAGAGGTTTCAGCAAAATAAATCATGTTGTATGGAAGAATTGAAAATCAAGTAATTTGCCCTTGGTTCTAATAGCTAATAATGGCTTTGTCTGTTACCATCAATGGTTTTTTGGTCACAAGCTCAAGATGAAAAAGAAAAAAACAATGACATATAAATTGATTTTCTACCCCATGACCATTTCATCCATCTCCAATTATCAAACCACCATGCCTTTTGAGTGGGGTTGCTTGCTGTGCTCAGCTTCTGAGATGACATTTGTTTGTTGATTCAATCAGGATAAAAACTATCTTCCTTGATGCTGTGATTACTTTTGGGTTTATATTATCCACAGAGTTCCAATCAGAGAGAAACTCAGAAATGCTGCTTTTATTATATAGGTAGGGGATGCACTTGAGACAGCATTTGGCCTTGGTAGCTGCTGGGAGCCCACTGTCAGATCATGAGAGAAGCCAGGTGGAAAATGAGCAGAAAGCCTAGAAGCAGACTGAGAAAATGGTGGATGAGAAACAGCAGAAGCCCTTCTCAGAACCTTGTTGGGAATGTGGTCTGCCTCTGTATTTGAAAGTTACGTGGACAGAAAAACTGTCTTTATGGTTTACGTCCATTTGAGTTGCTTTTCTGTGACTTGCAACTGAAAATATTTGAAATGATAGAGTTGGCCTTTAAGCATGGCCTGAACCAAAATGAGGCAGGTGACCTGAACACAAAGTGAGAGAAGGCACTGCCCTTTAATTAGGCTTGAAAAGAGTACCTAATTCCAAAGATTTTTGTCTTGAAGCAGCAAAAACCTTCAAATGAAAATGTATTACCTGTAAACACATTTTTAAAAGATTTATTTATTTATTTATTTATTTATTTATTTATTTATTTATGACAGTCAGAGAGAGAGAGACAGGCAGAGACACAGGAGGAGGGAGATGCAGGCTCCATGCAGGGAGCCGGAAGCAGGACTCGATCCCAGGACTCCAGGATCACACCCTGGGCCAAAGGCAGGCACTAAACCCCTGAGCCACCCAGGGATCTCCTATATACACATTTTTAATCTCTCTAATTTCACTGGAAATATTTGGGGCATACAATTATGTGCAATTGCATGCAATACAACAGAATAAAATTACAGAATCATAGATTCAGTGAGGATAAAAGTAGGAAAATAAGTTTTTAAATCCATTCATAAAGTGTCAGAAAGGCAACATGTTTTGGCTTTACTCTTCCTAGAAGTCAGAAAAGAAAAGAAAACACAATCAATTTCAAAATATATCATTCTCTGAAGAATCATAGCTAACAGAGAGTACCCACTCTGTGTCAAGAGATTTTTATAATTTAACATTGTTTCATGTTTTCAGTAATCCTGCAAAGTAAGAATTACTTTTCCATTCATTTCACAAAGGAGGAAACAAAGTCCTCAGTATATAAGATTTGGATGCAGGCTGTCTAACTCTAACTAAAGAGCAGCCACCCTTGACTAGTGGGCTTTAGTACCTCTGGGCAATAAAAGAAAAATTGTTGCTTAGAAGACACATGGTTCTACTGACCATTGGGATATTGCTGCCAATGGTCCTCATAAAAGATAGGACAACAGTGTCATCCATTACTGATATCCCTGAAGCATATGAAGCATATTACAAAGCAATTTTCTTAAGAGTGTTTTAATATATTATTGAATGAAGCCAGTGATGAAGCATAATTCAAATAAAGGAAATTCTGGAATTCTCTGTTTGGGTTGCCCAAAAATAAAAGTCAAGACTAGATGATTGCATAGTCTTCAGAAAATCCTCTGGGAATAATGTTTCCCACTTTTGAGTTATTGAGGTGATTTAAGGTCATTCAAGGTTATTCTCTTTGTTAATGAAAGAAGTGAAGAAATTCTCTAGCACTAACAACAGATGCCCAGGATAATACTCATTCATTCCGAGACAAGACTTAATATCAATGAAATATTGGTGGTTTTTAAAATTAAAGTGGTTGGGCAGGACATGAATTAGAAAGTTAAACTTCCTCATGGAGGTGAGTAAAGGAAGATTCCCTAAGAAGCCTGTAGCAGCACAAATACTATAAATGGAGAGAAAGGTGGCACTAAAACATAAGGATACCATAAGCACGGTTGGGATTGGGAGAAAAGTGAAACTAGCAAATATTCTGAACCAGTACAGATTTTACAAGACAGGTGACTTTTTTAATCTACTTGCAAACATACTTTAAACTTTGAAAGTTCGTAAGCTATCATGCTTTTCTCCCTCAAATCAAATAGCAATTGCATTGAAATGCAAGCATACTGACATTTCTAAAGGGGAAGCTTGCTGAAATCTAGCCCTTACTATTATAACATTAAAAGAGATTAAAAAAAAAAAAAAGGAAAAGCCACACAAATATTTGAACGTTTTCAAAGTGTGACATTTTAAAGTGTCATGGCATTGCTGAGGATGCAGACTCTGGTACTGAGTGCCCTCCAACAATAATTTAGTGATTCTACAAATTAGCAAGAACAAAAGGTATTATATGGCAAGGCTTTATGTGTAAGTTCCATTTAAGGTGGATTTTGAGAAATGCTTAATGGAGCAAGGGGGAGAATTTAGAAGAGAGGAAAAAGCATATTACATTATGTTATAATTAGCTACTTCCTTGTTTGAAAGTTCACTAAAATATTTGAACAAGAATTTTGATTACCTTGCTCTTTCCTGCAGCTCCAGCAGGGAACACAATACTTGGTACTTAATAAATGAATATTGGCTGAATGAACAAAGGACCATGTAAAGAGGAAATGGTGAAGCAAGGTCAGAGCATAATGAGTTATTCAGTTAAATGGAGGGCAGCGTACACACACTGGTGTGGTGTGGGATCAGACTTGAAAAAGAGGTTAACTTGACCCTCTTAAATGCTAGCCAGAGTTGTTAGTAATGGATTCATTCAATATAGAATGAATCCATTAATCCTATGAATAGCTAATTCTAGATAAATTATATGTGACCAGAGGTAAAGACTGATAAAGTAACTTCAGTTTGATAGTTTTAAAAAGCACTGTAAGACATCAAATTTTTAGAATTGTTGAATTTACCTTTTTCTTTTCAACCATCTGCTGTGACTATAAATCTAAAGTTTGCAATAACTTCAAAACACCTGGACAGTCAATAATTATGTCAAGAAAAGAAAATAAATAAAGGAAATCATCCAAGTTAGACAATATGAGCAGACGGCTACAAATATATTAATCAGAACCCCTAAAAATTTAGTGATCTAGGTTTATTTACAAGCATAATTGAGCTACTCATAAATCTCAAACTTGAATTTACAACCTCATTTTTGGTTGAGCATGGGACTGAAATGAATTACCGTTAGAATTCTTCCAAGAAATTATAATGTAAATAATGGTTTTCTTGGAAAAAATAACTCAAAATTGTGGTCAATTTTGACCTATGGTTCAATCCAAGGTTTGCTAACAATAATCACTTAAACTATTTTTTTTTAGATTTTATTTATTTATTCTGGAGAGACACAGAGAGAGGCAGAGACATAGGCAGAGGGAGAAGCAGGCTCCATGCAGAAAGCCTGATGTGGGATTCGATCCCAGGACTCTAGTATCATGACCTGAGCCAAAGGCAGATGCTCAACCACTGAGCCACCCAGGCATCCCACCACTTAAATTCTTAATACAGAATAGGGAAAACAAGACAATTAGAATATATCTTTTTTTAAAATTAAAAAACTCAACATTATATAGTCTATTCTGTGGCAATAAAGTGAGTTTAGAGTAGCTAGTTTCTCTTATTGGTTAATTCCGGAACTGAAAGTTCCTTGGAAAAGTCAGGCAGAACAATGGATGTACTGTGATGGTGTTTGATAACATAACCCACTGTGTTTGATAACATAACCCATATTCAGTTTGACAAGCGATAATTTATTCTGAGACTCAAGATTTCACAGAAATCCTATGATGAGAATTACCACTATTTCTCAGATAAATATTTAACTCTTGTCCTGAATGATCATTCTTGTCTTAAACGTTCTTTCCGGGTTATTATTCCACTAGAACTATTCTGTTTATGTGATAACCATACAGATCTCTGCCTTTGATATTATGAGAAATAGAAAATAAAATCTGACTTTGATAGGATATTTAGCTAGTACCAGCATTTATCATTGAAATCTAATGATTGTGGTATCGCATACATTTTTATTAATTTAATGACACTGATATTTCTTTCCATTTGTCTCTTTTTCTCAACCTTGTTTGTACTCTATTTAAATTTCAGTATATTAATCATTTTACTATTAACAGAATCACTTTTTATTAGTAAAATAAGCTCTTTTTAACAGTAGGGACCAAAAATGTACAATTGATTTTCATAATTGATTTCTATTAAGGGCATTACTTGGTAATGTGATCAGTTTCACAGTACTTTCTCTTTAGAGACTTTTACCACCAAATAAATGCCTAGAGCTATAAGAACCCATTATGATGCCTCTCACCTGGCTTATGCTACATCACACGACTGAAGTGTTTTTTTCAGATCACCAATGACCTCCTTGTTATTAGCTTCATAATTCCACAGGACATTTTCCACTTAATCATCTCATTTTCCATTTATCATTTACATGCCAAGGCACATCACATGTTAAAGTTAAAAAGATAAACATTTAAAAGTCAATTCTGTTAAAATGAGAAAAGATTTGAATACCAAGTCTCCAGAGACATGATAACACGATAAATTTAGAAGAAATCCGAGAGGACAGACTTAGTGACATAAATAGCCTACTTTAATAAAATTAATTGGTTAACTTATGCTTTATATATTTATTAATATATGAAGTGGCTGTTAAAGATTATTTAGAAATCTCTAAACATATGTTAAGTTAGGTATTGACTGAAATATGTACTTGAAATATACTTGAGTGAAAAATACTTAGACTCATGAGTTTATGCAGTATAATCTAACTTACGAAAAGAAAAAAATAGAAATAAAAAAATGCCCTCTCCATATTTTAGAATTGGTAAAAAAATGCATATAAAATAAAACAATAAAAGGATGTATATTTAATTAATATCCAAGGCTTCTATAAAAATAAATACTACAGCATCTCTCTTTGTCTATCCTAGCTACCATAATAAAGATAACCTGGGTGGCTCAGATGGTTAAGCATCTGACTCTTGATCTCAGCCCAGGTCTTGATCTTGGGGTCATGAGTTTGAGCTTTGCCTTCAGCTACATGCTGGGAAAAACAAACAGGCAAACAAGCAAACAAACATAAACTAAGTGGCTTATAAACAATAGACATTTATTCCTCTCTCTCCCGGAGGCTGGGAAGTCCAAGATCACAGTGCCAGCAGACTCAGGCAGTGGCGAGGTAAGAGCCCCAATTCCTCATCTTGTTACTTCACAAAGTAAAAGGACAAGGGGGCCCTTCTTGGCCTGTTTTTTAAGGGCACTAATTCCATTCATGAGAATTAATAATCACTTCTCAACCTCCCACCTCCTAATACCATCCCTTTTTGGGCTAGGATTTCATCATAGGAATTTGGGGGGACACTATCAAAGCATAACAGAATCCTTTACGTTTACCGTTAAGTATTGGTGGTATAGTTTCTTTCTCTGGGTACGCCACAAATTGGGTTTTAAGTGTCTCACAGTCAGTACAATAAGGAAAACCTGGACATTTACCCAGTTTCTAGTTTTTGTCAGTCAAAAGCATACTGACTACTCTGGTGAAACACACATGTTCCTGCCAAGAACAGAAAGGAATCTTCCCTGAGGCTTCACCCTGAGGAAGACACTCTGTAATGAACAACCATCTCAATAGTTTTCTTTCAGCTGGGGCTCCCGGATGGCTCAGTTGGTTGAGTGTCCAACTTTTGGTTTTGGTTGGGTCATGGGATTGAGCCCCACATTAGGCTCCACACTCAGTGGAGAGTCTGCTTGAGATTTCCCCCACTCCTTCTATCCTTGCCCTTAGCCCACAAATAGTAATAGTAATAATAATATAATAATAATAATAATAATAATAATAATAATAAATTTCCTTTTACCTGGTACATCTGAGTCTCACATGTCTGTTTCTTATAAGGCTGCATGTAGACCAATGACATCCTGACAAAGTAAATTCAGAAAGAGCAATTACCTTTATTTCACAAGAGGGCTCATATAAATTGATAAGAAAATATAGTATATTTAGCCATATTTTATTCTCTAGAGTTTTGAAGCTCCAGACCTAAATTAACTCTTTCCTTGCAATTACTATTTTCTTTACAACCTCCCTGTAATTAAAAGCACATTTTTCAGTTTAAGTATATTATGTACAAAACCACTAAATAAAATCTACATGACCCCATTAAAATGAATTTTAAATAAGAGCCTCATTTTAAATTAATAGGTTAGGAAGATTCTAAAATAGTGTGTCTGGCATTAAGTACTTGAGAATTCGAATTTAAAATAATATAAAATCTATATTGCTGTCTTCTAGAATATTCCTATTATTTTCTCTGCCACAAGTAGATTTCAAAAGAGGGGGCAATTTAAGATGTGTTATGCCCTCAATAGGTGCCTGGAAACATGTACTTTCTATTACTTTTAGTAACATTACAAGCTAAGTATCAGACTTATTTTAAAAGATGGCTATTACAAACCCTAATAATTCATCTAAGTGACATGAGTGATAAGTGGCAAGCCTTGGTTCACACAGTCTGAGGCTACAAAATTTGTACTCTTCCAATATGCCAAGCAGCCTATTAATAATTTTACCCATGCTGTTCTCAGAGCACCCTATTTTTTACTAGTCACCTACACGCCATTTTTTATAAGATTTGATCTAAATTAATCCGTGACTGAAGTATGTCCCCACGTCTGAGAAGAACAAGGTTTTTCTTCAGAGCAAGTTATCTTCACTGATAACATTTATTTATTTATTCAAAGAATTTATTGTTTATATATTATATTATAGAAATTGTTCTTGTAAATGGCAAATAGTGATGGGAGACAATGTCTCTCTCCAGAGCAAACGAGCAAGGATAATTTCTAGCTTTTCTCAGCTGGAGAAGAGCCTTCCTAGTCACAGGAATGTCCAATTACTGTTTTGCTTGGGCCTGGAGTTCCTCCTTGAACTAACCTTCCTCCCATCCACAAAGCTACATGTAATCCCAGTTACTGTTCCATAGACCCTTTACTGTCCTGTGCTCCTGCTCTTCAGGTTACCTTCTACCCATCAAGACAGCTCAGCTTTTAACTGGCCTTGTTTTACGTAGAGAGCCTTCCTGCCTTTTCACTTTATTCCTGTGACAAAATCATGAAACATGTACCTCATTCTCTTTGAGAATTAACTTTTTGGAGGAGTGCATTCCTTCTGTGTCAGGTACTGGCACATAATACTCATTAGGAAGGGCCACTGTTAACTGCATACACTGGGCTGAGTGGTTCCTCCCTCTGGTGTAGGAAGGTCTTGATCCACACCTGTGACTAAGAGCTTTCATGATTTTGGAGGAAGGAGCACTATTTCTTTTGTTGGTTCTAAGTTATTGTCCTGGCTCTTCCCTGTGTCCTGAAACTTAGGAATCCAGGGTTCCTGGTGTTTATCAATGCTTCCGCTGTTCTCCACGTGGGCCTATAATGCCCAGAAAACTGCCAAGTCCCAGGGGACACAGTGTAAGGATGGGACGCTGAGACATTGGAAGCAAAGCTGTCTAAAGTAAGGGGGTTCTTCAAAGGTATAGTGGTGGCTGTGCAGCTCTACCTCCAATGGCAGCTTTAATTTCTCAGCAAAATGTTCTGTAAGAGATGGCTTTGTTATATCTTCTTAGTGAAAGGGAACATTCTTAAGCTCCTGAGCCACTAGACTATTCAGATTTCCATTTAGATTTTGGGAGTTTCCTGGTTGACTAGCTCTCAGGATGTCTCTTGATTGCATTAAGGACCTGAGAACTCCTCAGCCTTGACTATCTCCCTTGACCCTTTGACCCCTGAAGGCATTCTTAGTTTCATCTCTCATATCCTCATCCTCTGGGAACCTTGCTAGTCTATCACCAGAGTCCCCTGGGATATCACTCGTTCTCATTCCCTGCCTCATTTCCTGCTACTGCTTGACTTGTAAGCAGCTCTGAACTGCCTCTGTTGCCCCCCTTCCTGCATAGTCCCACTGTTGTGTTTTGGCAGCAATGGTGGGTATGAGGACATGAAAAGTCTGTTCTCCCCTAAGAAAGGTCCGTGAATCAATAGCCAGTATCAAAGAATAGCCACATCAAGGCTCTCTACCTTTCCTCTCCCACATGTGAGGGGGCAGATGAAAGACTATCCAGGATGAATTTTTTTATGGTCATGTTTTCCTGATCTGTTTTGAGGGTTTTTTCCAAGGAGCTTGGAGACTCAACTGTGAATGCAACTCTTGACAGATAGTAACTGAGGAGAGAATGGCAGACTACAGAAGGAGCTAGGATTGCGCCTCCTTCACCCAAACAATTTACGGACTCAAGTCTCTTTTATAAGGACCCTTGTAGTTGAATTCATGGTCCACCCATCTCAAACTCAACATCTCAATATCCTTAAGCACACCAGCAAAGAGCTTTTTTGCCATTTAAGGAAATATTCACAAGTTCTAGCGATCTGGATATATTTTGAGGGACCATTATGTAGCCTACTCTGCACATAACCACATTCATTTTTCAATTTAAATTCTAGACCCGGGCAGCCCGGGTGGCTCAGCGGTTTAGTGCCACATTCAGCCCAGGGCTGATCTTGGAGTCCTGGGATCAAGTCCCACGTGGGGCTCCCTGCATGGAGCCTGCTTCTCCCTCTGCCTGTGTCTCTGCCTCTCTCTCTCTCTCTCTCTCTCTCTCTCTCTCTCTCCTCTCCGTGTTTCTCATGAATAAATAATTAAAATCTTAAAAAAAAAATAAATTCTAGACCCTCAAGGACCAATCATGCCCTTGGGCCAGAAGGTAAGATGTGGTCATCTTACTTTTTATTTGGACAGTCGGCATTTATTCACCCTTCTGGAATAGTACTTCTATTTACCTCTTCAGCCTCAGCCCACATACAGGGACATTCTTGGTCCCCAAATTATCCCTAGCTGAGCATATCTCTGTAACTCAGGTCTGCATGAAAGGAGCACTCCACTGCCCCAGCCTAAGCGACTGGTTCAGTAACCCACCGGGAGCTAATGAGGCTTTTGCAAGTGTTTTGAGAGAGGCACTACATTTTCCACTGGACTTGAACCTGGAAGAATACAGCCCTGACCTTGTTGATAGCCATCCTGCCACTACATAAAACCCGAGAACAGGGGAATCCCTGGGTGGCTCAGCGGTTTAGTGCCACTTTGAGCCCAGGGCATGAACCTGGAGACCCAGGATTGAGTCCCACATCGGGCTCCTGGCATGGAGCCTGCTTTTCTCCCTCTGCCTGTGTCTCTGCCTCTTTCTTTCTTTCTTTCTTTCTTTCTTTCTTTCTTTCTTTCTCTCTCTCTCTCTCTCTCTCTCTCTCTCTCTGTCTCTCATGAATAAATAAATAAATAAAATCTTAAAAAAAAAAAAAAGAACAAAGAACAGCATAACAGACAGCCAGGAAATAGAAGGGATCTCAATTCTTCTGACATTTCAGTCTCATCGCCAGAGGCCACCTTACTACTCCCAGACTTTACAGTCACATCATCAATTCCTTTTTTGGTCCTTTCCAACTAGGGCCCGGAGGAATGGCTCCCGCAAAGAAGGGTGGCGAGAAGGGCCGTTCTGCCAGGAACGAGGTAGTGACCAGAGAATACCCCATCAACGTTCACAAACGTATCCATGGAGTGGGTTTCAAGAAGCGTGCCCCTCAGGCACTCACAGAGATCTGGAAATTTGGCACGAAGGAGATGGGAACTCCAGATGTGCGCGTTGACACCGGGCTCCACCAAGCCGTCGGGGCCAAAGGCGTAAGGAATGCTCCATACCGTATCCGTATCCGCGTGCGGTTGTCCAGAGACCAGACGAGGATGAAGATTCACCCAACAAGCTCTACGCGCTCGTTACCTACGTACCTGTCACCACTTTGAAAACTCTACAGACTGTTAATGTGGATGAGAACTAATTGCTGATTGTCAAATAAAGGCATAAAACTGCAAATAAATAAATAAATAAATAAATAAATAAATAAATAATAAATAAAAATAAAATCCTTTTTTTTTTTTTTGGTTTAAGCTTTGTTCTTTGTTTTTAGTATTTAGTAAGTTTCTTGCGCATGTAGGAATACCGATAGAACCGAGAGCTTTTAAATGGAAAGACTGATCGGAAACTCAAGAGTATGAACTTTCCAGGATGCCTTCCAAAGTAAAAATGCAGATATTGTTTATAAGGACTGGTTACTCCAGCAGGGGTTTCCAGATGGCAGGCCACTGGTTAAAAGTGATCATCTTCCAAGGCTCTTAAGAGGATGACTTAAGTTTCTTTTATACTTAACCAGAGCCATTTATGAGAAGCGGCGCAAGTTAAGTCCCATTCATTCTGCAGAATAAGCTACATGACGTTTCAGGGATGGCGCTTAAAGGGTTCGGACTACTCGGAATTTCCGAGTGGGGACTCCATTTCGTATTTAATTTTAGCCCCAGAAAGGGAAACTGTGCTGTGGTGCCCGAGGGGGTGGGGGGGTGCCGTGTGGCCGGAGCTGTGCGCGGGGCGCAGGGAGTCAGCCGGGCTCCAGGTGCGGGGCAGGGAGAGACACCCCCCACCCCCGCGCCCCGAGGCTGGCCTGAGCTGCAGGGGTTCCTGGGCTCCTCCGCCAGGTGGAAGCGCGATCTACCAGGATCCACGGAGGTCCAGGGACAAGGCCGGGGTGCTCCGGGCCAAGGTCTCTCATCCAGACCCGGGGGTGAAGAGTCGTTCCCGCCACCCGCGGACCCGGTGCCCTTGGCAGCCCCATCCCGAGTCTGCGGTTGTGCACTGCGCCAGGCGAGATGCGGGGGCCTGAGCTGCGAGCCGTGCGTGTGCTGGCTGCCCCGAGTCCGAGCCCGGGCCGTGTCCCAGACATCTGCCAGATGCAAGTAAGATGATGCTCAGTGTTTTATAAATTAAATTATATCTGGCTCTAAGCCCCATTTACAAAGATGGGAAGACATTTAATACAATTTATTGCCGGAGGTTTTGTTCCCTCTTTAGTATGATACGCACTCTAAGAGGAAAAAAAAAAAAAGAAGAAAAAGAAAATAGCTTCTGGTTTTTGGTCCTTCAGGGTTGCCACCGAGATGCTCACTGTAGAAGACAATTAGGTCCATTGAAAGGTCCAGCCACTCTGACAGTGAGGCCACAACATCTTTTGCTGCAACTCCCCAGACTATGGTGTTGGATGGTTAGCAGTCCCTCCCGCCTCTAACACACCAGCTGCCCCATCACAAGGTCTGCAGCCTCCTTGGGAACTTCCACCTTTAGGACCTAGCCAGCTCCTCTAGTCTCAGGAGCCACTGCTGTATTTGAACAACACCTCTCTCTCTCTCTCTCTCTCTCTCTCTCTCTCTTTTTTAAAGGTTTTACTTATTTGTTCGTGGGAAACAGAGAAAGGCAAAGATGAGGGAGAAGGAGAGGGAGAAGCAGGCTCCCTGCAGGGAGCCGGATGCAGGAGTTGATCCCAGGATCTGGGGATCAGGACCTGAGCCAAAGACAGATGCTCAACCATTGAGCCACCCAGGCGCCGGAACACCCCTCTCTCTCTCTCTCTTTTTTTTTTAAAGATTTTATTTTTATTCATGAGAGGCACACAGAGAGAGAGAAAGGCAGAGACACAGGCAGAGGGAGAAGCAGGCTCCATGCAGGGAGCCCGACGTGGGACTCCATCCGGAGACTCCAGGATCACGCCCTGGGCCAAAGGCAGGCACTAAACGGCTGAGCCACCCAGGGATTCCCAACACCCCTCTTTCAAACCGGCCCTTTCTCCTTCCTCTGAGAAACACATAACTAAATTCCCCTCCCACAAAGGAGCCTTGATAAGATTGGACAGTTTGAACCTAGCAGCTCTTGTGCTAGGCCAGGCAACGAAAAAGCTGTTACCAACCCTTGAGAGAAATCAGAAATTCTTTTTTTTTTTTTAAAGATGCATTTCCTTTTTTTTTAAAATTTATTTATGATAGTCACAGAGAGAGAGAGAGAGAGAGAGAGAGGCAGAGACACAGGCAGAGGGAGAAGCAGGCTCCATGCACCGGGACCCCGACGTGGGACTCTATCCCGGGTCTCCAGGATCGCGCCCTGGACCAAAGGCAGGTGCCAAACCGCTGCGCCACCCAGAGATCCCCGAAATCAGAAATTCTTGAAAGCGTGGAGCGCTGAGCTGCTTTTCACCTTTCTACTAGTCTCTTCTAACAGGAGGTAGGCAGAGCAATTAATTGCTTGCTAAATTATCCTGCCACAAATGTCTATTATCCAGCCAAGAGCAGAGGGAATAGTTAGAGCAGGAATATCTTCAGAAATTTCTTCTGTCTTATCATTGCACACTGTCACACTAACGCATGGCCAGCCACCATGCTTGATTTTTAATCCTTTCCTGAGGAAATGAAGGAACAGACCTGAATTTTGAGAGAAGGTCTGGTGATGAGGACACTGCCACGAGATCCTGAAATGCCCCATTGGCTTCTGTAATGTTACAGAATTAACGGCTGGGGTATATATCCTAGTGCTACCATTTACTGGTCATGTGATACTGGACAATTCTATTCTCTGAGTCTCAGTTTTTCTATTATATGAGACATTTATGTTACCAATTTCATGAGGCTACTGTGAGAATTAAATAACAACGTGTTTAATATAGTGCCTGGTACATAGTCATTGGCAAAAGTTCATTGTATCATTATTTTTAACCACCTGCTCTGACCCATCATGCACTTTATATCCCAAATTGTAGCTAATATTTCTGTTTGTGGTCTAGTTTCACTTCCCAGATCTGATGCTTGGAACACTTTTCTAGCCTTTTGCCAAACCACTATATGGATTCTCTCTCTGGCTCTGTAGAGGTCTGGATAAATCTATATAAGTTACTCTAACTTCACAGACTGTAGTGGACACACTTTAACCACATGTAGCCCAAGTCCACATGTGAAACGGAAACTCATATAATTCCCTTTGACTCAGTCGGCAAGGTTTAACATATTCCTACTGCTCAGAGATTAAAGGAAGGAGAGAGGCTAGAGACCACCATCCTGCCCTAGAGTATATAAACTTGTCCTTAGCATTGTGGATTGTAATTTGCATCAATACCCCTAACTCTCATGGGCAGGGGCAACTTTCACTCATTTGCATCTAAGAGCAATAGTAATGCTAACAGAGGAATCCAAGAAGCAAGTGGGGAGAGGGGGAGGTTAGGAGGAAAAAGCAAAAAAAACAAATAGATTATTTAATTGTTACCTAATTGTTATAAATGGAAAGGACACTGCAGTTGATTGACCAATTCAACTGAGAAACTCAGAGATTGAATTAACAACTTTTAATGCATATAACAATGTCCTCCCTACTCATCTACTCCCTCACCAACATAGACCACTATCATTTTAGTGTGATTTTCATATTTTTCTACCCCTTTCACTTTTATCACATTGCTGGAACTCATGGTACATGATTTATAGGATTTGCCTATGCAAAGAATGATTTTGGTTAGGACACATTAAGTTGAATCCATTCTACCATTGTTATAGGCATGATAGTTAAATAAGAGGTAGTCATACAGTTGTACGACTACTGTATACATTACAGTGTTTTTGAGAATGTATCACTTTAGTATTTAATTTAGTATTTAATTTTAGTATTTAATTTTATATAAAAATTTTTAGAAAACTGAACACATTGATTTAAAAGTTTATTTTATTGCCAATTGTATTAAATTATAGTCTTTGTTCTGGGGCTGTTTTATTAAGTGTTCAGTATTGACTTGTACATACTTTACTTCTCAACTATGGCTATACATTAGAATCACCTAGCTAGCTTTTTAAAAATATGAATGCTCTAAAATATTAAAGATTTAAATATAAGAAATACCCCAGATTAATTTAGAATCACTGTGGGTAGAGCCCAAGCATTGGCATTTTTTATAAAAGTTCTTAATTATTCTGAAGTGCAGCCAAGGTTGAGGGAATCTGTCATAACAAAAAAACCCACCCTTCCCTCTTTGGAGTTAAGAGACTCCAATTCAAGTATTAGGTGAAAAGCCCTCAGGAAAATTGACCAAAGATGGCCATGTGACACTAACACAGAGACCAACCATCCTCGGATGCCCAAGACTGAGCCGGCTCTACAGACAAGGAACTTTCAATACTAAAAATGAGGAAGTCCTAGACAAACAAGATCTAATTGGTTTACCCTGACCATGACCTTATAGATGAGTTCTACATCTCTGAGGCAGGTTTTATTCCTTCCTAGCTTTTGAGCAACTAGTTTGAGGGTAAATGCTTTGCCATGGACCATCCCATTGACTGGCTTTAAGCATGGTCATATGATGGTGTGACTGTTGCTGTTGCAGTAATGTGCAATCATGAGAAGAATGTCCAGAGGACCGTAAGAGGCATAGACCTGGAGCCCTGCCATGGCTGAGCAGCTAAACCAAAGCCAGAATTCTGTCTACTTCCAGAATTTTTGTCATATAAGAATGTTAGTTTAAATCATGGTTAGTTGATTTTCCCCCCCTATTTGTAGGGATCTCAGTGTATCCAGGGCCATAACTGTCAAAAACCACATACAATCAGCTGTTTGTTCTTCATCTCAGAACTGTCTCCAGATCCTGTTCACCACTGTCTGCTTCAAACCCTCAACCCTGTTAGCTGTCCTGGTTTTCTGTTTTGTTTGGCGTGTTATCCCCACGGCCCCCAACCACTACCACCACCCGCCCTTCCCTGGAATGCAGACCGTTTTCCTGACTCTGATCAGCACACCCTTGAGAGAATGGCAAATCTGGGAGCTTGCATCTTGGCACCACCCTGCCGGCAGCAGACCCACCCCCATCGCCTGGACCAGGTCTCAGGGTGCTGGGTCAGGGCCTCAGTGAATCTCCCACCTTCTCTGAGGAAGTGGAAGAAGAAGAGGGAGGAGATTAATTTTGATGTCATATTGCCCTGAATCGCTGCTTCTTACATAATTCCAAAATATTGTTGATAAGTACTTAATAACCCAATGGAAAAAAACCTGACAGAACAACATTATACCTTAGAACGTGGTGATATGAAACATGCTGAATCTCCTTCATTAATATCTCATTATGCAGATGCATATTTCACTTGATGTTGTCTCTAATCAGCCCTCAGTGACTTCACTTAAAAATTCCATCCCAACTCTAACTCCAAATGATGGAACTAAGCCTGTGAAACCCAGTGTATTTTTAAGAGAGGAGAGGAATGTACATGCTGTCAAACTTGCTTTGCTCTTTTTCCGTTGGCTCTTGCTGAGAGCATGTGTGGCTTTCCGAGAGCCAGAGCAGCACATGTGGGTCCTGGCAGCACCGTCCTCTGTCCTGGAATCGCAGGACGCTCTGATGAGGCTCAGACGTCTCTAAAGTGTTCTCACCTGGCCGCTCAGCCAACCGCTTTTCTTTCCATTATTAGTAAGGGGGTCAGGTTGGCAGTGACAACTGTACTTGCTCTAATATTGAAATCATTCTTTCCACTACTGCATCATTCTTGTAGCATTTTATAGAACGCACGTAAGCCTGAGAGATGGGTAAGCACAACTGCAGGTGATTGGAGGCACAGTCTGTTTCATTCACTTTACGGGGAACTGATAATGTGGAAATGCATAGTGACACCGTGGAACGCCTGTAGTGAGAACAGGGGAGGTGTCTGGCCTCCATGCGCCTAGCCGCACGCATGAGAACATTGTTCACCGGCGGGGAGTCACACCAAGGAAACAGCTGTTTCATCTTCCCTAACACCCTAGCTATGCCTGTAATGTTTGGAAGGATGAAGAGAGATTGCTTATTATGAAAATGGCTTATTACTTAGTAACCAGGCACACTGAGGGAGGCCAAAGTTGGTGCAAATGAGGTTTTTTCTTTTTTTAAATTTTCCCTTTGATTGGGGCAGCCCAGATGGCTCAGTGGTTTAGCGCTGCCCTCAGTCCAGGGCCTGATCCTGGAGACCCGGGATCGAGTCCCACGTCGGGCTCCCTGCATGGAGCCTGCTTCCCCCTCTGCCTGTGTCTCTGCCTCTCTCTGTGTGTCTCTCATGAATAAATAAATAAAATCTTTAAAAATGTTTTCTTCCCTTTGATTAAATAATCAGTCCATGACAAATGCTCACAAGATGAGCATAAGGGACTCCTTCTTTATCTTTATTTCTTTATCTGCATTTTCTTGTTCTTTATGCCTTTCTGTTTTCCACTTTTTGTCTTGGGTTCTTGCCCTGACTGTCATTTATTTTCATGGATTTTTTTCCTTAGTAGAGTGGACTCACTGTTGTTTTTGCTTAGACCTGGTCATTTTTCCCTCCTCTACCAAGTGGGCAAGGGGTGCCCCACTCTCCTTAGCCCAGCTGAATGTCTCACCTTACTTCAGAAGTTTTCTTGGTTCGTGGAAGGGCCAGCAGGCATCATCTGTGCTTCCCCAAGCCTTATCATGCCATATTCTCTACTCAGTTCCTCTTTGGCTTGCCTTGCCCAGTAAACTGTGAGCAAATTGAAAGCAGGTACAATGTCATATTCTTTGAATCTTCAACACCATTGGCTGTGCCCACAAATAGTAAGTACTTGATAAAGATTTCTCTATTTTTTTAAAGATTTTATTTATTTATTCATGAGAGACAGAGAGAGAGGGAGAGACACAGGCAGAGGGAGAAACAGGCTACACAGGGAGCTCAATGTGGGACTTGATCCCAGGTCTCCAGGATCATGCTCTGGGCTGAAGGTAGGCGCTAAACTGCTGAGCCACCCAGGCATCCCTTGATAAAGATTTCTTAAGGTAATTGAAGTACCAGGAGATCATTATTCTATAATTTCTTTGCCAATAAAACATAAATAAATACTTACATAACTCATAAGGTTGTTAAAAGTCTCATATTGTCTGACCTTATGAACAGTAAATATTTTTATAACTTCTCCCATCCTTATCTACCTTTCCTGATCATTTGGTGGCCAGAGTCTGTTTTTAAAATGGAGGTAGACTGTAATAAAAAGAGAGGCCGGAGCAAACTATGCTATTTGACCCTAGTTTATAATACCACGAGAATCATAGAAATTATGTGTATTTATAAAAAAATGAAAATTCAAATAGAAAAGTGAAAACTTTGAAATCTACTCTGCTTATTACAGTTTTTCACAAATTTTCCCCATTTTCAAAATGCTGTTCTCAAACTAGCTTATTTCTGTTTCCTCTTAGCATTGCTGAATATTAAAAATGAATCATCATTACTAATATTCCTTCCTAGGTTCTCTAATTACTAAAAAGTAAATAGTTGACAATATTATAGCATAACCTTATAGCCAAGATGCTCCCAGAGTGACAATTTTGGTTTTACACTATATGACCAGAATCATCGGACATCATTATCGGCATTATTTTATGTGTTTGTTTTTGTAAATTGAGATAAAGATTGCTTTAAGTGGTTCAGTTTCTGGTGTATGCATATAACCACATTAAAAGCTGCTCTTTTTGACATTATTTCTCAATAAATGTCTCATTATTACAGTGGGATGGAAATCTAGCCAAATCCTTGCTCTCCAGATGGTTTATAAAGATTTGGAACATTCCATAAATGGAAAAACTGACCAGCTATGGTTAAGCCTCCTGCAATCTTCATCTTAGTACTAGTGTTACAGAAAGAGAGGCTTCCTTTGACCTTTTTTCTTTATTTTATACCTTCTAGAGCCACCTTGATTTGCCTATAGTGTTTTGCAATCTATAGTAGATTTGTTTCTTTTTCTTTGTGCTTTACCT
This sequence comes from Canis lupus dingo, assembly GCF_003254725.2. NCBI lineage: Eukaryota > Metazoa > Chordata > Mammalia > Carnivora > Canidae > Canis > Canis lupus. The sequence goes on along the minus strand of NC_064253.1, from coordinate 32,934,628 downwards.
TGTTATTATGGAAAATTTAAAACATCATCCAAGTTGGAAGAGTATAGCAAATCTGTGTACTCACACTCACTTGAGCATGATGAGCTCATGGTCAGTCTGTTTTATTTTGGACTCCCACTCACTTGTCTCAGCCCCTCTGGATATCATGTCATTTTATCTATAAATATTTCCAAACATACTGGTAAAAGGCAAGCATTCTGTTCTAATCAGTAACTAGCCCCCCTTAATGTCAATCTTTATTGAGTGTTTATATTTCCACATTGCTTTCTAATGATATTTATTTATAATGTGACCCAAACATAATGTTATTGATTGATGTCTCCTATTTGCTTGAAATCTGTGGGCTCTCAGCCTATATCTCTCTCCTTCCTTTCTTTGTTTCCTATCATTTGTATTCTGTTAGAATGAAGCACATACATAATTTTAAATTTTCAAGTAGCCACATTAAAAATAAAAAAGAAATTAGTAAAAATAATTTTAGCGATATGTTTTATTTATCCCCAAATAGCCACACTATTATCATCTGAACACCACATGAAATTGTTAATTAAATATTGGAAATATTGGTTATATGATATAAAATAATATGAGTATTAAAAGTAATATACTATCAATATTAAAACTTGTTAATAAATAGAGCAGTTATTCATTATACATTGATATGAAATTTTTAATCAAGTGCTTTATATTTATTTTTTCACACTAAGTCTTCAAAACAAGTTTTTGCTTTAATTAGGCTCCAGGCCCAGCGTAGAGCCCAGTGCGGGGCTTGACCTCACCATCCCGAGATCTATACCTGAGCTAAGATCAAGGGTGAGATGCTTAACTCACTGGAGCCACCAGGTGCCCTCAAAATAAGTTTTTTGTTTACAAATACAGCACTTTAAAATTTAGGCTGGCCAAACTTCAACTTATATAATCAACAGAGCAGCTCATGAATTTCTATTTACAAAGTAATAATAAAATATATGATCCTATATTTTCTGAAACGTTCATTTTTTTATTATCTTGTCCTTTTTATTTGGGATTTATTCTCCCTGTTTGATATGATCATTTCTGTAAGTATTTAGTTTGACTTTTGTTCCAGACAGTCTTTTCAGATTAAGGGACATTATCCTGGGATGGTATGTCAGTTCATTAATTTTAGGAAGTTTTCAGCTCCAGACTCAGACTACCCATCAGAATTTCCCGAGGCCCCCTTGCTCTAGCCTGCAAATTGGAACCCCAGTATCCTCTCCCAGTTACTGCTGCCTTTCTCTGAATGGTCATTGAGATTCTAGCAATGTCTAATGGCATTTTGCCAGTTCTCTGATTCTCACACCTCTTGAGGTTCCTTCCCTTCTGTTTGCAATTTTTTTGCTGTCACTGATACTCTACCTTCTATCTATTGCTGGTTTGTTCCCTTCTATTTGTGTTTTTCAGTCTGTGGTCATTCCTTGTCACATAGGTTTGTTGAAGATGTTGACCATGGAATTTTTTTTCTATCATATTCACTCTGTTTTTATGTAGGAGAACTAAAGAAAGAAAGAATAAGCCATGCCACTGCTGCCTCATCTTCCCACAACTCTTTCTTTATTATTTTCACTTACGTATGCAGAAGCATTTCATTAACTTAAGTTCCTGAATGGTTATTAACTGTGAATTCTGTGTACCATTTATTGACTTGATTGCATGTATTAAGTATCAGAGAAGTCTGGTCTAGCAATGGAGATTTCACATTAAATTAAGGTTCAGCAGATGGTATAGTATGTGATACTATTTAGTATTTTTGTATGCCTAGAAACTTTAAAAGAAGATAAAACTGGGACATGAATATTTGGAACTAAGAAACTCACTAATTACTCTAAGTTTAACTGTTATTAAGGGGAAAGGTAAATATGCTTTTTATCCATTTAATATTGTCATTAACTCTAGCAACATAATAAAAATCAAGCAGCTTTTCAAGCATCTTTCCTTCCTCTGATATCAGAGTATCAAAAAGATTGAGTGAGCCAACCTGCGAAATTTTATTTGGCTTTGTTGTTAATATTTGGTAGATCTAGTAGAATTCCATGTAGGTAATACAATTGTATTGGAGATTAAATGAAACAGGTGTCCCATATGTATTGTATTCAGTAGATGCCTTCCCTATCTCCTCCCTGTTAAGGCTAGCATATGCCACATCTTGTTGTAGTCTGATGCAATTGTTTCATATAGATTTTAAAATAAATAGCAGAAAATGGGACACCTGGGTGGCACAGCATGTAAAGTGTCTGACTCTTGGTTTGGGCTCAGGTCATGATAGCGAGGTTGTGAAATTGAGCCCTGTATGGGGCTCTGCACTCAGTGTGGATTCTACCTAAGACTGTCTCCCTGTCCCTTTGCTCCTCCCTTTGCTTTCTCTATCTCTCCTTCTCTAAAATAAAGAAATAAAAAAAAAAATAGATCAGAAAATGAACCACAAATTACTGGGAAATAACAGAACTCACATTTAAAACTTGATTCTGGGCAGCCCGGGTGGCTCAGCGGTTTAGCGCCACCTTCAGCCCAGGGCATGATTGTGGAGACCCAGGATAGAGTCCCACGACGGGCTCCCTGCATGGAGCCTGCTTCTCCCTCTGCCTGTGTCTCTGCCTCTCTCTCTCTCTCTCTCTCTCTTTCTCTCTGTGTCTCTCATGAATAAATACATAAATAAAATCTTTAAAAATAAATAAATAAAACTTGATTCTACCACGAAGGCAATAACTTAGACTACACACTAGGTGATCTCCGTTTATCTTTTCAGCAAGATGAAACTAAAAACAGAGGACATTGGTATTCTAAATACTGTGAAGATGGATTTTATTGATGGATTCTTCTGACTAAATAATGGTGACTCTATATGAGTCCTTAAAAATTGGTGGTGAGACTGATGAATGTAATTCAGCTTGAAGACTAATCCTTCAAAAATGATAAGCCATATTTTCTGGAAAATATTTTGTATGAACAAAACCTTATATTAAGAAATAATGAAATCCTTTTTTCAATAAAACCTTGACTATGTGTTCAAAACATTTTATTGAATATCCCCATGTACTGGACACAGTTTTATGTGTTGGGCAAAGAGCAGTGAACAAAATAGACAAATATTTCTGCTCTCATGAAGCTTACATTCTGCTGGAAGTGATACATGACAAAATATAAAACTGTTGAAAAAACTCATCTACTTTGAAGCCAAAGGTCTAAGCCACTTTACTTCTGTCTGCACTGTTCACTCCCACCTGCTCCTTGACTTTAATTTGGAAATTCCTTCTCCAAAGTACAGCTCAACAAATGAAACTGTTATAGCATATAACCATGCATATAGTACTCAAGATAGCAAAGAGGCAAAGTCTGTATCTCTGGCTGGATCTTTACTAGGGTAACTTCTGGAACCCCAGTGCCTTGGAGACTCACCAACTGAGAGAAGCACCTCTTCCACCCTGTGAATATGAATATCTAAAAATACTTTTCAAATATCAGGCATCTTCTCTTCTTGGTCCCTACACCACTCTTGTGTTGTTGCTGTGCATTGGCATCGCTGGCAGTCACTCTTAGCAGCCATCATTACTGCCATCATTACTGCCACCTCTTTGTCAACCTGTTTCCTAGGAGCTTGGATTCTTAGTTATGACTTGTGTCCTAGGAATGCAGCCTTTACACCTCTTAGATGAACTGAGTGCTGCTCCATCCCTTCCTTCAGGCAGAAAATCGAGATTTTTAATCTCAAGAACAGAGGAGACTATCATTCATTCACTCACCCATTCACTTATTCAGTTATTCTTGTTTATTCATATATTTACTCTTTATGTTACTATCATTAATTTATTAAGATTTATTTAACAAATAATAAATGTACTGAGCACTCTGAAGTATACAAATTAACAAAAAAAAGCATTTCTCTGCTGTCACAATATGAGAGTTTACTGGAGGAGGAGGATATTAATTTAAAAAAATCACACAATAAATGCAAAATTTTAGCTGTAATAAGCACAATAAAGGCACATGTTTTTAGATCATTCAAAAGGCATATGTGATATAGTCATGTTTGGTTCAGGGAAGCATTCCTTTAAAAGTGGCTAATCAAGGAGACAAGGAGAGAGACATTGAAAATACTGAGGTGGGGAAAGGACCCAACTAAGAATTCAGAGTCTTCGAAACAGGTGGGAAACTCCAATCTTATCTGGTCCTGTAAACCACCAGGACATAATTCTCTAGACTCTGGTGAGAGTGATTCAGAACATTCTTGTTTGAATCCATGTATAAGATGAAACAGTTGATGCTCAGGAGATGCTCAAATATTGTTTCAGTCATCAGTCACATCTTTTATAAGATAGGTTCAAAGGACACCCAAAGCAGAGAAAGCAGAGACTTCATTTAGCTGATGGAACAGTTTGTAGAACAATTTTGACTGTGACTGTCGTTCATGAATGACTTTAATAAAATAACAGAATTTAGATCTCTTTAGATCTCTTAAGACCTTACCTATTTCTCATCACTGGAGGGCATCTATTCTTAGCAAAATAGTCTAATAATTATACATGACTGATTGTTTTAGATAAATTTGTGAAAGAAATGGTCTTTCTGTTATTACTTCAGTACGTCTTTACCACAAGGTTTAAATTCTTAACTTTTCCATTTATGTTCCATAGAAGAATAGCTCTAGAATAGCCTAATCATATCTTATATTAGTTTTGCCTGTTCTAGAACTTCCTGTAAATCATATATTACATATATAAAAATATCTGTTGTTATCTGGTATCTCATCCAGGTTCATCTTTCCCTGGCCATGGATCTATTCCTTTTCTAGTCTATAAGCATCCCAGAGATGTTGTTTGATTTTCTCCTTGGCCAGAGTTAGCATTGACTCTTCAAAAGGAATCTGTGCCTTACTTCTGCTCTTCTCTTTCTTTTTCTCTCATCCCTTGAGATTTGCCATTGCCCTATTCATCCTGACCTGGACTGCTGCTCTAGGAGCTCTTCCTTAGCTACTCAGTGTTGCCACTGGGATGTGATCCAGTTGCATCTGAGTCACCTTGGTAGGTACATAAACATTTTAAAAGGAATTTCTCTTAGCCTCCATGACACTAAGCATATTTAAGACTTTTGATACAAACCAAGATAAAGCTTTAGAGATTTTGCGCCTTCCAATTTAAGTCCTGTGTGTTCACCTGAGCATGATAAGGTTGGAGTATGGAGATAATTTTAAATGAAATTTTATAAATGAGATCTAGTTGCTTTGGATAGGTCTATGTTACTTCCCAGCATCATTTCATTTAGCAGCAGAGTGTGGGTAAGTTAGGCACCTTTTTCCTTTTTCATTTTTCTTAATTTTGGACTCATTTTATACACATTTCCCTGCTACTTGTTATTCTGGGTTGGAGCAAAATAAGTGAGTTCTGTTTATCATCTTCCAGTGAACTACACTAAATTCTTTTGACAGGCACCAGTTGGCAGAGTATTCAACCTTGGGAAAATAAGTGTTCACACACGTACTGCTCCAATGGCATTTCTGGCATTTTAGAGTTTATAGAGTAAATGTTTTCTATTTTTACATATTTGTAAAATATGGAGTAATTTTTAAAATTTAGTTCATTCTTGAGGGCTAAGAGATTTTGTGATGAAAACCTTAAAGATGCCATTTTTTGCATCTAGGGGCTAAAGAAAGCTAGAAAATGAAAATGAGATCTTTTCCCAATATTGTGGTATCACTTCTATATTACTGAGGGCATCAGAGCAAACATAAGAAAGCAAGTCTATGGGGTCGTATGCTAAGGTAAAACATTGGAGTGTTCTGTTTGTTATTTTTTTAATGCTTTGGAATGGCCAATAAATGCTGGATAGAATCTTTACACCAAAGTCAGTCCTCTGAACAGCTGATTCAGGACTAAGGAAATAGGTATTGCCTTAAAGTGAACTATCTCTTCACAACCCCCTAAAAGTCTAGGTTCAAATGTCATGCCAAGAAGAAAGGGAGAAAAGTTTGTGAATTGAGAGTTCCATGGAACTGATTTGAAAGGGTAAGAGGCTAGAAAAAAATAATGTGGATTTTTTTTTCCCCTAAATCAAAGAACTTCTTTTGTTTGAAATGATGATCTGGGTCAATCTCTGACCTAGTCAGAAAGCTGTCTCTCTGGGATCCCTGGGTGGCTTAGCGTTTTAGCGCCTGCCTTGGGCCCAGGGCACGGTCCTGGAGTCCCGGGATCGAGTCCCACGTCGGGATCCTGGCATGGAGTCTGCTTCTCCCTCCTCCTCTGTCTCTGCCTCTCTTTTTCTATGTCTATCGTGAATAAATAAATAAATAAATAAATCCTAAAAATAAAATAAAATAAAATAAAACCACATCCTAGGAGCACCCATTTGTTCAGTCGGTTAGGCATCCAACTCTTGATTTTGGCTTGGGTTGTGATCTCAGGGTCATGAGATTTTGAGTCCTGTGTTGGGCTCCATGTTGAGCACAAAGTCTGCTTGTCCCTCTCCCTCCTCCCTGCTTTCTCTGAATAAAACAAAAACAAAAACTCTACATCCTAGCTCGTCTTTCTCTTCCCAGCTCTATGCTTCTTGACTCAGAAATCATATTTTATTCATCATTACAGAGCCTAACATAAAACAGCTTCTCAATATTTATTTATTAAATTAAATATATATGTTATGTAAATTACCTATATATAATTACAAACAAAGTGATTTAGGAAATTAGATGAAAAGTATATCTAGGGATCCCTGGGTGGCGCAGCGGTTTGGTGCCTGCCTTTGGCCCCGGGGCCGATCCTGGAGACCCGGGATCGAATCCCACGTCGGGCTCCCGGTGCATGGAGCCTGCTTCTCCCTCTGCCTGTGTCTCTGCCTCTCTCTCTCTCTCTCTGTGTGACTATCATAAATAAATAAAGAAAAAAAAATTAAAAAAAAGAAAAGTATATCTATATACATACATGTATATGTATTTTCTAAATATGTATGATAAATATATAAATATATATTTATATACATACCACATAATCAGGAAACTTCATGCTACCACAAGATACCACATGAGAAAAGATTCAATGGTAACATCCTAAGTCTTTTGGCATAGGGAATGCTTGATGGTGATATGTAAAAAAATGCCTCATCCCACAGCATAATGATTCTAAAGAATAGACAGAGCTTTTATAAGGCTGTGCAGTGTGAAGATTAAAGACTGGGGTCCATAGCACAGAGGCAGTCATTTGCAGGGTTAATGAACTCAGGTTAGAGGCCGACTTTGATCATTATAAGGGTTATGAGGCAAGTTGCAGTCATACCAGTGCAGACAGAGAGTATTTGTAACAGGAGACTAGGACACAACAAAGAGGATCCACATACGAGTGGAATTACTCTCTCAGAAAAGTGTTGAGAGCTGTCATCAGTTACTTGGTGAGGTTAAACTGGAGTTTGATGTGTCCTGTACCAATGAATCGACTCTCCTTCATTGCATGTATACAAGTATTAGTAAGACACACCTGTAGTTCTCTTTAATGTGTGGAGGTTTGCTCATTCTAGACAAATCCTTGTGTTGGCTTCATGAAGTCCCAAGTTAGAGAACACCTGTATTTGTTGTTACTTATGGAACTTGACACAGAAGATGGATAAAGTCTAGAATTTAGTGCTCAAAGTGTGTGTAACTTCTGAAGCACTTACTTTAAATATTAAGGCTAAAAAGACTTCATATTTTGGTTCCACAAGTTTGGTGATAACCTCACATGATAACCTGATTCTTCTACAATTTCACTGCAGTTTTTAGGCTCCTCTCTTCCTTTACCCAGCCCTCTGTAATCTGATATGATTGCAGAGAAGTGAAAGAAGTCAAAAGAGGTGATTCTGTTGAGGTGACTTAAAATTAGTTTAATTATTAATAACAGCAAAATTTAATATAAGATTGCCAAAACTAACACAATTCTTTAAAACCTTTGAGTACAAAAAATTCATCTCTTTGGTTAGATTTTAAGTTAAATGTATTTGGCTAACTATTAGAACATAAAAATATTTGCATAAATACTATGTTCCTTTGGAATAGTTTGTATTTTTAAAGCTCTAGCTTCAAGCTTCAAATACTATAAATTTTATAATGGAAAGGAAGAGGTCCTACCTCATCACCACTTGTTCAAATTCTTTTAAGTTATTCTGTTATTTATGTTCACATTTCTAAATTACACATTTTTTTTATTTACCAATTTCTGTGTATTTGATAAAGTTAGGGAAGTTAGCTCTTAGCAGTCTTAATATCATGCATGCCCTTTCCCTTTCTTCCATTTTTCCAATAAAAATAAGCCATAATCTGGTAATCAGTACTTAACATCTATACAATATGATTATGTAAGTGTGGTTTATAGCTTAGCTAGATATTGTGCTCTGGTTATTATATTTCATTTCCTGTAAAACTTGTTTGGTATTTTCCTTCTTCTTCTGGCTTGTTTAGTTTTCTATGCTCTTATCATTTTATAATTAAGTATTCCAAAAGTCTCCAATAGAATTGTAAATCTTTCTATTATTTTACAAATGGTCAAACATACCACGTATTTCCGGGATTTCTTTTGGGTGTGGCGTTCTCCTTCCTGTCCCCAGGAGAGGGATTGCTCTCTGGCCTACACTGCCAACCTTTGCTGCCTGCTGCTCACTCCTCCACCACTTTGCAATTATGTAAATAAATCTGACAGGATGATTTTAATTAATATAGTAGACAGAATTTCTAGAAAGGGCCCCTGAGATTTCCCACCCTCTAATTTATAGAACCTGTGATAGTGATATGACTCCCACAATTGCGTTACCTTATATGGCAAAATTGACCTTAAGAAGGGGAGATTGCCATATGAGACTTTGCAAGCAGAGACCTTTCTCCAGTTGGTGTTAGAAGAAGGCAGAGGGAAAATCAGAGTTTAAGCACAGGAAGGATTTGATGTACTATTGTTGGCTTAAACGTGGCCAAATTACAAGGAGTGTAGATGTTGTCTAGGAGCCAAAAGGGGTCCCTGGCTGACTGCTAGCCAGGAAATGAGAACCTCAGACCCACGGCCACAAAGAACTGAATTCTTCCAATTACCCAAGGGAGTGAATTCTTCCTTGAGCCTCCAAATGAGAGCCCAGCAGGTCCACCCCTAGGTTCAGGTTTTCTAAGACCCTGAGCAGACTACGTGAGCCTAAATGTAATCTAAAGAACTGTGAGATAATAAAGTTTGTGGTTATTTGTTCTATTGCAATCAAAAATTAATATTGTTAGATTTGATTGTGTGTAATTTCATTGGACAGAAACTAATAATAGTGTAGCTACTCAGTATTAGAAAGGAGCAAAATATTAATATACACAACAACATGGATGGATGAAACTGAGAAACTTTTTGTTGATACAAAGAAGGATGGCTCAGTCAGTTAAGCATCCAGCTCTTGGTTTTGGTTCAGGTTATGATATCAAGGTCATGAGATCGAGCCCCCTATCCGGCTCCATGCTCAGTGCAGAGTCTGCTTGAGATTCTTTCCTTCTCCCTCTGCCCCTCCCCACTCCCCATTCTTGCTTTCTACATAAATAAATAAATAAAATATTTTATAATATTTATATTTTAAATATAAAATGTGGTCATGTGGGACGCCTGGGTGACTCAGTGGTTGAGCTTCTGCTTTCGACTCAGCGCATGATCCTGGATTCCTGGGATCGAGTCCCACATCAGGCTCCCTGCATGGAGCCTGATTCTCCTCCCTCTGCCTGTGTCTCTGCCTCTCTTCCTGTGTCTCTCATGAATAAATAAATAAATTCTTAAAAAAAATGTGGTCATGTTCTGTGATCCCATTTATATAAAGTCCAAGAATAGGAAAGACTATTTTATGATGGTAGAAATCAGAAAATTGCTGCCTCTGAGGACAGGATAGAAGAGATGGAATTGGATAGAACCAGCCATGAGAGGTCTTTTTTTTTTTTTTTAAGATTTTATTTATTTATTCATGAGAGACACAGAGTGAGGCAGAAACATAGGCAGAGGGAGCCCTACAGGGAGCCTGATGCTGGACTTGACCCCAGGACCCCGGAATCATGACCTGAGCCAAAGGCAGACACTCAACCACTGAGCTGTCCAGGTACCCCACAAGGTCTTTCCAGAGTGATGGAAATACTTGATGTTTAGTTTTGCTGGTGATTTCATGGGTGTATTCAATTTTCAAAATTCATAGAACTGAATACTTAAAGTCTTTTCATCTTCATATAGCTACATTACGCTTCAATACCAAATAAATTAAAATGAAAATTAAATGAATTATCCAAGGTCAAAGTGATCACTGGCACCTCTGAATTGCCAACACCAACATGTAGGGATTCTTCAGATGATGGTGTGGGGTTACCTATGGTATTTCACCTATAGTCTTGAACTTCTTAAGTCTTGTCTAGCCACTCATTTTTAAATATATTTATTTTCTCCCACTTCCCAGCCCCAACAACACAATGAGCTCTTGGGTGGCTTGCAGAATGCCTTGCTCAGGAGAAACATTCCATAATTGGTGATTTAGTTACTCTGTAACAAGGAGAATAAGGGGAAAATACATGATAGAAAAAAAGAAAAAAATAACAGTAAATTGCATATCTCTCACTTAATTTTTATAAAAGTTTTAACCTCATCTGCTCATCAAATACTCAGCTATTTTTAGCTGCTAGGGCTTTGGTTTTTTAAATATTGTATATAGTATACATGTTTGGGGTTTTAATACACGTTTCTGTTTTACATGGTTAAATAATCCACGTTTAATCACCACCAAGCAAACTCCTGGATCTTGCCTCTTAATACAGCTAGGCTCTTTTACCATCTTAACAAAATAGTTCCCTTTTGAGAGAACTGATGTGATCTTTTCTTTCCTTCATAAGTAACATTTCTGAAGTGGCCTCCTCTCCTACTATTGCTCCAAAAGAATCTGAATTTGTGATTGCTTTTCCTGCTTGAAACACTATCTTTTCTTAATTAGGTAGTAAACCTTCTACAACATTATTGACTTTAGTTAACAGCAACATACTATCAAGATTTAGATATATATAACATTTTTGTTTAATATAGACCTCCAAAAAATCATTTATGGCTATAATTATAGAATGGGTCCATGAAATATATTTATAACTACATATGTTACTTTAAAAATACAAGATAATATAATAAAGCTTAGCCAGAAAACAGTGTATGTTTATAGAATTAAAAGAAAATATCAGGAATAATTGACTTTATTAAGTATTGCTGACCTGTTCCTTTTTCAAATATACCAATCTATTTCGTCTATTTTTAATTAAAACTCACTACCTGTTGTAATCTTACACTAATCCTTGAAAATTAGAGACTTGAAAAAAAAAACAGAAAGAAAAGTGCATCTTGTTGACAGATGATAGAGAACAATATCTGGACTTTTCAGTTTATTGCCTGCTAATTTTGGAAGTCTGGATTATCCTCCAGTGGCTCTCTGATATTTTGTTTCTTCCTCAAATAAGGGTCTGTGGCTCTCTGGTGGTGCCTGCAATTTAGCTTTTGCTTTAGTACTTTCCTTGTCTCAGATAGATGTAACTGAGGATCTAGCTGAAGGCTGAATAATAGAAATATTGATCTTACTGATGACTTATAAGCTAAGATGATTGATGCTTGAGACTTCAAAAGACTTGGATTCCAATGCCTGGTAGGTCGTTGTTCTTAAAAATAAACGACAGTTGTGCTGCCTCAGTACCTTCTTCCCTGGGTCAGAGTCTAGATACCAGTACTCTGCCCACATAACCTATAGATTGCTTACTTTTCTTCCACAGCAATTGCCTGGAGATATCTGTGCTCTTGCCCTATGGGAGAGGGAATGAATATAATATAAAATTATCATTTAAAAAATGTAGGTTATTGTAAGCTCCGTACACAGCCTAATGTGGCAAATTTTTAAAATATGATGATCTGTGGTTTTCCCATAGGGTGACTTTGAGGATTAAATACAACACATGTCCATTTAAAAAAATTTTTCTTGTGACCCAGTTTACACATACAGTGTTCATTCTGATGAATTTTAACAGTTTATATACCTATATAGGTGAAATTGTCATAAGAGCCCAATTCCAAAATACCAAGATTTCAAAAGACCTGGATTCCAAATGTCTGTCATGTCTGCAGCAGGTACAATCAATTCCATGGCCTTCTTTGCTTTTCAATTTCTAATTCCAGCTGAACTGCTGCTTTCCACAAATCATTTTCAATACAGTAAAAAACTCAGCCCTTCCTTTGACTTTCAAATTCCGTACATTTATAAATCCAGTAGCCTTTTTCCTGAAGATTTGTAGATGTTGGTAGCAAAGAACACTAACTGTCCTTAAAGATTTGTGCTTCTCTTTCCTTGAAGTGTGTATATACATAATGGAATATGTCTGTGTGTGTATGTGTGTGTGTGTGTGTATGTGTGTGTGTGTGTGTACGGAATATTAGTCATAAAAAAGAATGAAATCTTGCCATTTGTGACAACATGGATGGAGGTAGAGAGTATAATGCTAAGTGAAATAAATCAGTCAGAGAAAGATGAATGCCATATGATTTCACGCATATGTGGAACTTAAAAACCAGAACAAATGAACAAAGAAAAAAGAGACAAACTATAAAACAGACTCTTTCACTATAGGAACAAACTGATGGTTTCCAGAGGGTAGGTGGGTGGAGTGGGGCAGAGGACAAACCAGCTGATGAGCTCTAAGTAGAACTGTTGAATCTCCATATTGCACACGTGAAACAAATACAACACAGTGTGTTACCTGTACTGGAATAAAAATAAAAAGTAAAATTTCACTAAAAGTAGAAAAAATGAGAGGAAGAAAAACTCAAGAAAGAAAAACACATAAAACAAAAGGAAAGGAAGGCTAAAAGAAAGGAAGAAACAATGAAGTGACAACAGAAGAGAATTTGTCAACCTGAAGAACACCACAGAGGGAGGGGCACCTGAGTGGCTCAATCAGTTAGGAATCTGACTCTTGATTTCAGCTCAGGTAATGATCTCAGAGTCCTGAGATTGAGCCCCAATCTGAGCTGGGCATGGAGCCTGCTTAAGATTCTCTCTCTCCCTCTCCCTCTGCCCCCACTGCTCATGCACATTCTCTCTCTAATTCTCTCTCTCTTTCTCTCTAAAAGAAAAAGGTGACAGGGGCGGGGGGGGGGGGGGATAGTCTTACCCAGTGGCAATGTGTTACAACAGTGTCTAGGCTCCCCTATGTGTTACCTTGTCCTTATGTTCCATATGGTAAATTAATTCCAACAGTGCCTATGGATTCATCAGCTTAACAAAGTGGGATAACTTTCATCTTTAAGATTAGCCAGCTTCCTACATTGATTTTGATTTTTCTCCCTTATGAGCCTCAGTTTACCCTGATATTTTTCTGCCAAATTAAACTATGAATAGTAGGACCTTTGTGTATGATAACTGCATTTCTCCCTGTAAACTGTTAAATCTATTGCTTGTGAGTTTGGTGTTTGTGAATCATCCCATAGTAGTGACCTATGGTGTGTTTACTGGGCCAGCATGCTAGGGGCCAAACTCCAAACTATGATGATCTCACCAAGGTCCTATTCCCAGGTGTTAAAACTGACTAGGAACCTAATTGCATTTGGATTATGGCCCAGGTATCTGCATCACAGCTAATTTTCATTACTGTAGTTATTAACATCATAAATATCAAAGGTTAACATTAAGAGCTCACTGTTCAGATACACTGTAAAGCACTTTGTGTTCTTATTTGTACTTCACAGCAACCTTGCTAGGCGCTATTATAATTTTCAAAAAATAGTCTTCTAAATTGGAAAGTTGTTTCCATCAGCCAAGTTTCAGGTTCCACATGGACCCATAGGAGCAGAAGAGGTTCCTGCCTTGTTAATCTGATAAAAAAAAAAAAAAAAAACTTTCAATGTCTTGATAGATGTCACTTCTAGATTTCTTTCACATCTAAGAGGCCAGAATTATTTCCCTTTTTCTAGAAGAGAAAGATAAGGTGCAGAATGTTAATGTGGTAAATTAAACTTGTTCATATTAAAAAATCTAGTTAGTGACAGTGCTAGGAGTTTTGCCCAGGTCTGTCTAACATAAGATATGTTTACTCAATAATTTTTGGTAAGTGAGATATTAGTTTTACATATAACTAACCAATTAACTAACTAGACAAGTAAACACTCCTAAATCATTGAATTTGGTGAAGTCTGACTGTGGGAAATTTAGGAGATTTGCCTTTGGTTGTACATTCTGAATTTACCACCTGTAACTTAAACATTTGCACATGTAGAAAATAAGTCATGAGTGTGGGAAAATTCTCCCCTATTTACTCTTTGGATTCTATTAACTTAGCACGAAAACCCTTCTGGCTTCCTCATAACCCTTATCCATCCACACCAACAGAACTTGAAGTTCTTCCTCTCCAAATAAAGGAATGGAGTGTCTGAGAGCCTAGGAAAGAAATTAGGATGCTCCCAGAGGAGTGAGAGTTTGGAAGAACAGAGGACAGAAAAGATAAACTTGACCAACCAAACAATATGGCCTAAACAAAATTATGGACAGACTGTGGCAGATTCCTATAAATAATTAAAGAGTAATGTGCAAGGATATGGAAATTAAAATCCATATAAGTGACTATTTCTGTGCCAAAGAAACTCCTGATGCACAAATCAATGTAGAATGGCAGTTCTCTGCCAGACTAGTGGTTTAACTTCTCTTGTAAACCACAAAAATGCCCCACTATAAAGATGGGAGTGGAGACAGTGCTCCCCAAACCAGCCCGCACGTTTTTTCCCTTTCACTCTCAGGTTTCTCTTGACTAAAAAGCCACAGCCCTTCTGACATTCAGAAGTTTATTGGATTTAGGTATTTAAGAGAGTCCAGCTGAATCAACATTTCAGTGAATGGACTCTGAGTGAGGGCAGAAGCCCAGGCATTTCCTCATAGCCAGTAGTCATGTGACTCCTCTGTAAAACTTGCTATTGTAGTCCTCTCTGAAGATAGCTAGCTGGGCACAATCCTATTGGATAAGAAAACAATGCCTCACAAAAAGGTGAATTGACTTACACATTGGAGATGGGTGAAAAATTAGAATTCAAATTTCTGGCAAGATAGTAATAATTACAAATGTCTTTTTCTCTAAGCCTGTGTCTTGAAGCTAAAACAATTATGTATTTTCCTTGACTGGATCTTTGAGTGATATCAAAACAATGTCAGGCAACATTAAACTTTCAATTAAAATATTAGAAGCCCTGTGTTTGGCAAGGCCAAGTATTGTTCTAAATAGCTGGGACTACTTTAAGTAGTAGATAGAAATGGTAGATTAGCCTTTTTAGGAGTATGTTTTCTTTATACCCAACCAACCAGCCTAGAATATATTTATGTAAAACCTTATAAGGCTCTCAGAGATGTAAGAAACAAGGATAAACATCATGCACTGTACTGCCAATCCCACAGGAAGTTGAAAACATGGAACCACAGAAGTAAAAAGTAATGACTTAAGGGAAAGTCATTTCCTCCTGCTTTAACTTTGATTGAAGTCTATTTTCATTTCATGTGAAGATGCTTAGATCTGGCAATGTCACCCTAAGAGTAAACCAAGCAGTTATAAACAAGCCAGAATCAAAGAGGAAAAAATTATACAGGAATTCTCAATTTGTCTATTCTTCCTACTTTGTAAGTAATCCAGATCATGACTACAAATCTATTAAGGCTGAAACACACTCAGGAAGTAACAATCTATTTTTCTGAAAAAAAATTCTGATGAACAGTACAGCAAATTTTATAGTTAAGAATTAAGTCTTGTGTGCCTAGCTGGCTCAATTGATAGAGAGTGCAACTCTTGATCTTGGGGTTGTGAGTGTGAGCCCCATGTTGAGGATAGAGTTTACCTAAAAAACAGAACTAAATCCTATTAGTAGTGAATAAATGAAAAGTAATAATAAATCTAAATTATCAATAGTAGCACCTAGGGTGAAGGCACCTTATTAAAATGTGTATTTTTCCTCAGATTTTTTAAAATATTGAAAGGATCAGGGCAAGAACATAAGAGTCCTTTCTGAAATTATGCTTTTCTGTTAAATCTCATCTTAAAGAACAAATTTAATATTTCTGCTCTTAATACTGCTCGGTTTCCAGCACTGCCTCAGGTTGTTTGTCCTATGAGAAAGTAGCATGCAAATCATATATATGACTTATAATGATTTCCAGTTGCTAACTTTCCTTAAAACATGGTGCATTCTATTTCATTCCAAATTGAAGTTCCATTCAAGCTCCTTGCATAAGCAGACTCATCAAGTATGTTTTCTCAGTAAGCATTTATTATCTACTATATGTTTAGCAAGGTACTGAGTATTGGCAATACGTGTAAACTCAGTTTGAGGGAGTAGACGGTCATATAAGCAAGTATAATTGATGAGGTACGTTCTGTGCTATATAAAGTATAGATCTAAGTGAGCTTAACTGTTAGAAATAGCATGACCCAGAATCTCCCAAAAGATTCAATAGCCCTTATCACCTCTTATAGCCATGGAAAGGAAATTTAACTAAAGAAGAGTTTGCACAACCCTAAAGAAATCTAAGAAATAAAGTTTCTTCTTCTCATCATGTGGCAACAAAGCATTCAATTTCTGTATGAAAGATGTCCCAAGAGGTCTGTCTCCCCATCACAGAAAAACAATATGCTCCATTTTCTTTTACTCACGGTAAATCTTATTTATTTGTCCATGTCTTTTCCTATCATTATTCACTTTGTTTTTATAAACATTGATTCAGAGACCTAGTTGAGATGATGCATGTGTGTTTATATATGTAAGTATACATGTATACATACATACATATATTTGATTTATGTATATATGTGTTTATATATTTGATTTATGTATATAATGTATGTATATATGAATATGATTTTTGAACAATGTCACTGCATTATCTTTTTAAATAAGTAAAAGGAATAATAACAGCAGTGCTTAGTATTTATTGTTTCTAAAATTGTCTCATTCACAGTATTAGACACTTTACATGTATATTTTTATACTTAATTATTGTGAATTTTATCTACACATACATATGACAAGTTTCATAGATCCATAGTTACAGGTTTGCACACTTTGAACATTTGTATTTAGAAAGATTGCTCTGTCATCTTGGGCTTCATTTTACAAGGAGGAATCTAAAATCTAAAGAGGAAATACACTTTCCCAAAGTCATCTGGAGAATTTGTGGCAAATTAGAACATAAAATAATTTAGTTTATAGGAAGTAAGCTTTTCCCAGCTTATGGAGCTCCTTTATCTACCTTCAAACACTTGCAAATCCAGTTTTTTTTTTATAAGAACATATGAGTTAGATAAAACAAGTAAAATATATTCAAATCTAACCAATTGTTCTGCATAAATTTGGGAATATTTTAAATGAAAGAGAAATGAAATTAAAGAAATGAGAAAAACATTTAATTACACACTAATTCTATTTATTGTCAACACATTATGAATATCAGTGGTTTTTGTCACAACACAATTATCAATATGTTCAATCAGACATTTTTTTGAAATTAAGGCTCAAAAATATTTATGAATGGTAAGAATAAAAGTTACTATTCTAGAGTTGTAGAGATGATAAAAATAATGTTTTATGGAGTAATTGAAAAAGCCTTTATAGAGACAATAGGATTTGACCCAGACTTAAAGAGTTAAGTCTGAATGGACCTAGAGAATTGGAATATATTCCAGGTGAGAAAAACAATTGGAGGAGGAAACAGCATGCTGTGGATGCAGAAAGAATATTTGTCATTCACCAGGAAGTTATCCCATGAACATTTACTGAGTGTTGTGTTAATTTTATTCTTTTCAAATTGCAGAGACATACCCAGACAGTCTCCTGTAATGGAGTTTGTTTTTATTTTGACAAAGTTGTTCTGCTGTAGAATTCCTTTGGTGTCACTATCCTCTCTCTAGATATTTATCTCGGTCTCTGCTCTCTCTCTCTCTCTCTCATCCATTCCCATCTTGGAAGGTGGAGACAAGGGTAGGGAAGAGGACAGCAGAGAGATAAATGAAATACTGATGACACATTTTTCTATGACCTCAAAGAGTTCATGATATCTTAAGAAGGAAAGATGAAGAAAACCCACTATATTCTATAAGAGAGAACATCAGGGATGCCTGGTTGGCTCAGCGGTTGAGAGTCTGCCTTTGGCTCAGAGCGTGATTCCGGAGTCTCAGGACCAAGTTCTACACCGGGCTTCCTGTATGGAGCCTGCTTCTCTCTCTGCCTGTGTCCCTGGCTGTCTTTGTGTGTCTCTCATGAATAAATAAATAAAATCTTGGGGATCCCTGGGTGGCGCAGCGGTTTGGCGCCTGCCTTTGGCCCAGGGCGCGATTCTGGAGACCCGGGATCGAATCCCACATCGGGCTCCCGGTGCATGGAGCCTGCTTCTCCCTCTGCCTGTGTCTCTGCCTCTCTCTCTCTCTCTGTGACTATCATAAATAAATAAATATTAAAAAATAAATAAATAAATAAATAAATAAATAAATAAAATCTTTAGAAAAGGAAAGAAAAGGAAAAAAAGAAAAGAAAACAGCAGAGGGTGCTATGAGATCAACAAGAAGGGGCTATTGTTCAGTTGGGAGTTTAGCAAGGGTTCATGGGTAGCTTTCTGTAGGAGATACCTGTGAACCAAGTCTTAAGTATGAGTCAGTAAGGTCAAGGTTTGTAAGGTTGAGGAAACATTATGGGCAACAACATGCATGATTCATCATGAGGTGCATTTGAAGAACTATAGTAATCTGGTATTTCTAGATTATAAAGTGAAAGATGGAGAAGATAAGCAGTAAACCAAGTAATAGTTGGATTGTGTGCCCTGCAATGGTTTGTGCTTGTTTCGTGGCAATGTGTTGCCCTTGGGAGGTTTGAAGCAATAGAGCATAGACTTTCATTTAGAAGGATTATGCTTTTGCCTAGGTGAAGGATGAGAATAAGACAGGAAAAGATGAAGAACTGTATAATGTAAAACACTATGAAATATTTCTTAATTTGGTAGAGTTCATACTACTTTTCCATGTATAATCTATGTCCTGGAATCATTTGCCAGTGCTAGGCTGCATTAGGAAATATGGTGAAATAAATATTGTCAGAGAAAATAGCAAGATAGAGATATGGGGCAAAGAAAATCTCTTTTCTCTTGACTGTTGGATGATGCAATAGAGAGTGAACCAGATAATCTTTCAGTGACAAGCAAGAGTAGCAGATTATTTTTTCACTACAGTACTCCCACTTCTGAAGAAAGCTATGGTCAACACCCCTTCATCATTGAAAAGGCTGAGCTTCCTGTGCCTGTAGCACAAAATGCACGGTTTAGTTTCATCTGTATATAATGGCATGTGTCATCACAGAATACAAAACTTAGCAATACTACCTAGACGTCAATGCCTAGATGTCAATGTTTTCATATGCTGCAGCTGATGATCTGCAAATATCAAATGATCATCCCAGGAAAATTGTATAAAACCCCCCTTTATAATTGCTTGCTTGAGTGGCAGCATTTTAGAGGGATGGAAGTAACACTAGTAGGCAAATGCTGATGAAAGAACCCTTAGCAATCCTGAAAGTTTGTGAAACCTCACATGTGTTTCCTCTGTACTATATCTCAACTAATTTGGCACAATTTTGAGGTGACTGCACTTGTTTGGTTTGCAAATTAGGAGAATATAAGGGTAGGTTACTCATTAGAGTAACTCCAAAATGAGTTTACCAACACAGAAAAGCAGACTGCTTTAAGTTTTATTCTTCATAGTAAAAATCTAACACAGTACAGTTGCATTTTGATATATTCTGATCATGATATAGTAGATGTTAGGATAATGCAGGCAAATCAAACTTGTAAATGAGAAAGGACAGTGGTAATGGAATTTATTTTTACTTGAATTATTCAGGTTGTTTATTTTCTTAGGATAAATTTACTGGATAACTTTGAAACATTCCATTCAACTTTGCTTTTCACTGGCTATTTAACATACTGCAGTGAATACCATAGACTTTCAAATATCATTAGACAAAAATGAAGAAAAGGATTGTCTAACTACTAGTGCAGATAGACATACGGGGACAGTCAGTAATGCTGATTCAAGATACATATTTTGATCCTTCCAAGCAGGGTCCTAATGCAAATTCCTTATGGCTGCATGCTAGAATGTTCTTTTATTTATCTGTATATTTTCCAAGGAGAAAGCAGAGATTCTTCTATGAGAGGATGTCTATTTTGCCAGGATTTCCTATTCCACAGAGAAAGGGTGGGTTGACATTGTGTAAAACTCCACAAGCTCCCACTCCAGCTCTGGTGTCATTTCCATATTGAACCCCAAATAGCTCTTTCCTGAGTGCAGCTGGTGATATCACAAGAGGCTTTGCAAAACTCCAAGTTAAAAGAATCAGAATGGGGATTTGGGGAAATGGAACCCTTCACCTCATCGTAAGCAGCGTTGCATTCCAGTTCATAGAACTAATTAAAGTTGATTTATTATTTTCATGTCAAAGTAGCACCAGGCTCAGTCTCCACAAAGAGAAAGAGGCCAAATCAATAGTTATCTGCCTTTCTTTTGTTTTGAGTTTTTTCTTTTCAACTGTAAATTTAGAAAGACCATGAAGGATGCACAGTCTAATTATCTGAGTCACTGTTAGCAGAGTTCTCTATCTTCCCTTCTTTGCTTAATTGCATAGAGGAATGCCTTCCTCAGAAATCTGTATTTGACTGTGAATCTTAAACATCAAAAGTTATAAGTGAATCAGGACCTCCCTTTTACAGCATTTGTTTTTAACCCTTGGTCCCATTTGTTACATTTTCATACTAATAACAATGTACATCACACTTACATACATTTCTATACATTGCAAGTATATGTTTATAAATATACATTTTCATTTATAATTCTTTCCAGCATAGGTCTAAAATATAATAGATGCTTAACAATTAACTAATTGGATAATTAGACAAACATTTGAAGAATTATCACTATAACAAAAGCTAAATCATTTTTCTTTGAATCTTACATAGAATTTGCTTACCTTTTTTAGTGTGTGTCTGATCTATATATTTGTTTTTGAAATAATAAATACATTTCTGTGCATATTAAGCTTTAGAAAAAGCTTAATAAAAAGCTTCTTTTATTGAAATCCCAAATGCTTACAGTGAATCTAGGAGAATAATGTGAAAAGCAAACATATATTGTTAAAAAAAGAAATTGAAACTAGTTCTTTTTTTTTTTAACATTCTGAGTTTTTAGTGGGAACTTTGTCTTAATCTTTTATACTTGTTGCATTGTTTAGATAAGCACACATGTTTTGCCTCGAGTAGATTTATTCTGGTTTGGGTCATTGAATGGGTGGGGTTTAAAATATTCATAAAGAAGGAAACAAAAGTGATGGTAATATTACGATAAGGAACAAAAGTGCCAAAGTTCATTTTTAATATTCACCAATGTGTGGCCACTTGTTAAAAATGATCCCCAAAGTGTTATTAGAGGACTGTATTATGTGCTTCTTTCTTTGTATTTTCACAATACAAGGGAAAAAAAGCCACAAAAATTTTTGGATTGATCTATTTCTTCTTGGCTGTGGAAATTTACATTAAGTAATCAACAGGCAGCCAAATACCACAGAGCTATTATCTTTCAGGACTTGTTTCAGGGTGGTACTGCTCCTGGCTGAGTATCTCCAAGTCTAGTTACCATTTGCAGATTTTATGCAACTTTTATCATGCGTTTCCATAAAAACAAGATGATCATATTAGTGAATGTGTGTAAGGGAAAAGGGTAGTCTCAGAAAACTCTACTGCAGTCCTTCTAGATGCAGTCTCCAGCTGGGTTTGACTCGTGCCGTATCAAGAGGGAAGATAGCAGGTGCACTTAAGATGGTTTTGTTTGAGTCAAATGATCAGGCCTCTCCTGTTTTATCTTAAACTTGTGAAGACGGTTTATGTTTCTGATGAGGGCAGCCAAATAATGCACTGGTAACCCAAGCCTATTCATCCCCTGGCTATGGGGTATGTTACATTATACTTTACCTTTCAACCCAGGGGATGATCTGAGTTATAAGGTGTTGTGTGCTTCCCCTGAACGGAGGTCCATCTTTCAGATTAGCCTTAGAAACCTCACCTCTGAACTCAGTCTTCCACCTAATGTTTGGAGGAGGGGAGTACAGTTCAGTGAGTCCACAGACACTTACCTTGTCCCTCTGTTTTTGTTTTCACTTGTTTTAGTGCATGGTATCAGCAGTATTGAACTCATTGTGTTCCTCTTCATGCTTGTTATCCCTTTTGTCTTAGTTGGTGGCACCAATTTTCATTAACTTTTCAAAACTGGGAGTCATTGATTCTTCCCACTCACTACGAGTTTTGACCTCTAGCTCCATTTTTCCTCTTGGACTCTGTTCCTGTAATTTGTTTCCATTGGCTTGTTCAATATAAAATTCATCAGAAGAGAATTAATTTCTATAACAAAGCTATTTCTCGTATAGACAGAAGGAAAAAAAGTAAAGCAAAAGGGAAAGGAACCTCATATCTTCTCAAACATTTGTTTAATAAATTACAACATTGCAAAAATTCCATCTTCTTCCAGATGATTAAAAAAAGAATATTAGGGTGCTTGGGTGGCTCTGGCAGTTAAACATCTGACTCTTGATTTTGGGTGAGGTTCTGATCTCAGGATTCTGAGATTGAATCTTGCCTCAGGCTCCATGCTCAGCCTGGAGTCTGCTTGAGATTCTCTCCCTCTCCCTCTGCCCCTTACCCTACTTGCGCACATGGGCATGTTCTCTCTTAAATAAATAAATAGATAGATAAATAAATAAATAATAAATGAAATTTAAAAAAGAAAATTTTAAAACAATGAATTATACTTCAGTATATTTCTTGTTTTTTGTTTAAAATGTGTACTTTCCTCATTTATAAAAAACTGCTGTATATTGTAAGGACAGTGCATGTGTTATAGGAAATTTATAAAAGATCATAAATAAATACTTTTTAAGAAAAAATAGAAACTAGAGAAGGGACTTAATTTTACCTTTAGTCTGATGTAAGAATGGACATGATTAAAAAGTTAATTATGGGGATCCCTGGGTGGCGCAGGGGTTTGGCGCCTGCCTTTGGCCCAGGGCGCGATCCTGGAGACCCGGGATCGAATCCCACGTCGGGCTCCCGGTGCATGGAGCCTGCTTCTCCCTCTGCCTGTGTCTCTGCCTCTCTCTCTCTCTCTGTGACTATCATAAATAAATAAAAAAAAATTAAAAAAAAATAAAATAAAAAATAAAAAGTTAATTATGTTGAATTTCCTGGTAGCAAAAAAGATGACAAAAATAAGATATCTGTTAGATCTATTTATATAACTTATCACAGGTAAACAGCAAACCTCAGAGATTTAAGAAATACTCTCCTAAATTCTTTGCAGTTGTGAAATCTGAAACCCTTTATTTATCTGAGACAACCTCTCTCCCCTGGTCTTGCCCTTCCCTGACTCACATAGCCAAGTGATTTTCTAATTGAACTCTTGATTCTAAAATTCAAGAATGATGATATTGACTTTATTTGTTAATAAATTTTTTTCCTGGATCTTAATCATTTTCAGCTATGAATTCTTTTAAAAAGCTTATTAATTCCCTCAGGAAACTAAAGCATCATTAACTCATGTATTTGTGTACCAAATAAGATAATGGCATAAAAGTGATAGGTATGATCATCAGGAACTTATCATAAATATCTATGAAATTAAACACCATTAGCTATGTAGATTTTAAGTTACAGAATTTATATACTTTTTTAATAAATTTTAGTTAGATTCAATTAATTAACATATAATGTATGATTGGTTTTAGAGGTAGACATCAGTGATCAGTGATAATACCCAATGTTCATGACCTCACATGCCCTCTTTAATGCCCGTCACCCAGTTATCCCGTGCCCCCATACCCCTATCCTCCAATGACCATCAGTTTGTATCCTATGATTAACAATCTCTTATGGTTTGTCTCCCTCTCTGATTTTGTCTTTTATTTTTTCCTCTCTTCCCTCTGATCTTCTGTTTTGCTTCTTAAATTCCACATATGAGTGTTAAATTTAGTACTTAAAAAATCATAAAGTGACTTTCCACTATGGCTGGGTAAATTTATATGTGTCTCTGACAGGAAATATGTGATGTAGTAGTTTCAAAAAAGAATCAATTCTAGAAAACAAAGGCAAGAAATTGTGTCCTTCTTTACTCTTGACTTACACATTAGTTCTAGAGCCTGATATGTGATTTAGTTCTGATAACTACTGTATTCTTTTAATATTTAAAATCTTAGATATTTCTTTTCTTTTACACTGAGCCCTTTGGGTGGCTTGGCACACACTTCTTTGAGGCTTATCCTATAATTGAGCCTCTGATAAGCAAGAAAAACATACCCATTCACTCTAGCAGTTCTGTAAAGATTTGGTACTTCCTATCCAGATTAACAGGTAGTGCTGAAATTACTGTGAAACAAATCAATTGGTCATTCTATAAAGAAGCACAAATTGTGTATGTTGACCATCTTCTTTCCGTGCCTCCAAAATGTCTGTGAACAGATTCTTTCGAACAGGGAGTATCTCAACCATACAGGTGGATGGGATACAGATATACAGGCTGCAAAAGAACATAAATAGGCCAAAGTTCACACTAGTTTGATGAATAAACAAAGGTCACAAAAGCTGAAAATACCTGCAGTCTTAGCAGGCTTCATGTTTCTGCTGAGTCAAGTCTAACAAAAACAAAGGGTTAGGTGTCAGTAACTAAACACGGTGCTCGTTCTTGTTTTTTACTTCTTGTTGCTTTGTTTTGTTTTAATATAAATTAGTTATATTGTGAAAGATAACTTCTCTGACTGAATCTGTGATTCAGTAAGTATCAAAGACTGTAAATTTACGAGAAATAAATAATGCTTTAACTCAGTTCCTTTTGGTGCCATTCGATTTAACTGAGTCTCTGTGGTAGATTCAGAGATAAGCAAGGGGAGGATCATAAGCAAAAAATGTAGCTGGAGGATCAGTATTTTATGTGGAATATAAAGTCTAATGTGACCATATTGTAAGATAGTAAAAAGTGCTACGAAAAAGGGGCAGAGATTCTGCTTGACAAGTTCAAATACGTTGCCTGGAACTTAACAAATGGGTACAGTTTTCACATGCGTTAATCTAGACAATACACTAGTGGCAACATCTTTTGTTGTTGCTTTTCAGTCTTTGTATTTAGTTGGGAATGGAGAGAAGATGAGATTAATTCTAAGTCTTTCTGTGAGTTTCTACTAAATTCCTTCACTTGGACCTTACAATTTTACAGTCCTTCACAAGCTGATTACCACATGAGCTCTCTTATTCCCCTACTTATTATTATTATTATACTCCAGATCTTCTGAACATTTTACAAATTCCATTATGAGCCCTACTTTTTCATGTTTTCTCACCTTTATATGTATATGCTGCTTCCTTTGCCTGGAGTGCTCTTCTCTTACTCTCTATGTGTTATTCCTTTAAAGCTCAATATTAATGTAGTAGTTGCCAGTTGCTCTAACCTTGCTATACAGATAGCCACTTATATTTCCTTCTTTTTCCATGTATTTCATTATAAATGGTCTGGCCACTTATTAGGCTGTGAACCTATGTTCATCCTCTTGGCAGTGCAGTGGTTCCTAGGTATATCTAATGCATGAATAAATGAAGGCCGATATCATCTATATAATCTTTCCGAACTATTTCTCTCAGGAATGATGCTACCTTCTTTTAATTGCTGGTGAATTTATAGCTTTATGGAGTTCTGAAAAATCAACTTTGTAAGTGAATTCTAAAATATTAACTACCTATAACATTTAGAAAATCTTTAATAGATTTTTGGAGAAGATAAATGGTTTATTTTATTTTTTTAATAATAAATTTATTTTTTATTGGTGTTCAATTTGCCAACATACAGAATAACACCCAGTGTTCATCCCGTCAAGTGCCCCCCTCAGTGCCCATCACCCATTCACCCCCACCCCCCACCCTCCTCCCCTTCCACCACCCCTAGTTCGTTTCCCAGAGTTAGGAGTCTTTATGTTCTGTCTCCCTTTCTGATATTTCCTACCCATTTCTTCTCCCTTAGATTTTTTCTTTACAAATGCTTAAATGCATTTATTCAACAAGTATTTGTTAAATATCTTCTGTGCTAAACCCTGTTATTTTATGTTACTTTATGAGGTAATATGAGAGATATGGACAAAATATACTCATAGTGTTTAATCAACATTTATAAAATGAGGGGTGCCTAAGTGGCTCAGTTGGTTAAGCATTTGACTCTTGATTTTGGCTTGGGTCATGAACTGAGGGTGGTGAGATTGAGCCCCGAGTGGGGCTCTGCACTCTGTGCGGGGTCTGCTTAAGATTCTTTCCCTCTGGCTCTCCTCTCCCATGAGCTCTCTGTCTCTCTCTAAACTAAATAATAAAATCTTTAAAAAATATTTATTAAATGAATGCATAATGAAACAATAATGAGACACCAGGAAGAATGGAGTAGACATTGTCTTGGGGATTTAAAGTGGAGAGAAGAGCATTATCATTCTTTTCATTTAAAAGTTTTAAGATTAGTATTATTATAGTAAATAGCCTGCAACATGAAATCTACTCTCTTAACACATTTTTTAAGTGTGCTGTATAGAATTTTTACTTTAGGCACAATACTGTACAGTAGCTCTCTAGAATATTTTCATCTTGCATGACTGAAACTTTATATCCCTTGAGCAACATCTCCCCATTTCCCCTCCCCCCAGTCCCCTGACAACCCTGTTCTAGCTTCTGCTTTGATAAGTGTGACTTTGTTAGAAACTTCCTGTAAGTGGAATCATGCAGTATCTATCCGTTTGTGAATGGCTTCTTTTACTTTAGTATAGTATAATCTCCTCAAGGTAAGCTATGCTGTGGTGCAGGACAGGATTTATTTCTTTTGTATTTCTGAATATTTCATTGTATGTATATATCACATTTTCTCTAACTATTCATCTGTCTATAGGCACTTAGGTTGCTTCCATCTCTTGTCTGTTGTAAATAATGCTGCAGTGAACATAGGAGGGCAAATATCTCTCTGAGATCCTAATTTCAATTCTTTTGGATAAAAACCTATAGGTAGGATTGCTGGATTGTATAGTAGTTCTATTTTTAATTTTTTTGAGGAACCTCCATACTGTTTTGCCATCACAATGCACCATTTTGCATTCTTACCATAGTGCACAAGGGTTACAATTTCTCCACATCTTTGCCAAAATGGGATTGATGGATTGATTTTTTTGTTTATTTTCATTTGTTTTATAATGGCCATACTAACAGGTGTGAGGTAATACTTTATTGTGGTTTTGGTTAGCATTTCTCTGAGGATTAGTGATCTTGAACTTATTTGCCATTTGTATGTTTTCTTTGGAGAAGTGTCTATTCAAGGCCTTTACCCATTTTCTAATTGGATGATTTAACTTTTTGCTATTGAGGAATTATTTATGTATTTTGAATATTAACTCCTTTTAAATATATAGTTTGCAGCTATTTTCATACATAAGGTAGGTTGCCTTTTCATTCTGTTGATTGCTTACTGGCTGTTCAGAGCATTTCAGTTTGATGTAGTCCCATTTGCCTATTTTTCTTTTGTTGCCTGTGCTTTTGTCATCATATTCAAGTTAGCATTGCTGAGACCAATGTCATGAATGTTTTCTTCTAGGGGTTTTTCAGTTTCAGGTCTTATGTTTAAGTCTTTAATCTATTTTAAGTTGATGTTTGTGTATAGTATAAGATAGGAATTCAATTCCACTCTTTTGCATTTGGCTGTCCAGTTTTCCCAGCATCATTTGTTGAAGCACTATGCTTTTCCCATTGTGTATTCTTGACACCTTTGTCAAGGACAAGCTGATATATGTGTGAGTTTATTGCAGGGCTCTTTCTTCTGTTCTTTTGATCTGTATGTCTGTTTTTAAGCTTGTAACATACTATTTTGATTATGTACTATAATATGTTTTGAAATCAGGAAATGTAAAGCCTCCAACTTTGTTCTTCTTCAAGATTATTTTATCTATTCAGGGTCCTTTGTGGTTTCTTATAAATTTTCAGATTGTTTTTCTATTTCTGTAAAAAAAAAAAAAGTCACTGGACTTGTGCTAGGGATTGAATTGAGTATAGAGATTGTTTTGAATAGTAAATGTTCCAATCCATGAACATGGGATATCTTTCCATTTATTTGTACTTCTTTACTTCTTTCAGCAATGTTTTATAGTTTTCAGTGAACAAATCTTTCACATCCTTGCTTAAGTCTACTTAGGAATAAAGGTTTATTCTTTTTTTTGTGTTTTTGTGAATCAGATTATTAGTTTGCTTTTCAGTTTGCTAATATGTAGAAATACAGAAACAACAGGTTTTTGTATGCTGATTTTGTATTTTGCAACTTTACTGAATTTATTTATTGTAACTGTGTGTATGCTTAGTATCTACCTATAAGATCATATGATCTGAAACTGGAGATAATTTTACTTCCTTTTTCCATTGTGCATGCCTTTCATTTCTTTTTCTTGCCTAATTTCTCAGAGTAGTCATCCTTGCATTGTTTCCTATCTTAGAGGAAGAACTTTCAGTTTTTCATCATTGAACATGTTAGCTGTGGGCTTTACATTCATGTCCTTTATTATGTTCATCAGGGATGTCAGCCTGTAATTTTTTTTCTTTTTAAAAGATTTTATTTATTTATTCATGAGAGACACATAGAGAGTGGCAGAGACATAGGCAGAAGGAGAAGCAGGCTCCCTGAGGGGAGCCCACTGTGGCACTTGATCCCAGGACCCCAGGATCACGACCTGAGCCAAAGGCAGACACTCAACCATTGAACCACCCAGGTGTCCCTGCCTGTAATTTTCTTGTAGTGATTATTTTTCTGGCTTTGGTAATAAATGTAATGGTGACTTCATAAAAATAGTTTGAAGGTGTTTTCTCCTCTTCAATTTTTTGAGAGCTTGAGAAGATTCAGTGCAAATTATTCTTTAAATATTAGAATTCATCCGTGAAGCCCTCTGGCCCTGAGTTTTTCTTTGTTGAATTGTTTCTGATTACGGACCAATTATGCTAATTATACTTCTGTTCAGATTTTCTATTTCTTCATGCTTCAGTCTTAGTAGATTGTATCTTTCTAGGAAATTATTTTTTCTAGGTTCTCCAATTTTTTGCTGTATATTTTTTTTGTAGTAATCTGTTACCATCCTCTTTGTTTCTACAGCATCAATTGAAATTCCTCTTTGCTTTCTTATTTTATTTATCTATTTTTTCTAAGTTAGCCTAAAATTTTTTTGTCAATTTTACTGTTCTTTTCAAAACACCAATTCTTAGTTTCATTTAATTTTTCTACTTCCTATTTTGTTTATTTATACTTTAATCTGTATTATGTCTTACTTCTGCTAACTTTGGACCTAATCTGTTTTTCTAGTTAATTGAAGTGTAAAGTTAGGTTGTTTAACTGGCATCTTTTAAAATAAGTAGGTGTGTAATCTTTGAACTTTCCTCTTAGTACTCTTTTGTTACATCCTTTAAGTTTTGTTTTGGTATATTGTGTTTTGTTTGATTTGTCCCAAGATATTTTCTAATTTTCATTTTGATTTTTTCTTTGACACATTCTAATTTTTTCATTGATTTCTTTTGACCTGTGGGCCCAAGACTTTGTTGCCATTTTGTTAACTGTTTTGTCTTCTAGTTTTTCCACTCATTGTCTTCCTTTAGGTTTCACTGATTTTTTTTTTTTTTTTGCTTTGATTCCTTCCTTGTTTTCTTTTGTATATCTTTTATGGATATTTTCTTTGTGATAATCATGGGGATTACATAAAACACTTCATGGTTATAGTCATCTATTTTAAGATGATAACTACTTAATTTCAGTCACATACATAGCTTTTTAAAAATACTTTTGTCTTTTGACTTTTGTAACTGAGTTAAAAGTGATTTATTCTTTTGCATGTGGTTGTCCAATTTTCCAACACCATTTGTTGAAGGAACTGTCTTTTTTCCATAGGCTATTCTTTCCTGCTCTGTTGAAGATTAGTTGACCATAGAGTTGAGGGTCCACTTCTGGGTTCTTTATTCTGTTCATTGATCTATGTGTCTGTTTTTGTGCCAATACCATACTGTCTTGATGATTGCATTTTGTAATATAACTTGAATTCAGGAATTGTGATGTCTCCAGCTTTGATTTTCTTTTTAAATATTCCCTTGGCTATTTGGGTTTTTTTTCTGGTTCCATTCAAATTTTAAGATTGTTTGTTCCAGCTCTGTGAAAAATGTTAATGGCATTTTAACAGGGATTGCCTTGACTGAGTAGATTGGTTTGGGTAACATAGACATTTTCACAATATTTGTTCTTCCAATCCATGAACATGGAATGCTTTTCCATTTATTTGTTTCTTCCTCAACTTCTTTCATAAGTGTTCTATAGTTTTCAGAGTACAGAGCCTTGACCTCTTTGGTTAGGTTTATTCCTAGTTATCTTATGCTTTTTAGTTCAGTTGTAAATGAGATCAATACCTTGATTTCTCTTTCTTCTGCCTTACTGTTAGTGTATAGAGATGCAACTGACTTCTGTGCATTGATTTTATGTCCTGCAACTTTGCTGAATTCTTGTACCAATTTGAGCAATTTTTTTTACTGGAGTCTTTTGGGTTTTCTACATACAGTATCATGCCACCTGTAGAGTGAAAGTTAGACTTCTTCTTTGCCGATTTCGATCACTTTCTTATACTATACACAAAAATAAATTCAAAATGGATGAAAGACCTAAATGTCTTTAGGTGACATAAATGTGAGACAGGAATCCATCTAAATCCTAGAGGAGAATTCATGCAGCAACTTCTATGACCTCAGTCATAACAACTCCTTGCTAGACAAGTCTCCAAAACCAAGAGAAACAAAAGCAAAAATGAACTATTGGGATTTCATCAAGATAAAAAGCTTTTGCACAGCAAAGGAAACAGTCAACAAAACTAAAAGGCAGCCAACAGAATAGGAGAAGATATTTGCAAATGTCTTATGAGATAAAGGGCTAATATCCAAAATATATAAAGAATGTATCAAACTCAATACCCCACTCCCCCAGAAAAATCTGGTTAAGAAATGGACAAATTGTCAGAAGACATGAAAGACATTTCTCCAAAGACATACAGATGGCCAACAGACACATGAAAAAATGCTCTACTTCACTTAGCATCATGGAAATTAAAATCAAAACCACAATGAGATATACCACCTCACACCAGTCAGAATAGCCAAAATTAACAACTCAGGAAACAACAGATGTTAGCAAGGATACAGAGAAAAGGGAACTCTTCTTGCACTATTGATGGGAATGCAAACTGGTACAGCCACTCCTGAAAACAGTGTGGAGGTTCCTTAAAAAGTTAAAAATAGAGTGACATGATGATCTGGAAATTGCACTACTAGATATTTATCCAGAGGATACAAAAATAGTTCAAAGAGGCACATGTACCCCAATGTTTATGGCAATACTATCAATAATAGCCAAATTATAGAAAGAACCCATCAACTGATGAATGGATAAAGAAGATGTGGTATGTATAAATATAGAGTGAATATTACTCAGCCATAAAGAAGAATGAAATCTTATCATTTGCAGTGATGTGAATGGACCAAGAGGGTATTATGCTAAGTGAAATAAGTCAGCCAGAGAAAGACAAATACCATATGACTTTACTCATATGTGGAATTTAAGAAGAAAACAGATGAACATAGGTGAAGGGAAGGAAAAATAAAATAAGGTGAAAACAGAGAGGGAGGCAAACCACAAGAGACTCTTAACTATAGAGAACAAACTGAGGGTTGCTTGAAGGGAAATGGGTGGGGGAATGGGATAATTGGGTGATTGGCATTAAGGAGGACACGAAGGTGTTATATGCAACTGATGAGTCACTAAATTCTACCTCTGAAACTGATAATACAGTATATGTTAATTAAATTGAATTTAAATTAAAAATGTTAATAAAAAGAAAGGGAGAAAACTAATTTATGCACTACCATTACAGTATTACATTTATTACATACATTTATTTATACATTCATATACATTAATACATATGTATATACATATGTATATGTATGTATGTATATACATATACATGTACACATACATATATATTTATACATTTATTATGTACATATTACAGTTTTCTGGCTTTTCAGAATACATTTATATATTTTTTTACTGTATATATTTACCAATATACTTACTATATTACTAAATATATAATAAATATATTTATATGCTATATTACTATATATTAAATATATTTAGTATTATCTACAAACTTTATACTTTCATATGCTTTGTGTTGCTGCTTAGTGTGTTTCATTTCAACGTGTATTCCCTTTAGCATTTCTTGTAAGGCAGATCTAGTTGTGATAAACCGCTTTAGCTTTTATTGATCTGAGAGTGTCCAGTTCTCCTTCATTTTTGAAGGACAGTTTTGCTCCATTTGTATTGTTAATTGGCAGGTTTTTTTTTTTTTTAATTTTAGGACTTCAAATATATCATCCCATTATCTCTCTCTCTCTCTCTCTCTTTAAGATTTTATGTGTTTATTTGAGAAAGAGAGCACAAGCAGAGAAGAGGGGCAGAGAGAGAAGCAGATTCCTTCCTGAGCAGAGAGCCTGACCAGGCCTGGATTCCAGGACCCCAAGATCATGACCTGAGCTGGAGGCAGCCACTAAACTGACTGAGCCACCCAGGTGCCTCTTATCCCACTATCTCTTGATCTACAAAGCTGTTGCTGAGAAATCCACTGAAAAGCTTATAGAGTTCCCTAGTATGGACTTTTCCCTTATAATTTTTATATGATTCTTTCATAATTCTGCTTTTATGATTCTGACAATTCAATTATAATTAGAATTTTATAATTTTGACAATTTGTTTTTTTTTTTTTTTTTTGACAATTTGATTATAATGTACTTTGGTGTGGAATTCTTTGGGATTGGCCTATTTGAAATTTTTTTGAAGTTCTCAAATCCTTATCTCCATATCCTTCTTTAGATTTGGGAAGTTTTTAGCCATTATTTCTTTACATAAGATTTCTGTCCCTTTCTCTCTCTCTTCTCTTTCTGACTCGAGAATGTATATCTTGGTTCATATAATGACATTCCATTAATCTCTTAGCTTTTCTTTACTCTGACATTCTTTTTTTTCTTTCTTACTGGATAATTTCAAATGACTTATCAAGTTTGCCAATTGTTTTTCTGCTTCATCATGTCTACTGTTGAACTCTTTCAACAGTGGTTTTGATTTGTATTTCCCTGATGGCAAGTGATGCAGAGCATTTTCTCATGTGCTTGTTGGCCATGTCTATGTCTTCCTCTGTGAGATTTCTCTTCATGTCTTTTGCCCATTTCATGATTGGACTGTTTGTTTCTTTGCTGTTGAGTTTAATAAGTTTTTTATAGATCTTGGATACCAGCCCTTTATCTGATATGTCATTTGCAAATATCTTCTCCCATTCTGTAGGTTGTCTTTTAGTTTTATTGACTGTTTCTTTTGCTGTGCAAAAGCTTCTTATCTTGATGAAGTCCTAATAATTCAGTTTTGCTTTTGTTTCTCTTGCCTTCATGGATGTATCTTGCAAGAAGTTACTGTGGCCGAGTTCAAACAGGGTGTTGCCTGTGTTCTCCTCTAGGATTTTGATGGAATCTTGTCTCACATTTAGATCTTTCATCCATTTTGAGTTTATCTTTGTGTATGGTGTAAGAGAATGGTCTAGTTTCATTCCTCTGCATGTGGATGCCCAATTTTCCCAGCACCATTTATTGAAGAGACTGTCCTTTTTCCAGTGGATAGTCTTTCCTGCTTTGTCGAATATTAGTTGACTATAAAGTTGAGGGTCTACTTCTGGATTCTTTATTCTGTTCCATTGATCTATGTGTCTGTTTTTGTGCCAGTACCACACCGTCTTGATGACCACAGCTTTGTAGTAAACCTGAAATCTGGCATTGTGATGCCCCCAGCTATGGTTTTCTTTTTTAAAATTCCCCTGGCTATTCAGGGTCTTTTCTGATTCCACACAAATCTTAAGATGATTTCTTCCAACTCTCTGAAAAAAGTCCGTGGTATTTTGAAAGGGATTGCATTAAATGTGTAAATTGCCCTGGGTAGCACTGACATTTTCACAATATTAATTCTTCCAATCCATGAGCATGGAATATTTTTCCATCTCTTTGTGTCTTCCTCAATTTCTTTCAGAAGTGTTCTGTAGTTTTTAGGGTATAGACCATTTACCTCTTTGGTTAGGTTTATTCCTAGGTATCTTATGGTTTTGGGTGCAATTGTAAATGGGATTGAATCCTAATTTCTCTTTCTTCAGTCTCATTGTTAGTATATAGAAATGCCACTGACTTCTGGGCATTGATTTTGTATCCTGCGACACTGCCGAATTGCTGTATGAGTTCTAGCAATCTTGGGGTGGAGTCTTTTGGGTTTTCTATGTACAGGATACTGTCCTTTTTAAAATCTTTCTCCCCAAAGGGCAGTCAAAGTACGATTATTATATATGAGTTTATATTTCTCTCTGTATATTTTAATCTTTCAGTGACAATATATTATATGTATTATGAGAAATCTTTATGTTTTTCCTGATGTTTAGGTTCCTTTTTGATTTGAAACATTCTTCTTGGTCTCCAACCAATGTACTGACTCCACTCAATTACTTCATATACCTTTCTATATATTTTTTACATTTCTAAAATGAATGGAAACTAAGAGGTCTTTTCATGATTAAAAGGTAA
The DNA here is from genome assembly GCF_003254725.2 of Canis lupus dingo. NCBI lineage: Eukaryota > Metazoa > Chordata > Mammalia > Carnivora > Canidae > Canis > Canis lupus. The sequence continues at coordinate 32,899,819 of NC_064253.1, read as the reverse complement.
GCTCATCTTAACAATAACGGGATTGTGGATCTTTTGTCTCATTTTCATCATTAATAAGGACAATAAGCATTTTTATTTTTAGCAGTAAGTAATTTACCAAGGCACATCAATATCAGCATTTCCCTGATTGATCATATCAGCAGCTGTTTGGAACAGGTCACATTGAAAAGAACATTGATTTTAGCCCCAGAACTTAGAGTATATTGGAACTACTATATAGCTGACTGCCACAAAATAACAAATCCTACTTACTTGTGTCACCCTGATGCTATCTATGATATGTTATGCATATTTTTCTATATAGAAACCTCATAAGCTAATTGCTTCACAAAGTCAGTTTTCTGCTAGACTGGGTCTTTGTCTAGGTGGTTTTAGTTACTACATGATCCTTCTTCATCCCTTAATATGTCTGGACTTTTCTATTTTACAGAGCTTTTCTTTATCCTATTGCTTCTTGCTGTAAACCAGTAAGGTACTGAGACCTACTAATGACCCAATTTTAGGAATGAAGAAATATTACAATTATATAGCAGTTCACAATGAAATGTAGTAGGAATGGAATCTAGTTATTTTTTAATCCATGGATTCCAAGCCTAGTGTTCTTTATCAATGTCCACATTGCCTCCCTGACCATTTACCATGTTCCTAACTGTCATGTCAATAATCATCACCCTCACAAAGGCAATCTGGTTGACCAAATCATGGAAGCCAGGCCTATATCCTACCTTCTCATATACCATATACCTAGTCCTTATTCTATGTAGCCTAATACAGATTCTATCTTATTTCTTACCCAAAGATACTACTAGCTAGGCAGTGGCTTCTGAGAATGAATGAAAAAAAAATAGTTCTTGCAGTATCTGGGATTCATATAAACATAGTCACCATATTTATCTCATTTGTACCTTCGTGTTTTCTTCAAAGACTATCTTTGAGGTTCAAATCAGGCTGGTTTTACTTGTCATGAGAACAGAATTTATCGAGAGAACGTTATTGTTCTTGCCTAAACTAGTGTTGCTCTGAATGGAACAAAGGTGGTGACACTCCCAGATCTGAAAGACCCTCCAGGCTGTGAAAGATCCAGAAGTTACCCAGATCCCTGGTATTTTTCAGGACACAAGGAAACCTTGCACACAACGGTGCAAAGGCTGACCACCACCTAGCTTTTTCTATGATTGCTCTTGACCATTTTTGAACCTGAAGAAAAATGGAACAAAATGCCTCTTAAGTTCTAAGAGTGCGCCCACAACCACATTTTTGTCCATTTTAGTCAATTCAAAATATTTGGAATATTTGTATGATAGTTGTCTAGACAGTAACTTTTAATCCTAAAGACTATTTTCCATAATTGCTCTTACTTTATTTCCATTTTATTTACTTTGAAAACTGAAGTTGTGAACTTGTTTTTTTAATGGAATGTAAATTCAGAGTTGAATCTCTTTGAAAAGTGTAGTAGTATTGTTATCAAAATATCATTAATATATTACATGATAGTAACAATTTATATTTATTAAACATCAAGTTGGCTTCTATTGTTCTAGGTCCTTTACACATAGGTTTTAACCCACATAACTGTCATTTATTGTTTATATTATTTATTGTTTATATTATTATCCACCACTAAAAGAAAAGGAAATTTTTCTTGAAAAATGATGTCTCAGATGTCTCAATACCTATTATGACAAAACACTTTTATATACAATATCCCATTTATTCACATAATGTAGACCACAGTCCATTGGCCAGAACTTAATCACATGGTCCCACTTAACTGCAAGGGAGCAGGGAAATATAGTCTAGCTGTATGCCATGCAGAGAAGGAAACAAGATTTGTGGATCACATGTCATTGTGACTGCTACAGCGTTGAGCTACATGATAAAGAAACAATTAATTTCAATATTTGAGAATGTAGAGAAAGACAGAAATATCCTTTTCTCCCTATTCATTTTTTGAAGCTAGCATACCAAACACTAATGCCGAAACAAATAAAGAGAGCATGAGTAAGAAAAAGTTCATGTCAAATTCCCTAATGAACATAAATGTAAAATGCATAAATGAAACATTAACAATCTGAATCCAGCAGTGTAGAACAAAAGTAATAATACATTATGAGAAAATTATATTTTCCCTAAGAATACAAAATTTATTTAAAAATTAGGAAACAATGACTTGTCAGACTTTATGTAATCTGTGCCAGCTGTCTTTGTTCCATTCTCTACTATGCTCCCAACCTCTGGACTCTGGTATAGACACTCTCATTTCTCCAACAGACCTTTTTCAAGCCTTTACATCTGATGTTCTCTTCACCTGGAATGCCCTTCCCTGGATCTTCCCAGGGCTCACTCCCTCATTCATTCAAATGTCACCTCCTCAAAGAAACTTTCCCTGACCACACTCTTGAAGGAGCATCCTGTTACTCTCTTTCTCCTTACTTTGCTTGACTGCTTTTCTCAAAGCACTTAACATAATGTTATTTATTTCTAATGTCATCCATCTTTCCTACTAGAATGTGACCTTCCAAATAAGTGGGAAATATCAGAAAGGGAGACAGAACATGAAAGACTCCTAACTCTGGGAAACAAACTAGGGGTGCTGGAAGGGGAGGTGGGCGGGGGGTGGGGGTGACTGGGTGACGGGCACTGAGGGGGGCACTTGAAGGGATGAGCACTGGGTGTTATTCTGTATGTTGACAAATTGAACACCAATAAAAAATAAATTTATTAAAAAAAAAGAATGTGACCTTCCTAAGAACAAGGGTTTTATTTTTTAACTAGTATTTCTAGCATCTAAAAAGTGATTGGCACATGCTAGACATCAGTAAATATTTATTCAATGAAAAAGTGAATATATTTTCATGCATTTTTAAAATAACATAGTTAGTCAAAGGATATACACTTGCAACTAGAAGGCAAATAAATTCTGGGAATCTAATACATGGTTTATTGGTTATAGTCAACAATAATGTATTATATTCTTCAAAGTTGCTAAAAGATTAGACCTTCAATGTTCTCACCACAAAATCAGAAAAGAAATGATGATTATGTAATGTGAGAGAGGTGTTAACAAACTGAAGGAGGGAATCATATTGCAAAATATAAATCTATCAAACTAATGCATTGTACGTCTCAAACTTATTCAATGTTATGTCAATTATAACTCAATAAGAAAAATAAATAAAATAACAGATTCACACAAAAAAAAACAAAATAAATAAAATTAGGAAATAAAAATGAAGAAATTGAATGTAAAAAAAATCATCTTAATATAAGCGCTACAAAGCCTTTTAAATACAGTTCAACATCTATTCATAAGTAACCCAAACCCTTTTCTTTAAGAGTCAAAAAAAGACAAAGATGCCTTTTATCACTATTTCTATTTAATAATCTCTTGGAGGTCTGAGCCGTTCTGTAAGGCAAGGAAAAGAAATAAGAGGTGCGAGATTTTAAAAAGAAGAAACAAAGCTATCTTAATTGCAGATGACATATAGTATATCCAAAAGAATAAAAATCCCCAAGGAATAAATTGTTAGAAATAAATGTCCAAATAGAAATGTAGATAGAAATCCAATGTACAGTAAAGAAAGACTTGTAGAACTCTTTTGAAATACATTTTTGAAAATGCCAATGCATTTAAAATTTTTATCCTTTTAATGGAATTTGGCAAAATAAATGAATCATTTATGGAACTGTGAAGGGCTGAAGCCACCCAGACACTCTTGAAGACCAAGTTGGGTACCTGACCCTACCAGACATGAAGACTTAAAAATTCTAGTAATTAGGACAGTATATATTGGCACAGAGATATAAAAATTGTCAAATGAATGGAGAATTGAACTCAACAAAAATTAGATGCAAAAGAGACATTTGGAGTTTCAGTGAGCAGGTATTGTAGATCATGGAGAAAACCTGCACATTTCAATAATTGGAACTAGGATAATTGCTTGTATATAGAGGGAAAAAATGAACTTAGACCACTACCTTACAAAAAAATCCATTCCAGGTGACTTTCAGTTATAAATATGAAAAGCAAAATCATAAAAAGTTTAGAAGTTATTGTTTAGAATATTTTAGAAATTTAGAATTTAGAAGTTAATTTAGAAATTAAGAATTTCTCTTCACCAAAGAAATCATAAACTGAAAATAGGACTCACAGAGTAAGAAAAGATTATTGTAACCTTATATAATTGACAGACTGAATTATTGAAATATAAAGAACTCATATAAAGATATGAGAATCAGTCAAACAGCCCAACAGAAAAACAATAAAAAATATAATCACATACTTTGCAAAAAAGAAAGTGCAAATAGCCAATAAACTAAGGAAATGGTATTTACTTTAGTTAGTAATCAGGGAAATGCAAATCAAAACCATTATAGCGTACAATTATTTATCCATAGAGCTAGCAAAATTTAAATGTCTAATAATTGGCATCATATAAACCATGGCCTTTAGTTTAGACCGGAGATTTGAGATGTTATTCTGACAATAAGGGGCTCCCTTGAAGAGTTGAGAGCAAGGATGTATTCAATTAAAGTTCTGAAAAGATTCCTCTAACTGCAGTATGGATCTGGATAAAAAATGGTTGACCATATCAAATATTGTTGAGGATGTGGAACATGCGGAATTCTCATCTGCCACAGTGCCAATGTGGAAAATAGTTTGACATTTTCCAGTAAATTTGAAGATGTATATTCCTTATGACTCTGTAATTCCACTCTTGATCCATACTTCAGAGGAATTCTTATTCACACTTACCTGGAAACTTACACAGAAATTTTCAGAACAACTCTGATACAATAGCCCTAATGGAAACAAGCCGAATGTTCATCTAATACAGATTGGATAAATAAATCATGGTGTATAGATACATTATAATGTTGTATTATAAGTGAAGAAATTACAACTATACACATTGACATGGAAGGATTCTATCAACACAGTGTTGAGTGAAAGAAGTAGATACAGAATATATACAATGTGGTTCCATTTTAACAAAGTTCCAAACATGCAAAAGTAAACACTGTATTAAATATTAAAAGCTATAAAAACAATGTAAAATGCAGAAATGACTAATATATGGGTTGTGAGTTACTTATATTTTTATAGAAAATAACATGAGTCCATATGAATATTTCTGTCATATAGTTTTGAAATTACTTGTGACAGAATAAAATACCTTTTTGTTGATAGTATTCACAAGGCTGTATCCCATAAAAATATAGTAATTAAATACATATTTATCTACATGTAAGATAATTATACCTGTTAAAAATGTCTCTTCATCTTTACACTGGAAGTGATTGGTTTAAGTGAACTTTTAAAATTTGATATTTGTAGTTTATTATTTAAATATCATACAGCAAATGATAGTAAAACAAATCAAACACTCCTTATGTCTGTGTGGAACATTATTATGTACAAAGCACTCTCATGAGGCAAGAAAAACAAATACATTTATTGAGGAGCTAAGATGTGCATAAGTGATGCACATGGTAGTCTCAGAAGTGCCCTAGGAGGGAGATACTATTATCATTTTGTTTCAGTGTGGAAACATTATTTTATAGTGTTATCGTTTAGAGGAGATCAAGCCTGAAAGAAATTAACTTCCAAGTCAGACATCCAAAGACAAATACTGTATGATATCACTCAGATGTGGAATCTAAAAAAGACAAACTCAAAAGAAACAGAATGGAGTGGTAGTTACCAGGGCCTGGGAAGTGGGGGAAATTGGACATATTGGTCAGAGGTAAAATCCATTTTATACAAATCAAATTTGGGGATCTAATGTATAGCATGATAATAGTTAACAATGTTGTATCATCTACTTGAATGCTGCTAGGAGTAGATCTTAAATGTTCTCACCACAAAAAATCAGTGGTATCTATGTGGGGGGATGGAGGTGATAGTTAAGGCCATGGTGGTAATCATTTTGCAATTTATAAATGTATCAATTCAACACATTGCACACCTTATACAATGTTCTGTGTCCTTTATCTCTCAATAAAGGGGAGAAGGAGAAAGTAAGTAACTCCCCTAAATCACTTAAGACCTAGGTAGTATCCTGTATTTTGAGGTAATTTCAAACTCATTAGACTGTCTGAAATCAGAGCCCATTCTTTTTTTTTTTTTTTTTCCATTCTTTTATTAATGCAGGGGCTGCAGAGTATCATTTGGGAATTTGGAAACTGTCAGAGAACTGTATTTCTTTTTCCTTTGGCACAGTCTTAACAATTTTTTTTTAATTTTTTTTTATTTTTTTATTTATTTATGATAGTCACAGAGAGAGAGAGAGAGAGAGAGGCAGAGACACAGGCAGAGGGAGAAGCAGGCTCCATGCACCGGGAGCCCGACGTGGGATTCGATCCTGGGTCTCCAGGATCGTGCCCCGGGCCAAAGGCAGGCGCCAAACCGCTGCGCCACCCAGGGATCCCAGTCTTAACAATTTTTTAAGTATTGAAATGAAATACTTTTCTGAGTATACGTGCTCATCCTAAGTCCAACAGAGCCCACCCTCCTCTTCATCATGATAATCACATTTCAGTGACCCCCTAAATGCCTGTTGAATTTTCCTTTCCTACATCAGCCTTTTTTCTTCCAACAGCTGATCTTTGGAATAATTCTCTAAGGTAGGGAAAACCAGCCACACTTCACAGGTGGGGAAGCCAATTGTCAATGATGTTATGAGGGATCAGAATCAAAAAATTATACAAATTTTTAAATTGAAATTGATTTATTTCTAAATATAAATATACTCAAATTATTAGGGAAATTCAATCAGAAAATTAAATCTGACTCTCCCTCCAAATTAGAATTAATTTGTCAGATTTCTTTCTCTGCCTAGGAGAAAATAAATGAATGAACTTCACTGCTGTCACAGGAATCCTGGCTTTGCTTTCATATTAATTAGTAGATCTTTTGCCTCTCTGGAAAAAGAAACTTAACACCATCCCAGAGGAAGGGATTTTTCCTCTCTAGATTTCCTGATGTGAAATCCATTCCTCTAATGTTTTCCATCATTGTGAGGGCACGACACTTCTATATAACATTGTTCTCCTACCACTCTAAGAAACAAAGAAAAGGGGATTACTTTTATCTTAGATCGCTGAAAATGATGACTTTATTACTATTAGATTTTTAACTCAGATAATGGAAACAAAATATTCCCCTGTCTGCGAAAGACCCATAATGATTTTCTGTGTACTTTTGTGAATGGGGGTAGGTGGAAGGAGGTTGAGTGGGAAGGGAGGAACCTTTAGCTGAAAAAAGTAATGGGAAAAGAGCATAGTATGAAAGGATAAAATTCTAAAGGATGAAGTATAAAGTGCCTAGCACAATTTTAGTTACAACATTGAGACACTCTCTATTCCTCTAACCTGTAGATCATGATTTCAGCTTTTAAGCTTTATGTAAGACACAAAAATATCCAGTGCTGGCACAAAGCTCTGCCTAGCTGCACAAACATAAGGTTTCTCTGTACTTAGAAAACTAAGAAGTGCAACCCTCAGCATGATCAAAGAACTGCTCTCCTATCAGCCTGAGAAAATGCAGGAAAAAAATTACTGATAGGTCATTTTCCCAGGGGACTCATTTGAAAACACTTGGCAAACTTACAAAGAAACTGGAAATAGCATATGAAGGCAAACGTGCTAAGCAGGTGCCATTGAGTATTTTAATATTAACAGTGTCTCGTAGAGAATAGCCAAACGACTGTGATTCAAAATGGTTTATCTCCAGTTAATTATTATGAACCAGGTACTGGAGTTCGGTTTGAACCAGTCACTTAGAATAGCAAATACAGATTTACAGTCTGGTGAAACCAAATATTTCCTTTAAGAGAATGACATTTTCTTGCAATTAGATTAACAAAACTACCAGAAGTTCATCACAATATGGTAAAAATGTTCATCAAGGCACTTTGCCAACTTTAGTGGTTATGGATGGGTTCTACTTCACTGAATTTTCCCAAAGAAAATTCTAAGAGGAAAGAGCTGAGGTCTTTTAAAAAAGTGTATCAAGTCCCCAACATCAATAAAGCAGAAAGGAATTGTTTATTTATTTGAGACACTGCAGTCTTTACTAATGCACCTTCATGGTAAGCTGGCTGATAAATGTAAGCTTTATAAGGCACTATATTGAGAATACAGTTGGATACTTTGAGCTTACCTTCCCTCTCCCAAATGGGATCACTGTTATGAAGTGGGCGGGTAACCCTCTAGGTCTGATTGTCATATTTATGTTACACTGTTATATTAATTTATAGGCTTTCAAAACATCTTCAAATGATCTAATTTTGGAATTTGACCTCCCCCCCACACACACACTCAAGACCGTATTTATCAATACTAGTAGGGATATCTAGTGGATAGTTGTATACTGTTCATTACATAATTTCCCCATGATTTATTCATCCCACTATTGATGAAAACAAATTATTTCATTATATTTGCTATTGCTATTGGTACTACATGGAACATCCTTTATGTGTGTCATCATTTTCATGTGTGTCAGCATTAACTTATTTCTCTTGGATATGCACAATAGATAAAGTCAAATTGCTCCTCACAGTATCTGTACCAATTTATACTTCTACCAGGATGAGAGAGATACCGTTTCTTCATACCCTCTCCAACACCTGGAATTTCTAGGCTTCTTATAAAGTTTCATAAATCTGAGAGGTAGGAAATTATCTGTTATTATTTTATTTCTGTTTCCCTCACTACCAGGGAATATCATTTGTCAAGTTTTTTTTTTTTAAAGATTTTTTTAAATTTTTATTTATTTATGATAGTCACAGAGAGAGAGAGAGAGAGAGGCAGAGACACAGGCAGAGGGAGAAGCAGGCTCCAAGCACCGGGATCCCGACGTGGGATTCGATCCCGGGTCTCCAGGATCGCGCCCTGGGCCAAAGGCAGGCGCCAAACCGCTGCGCCACCCAGGGATCCCTCATTTGACAAGTTTATTGACCATCTTATCTTGGTTTCCTATTCTGTCAAGTGACTATTCGTAGCCTTTGATGATTTTTCTTGTTGCTTCTCTTCTTTTTGTTGATTAGTTAGAATTCTAGTTGTGATCCTTCGTTAGTTATTTTTATTTAAATAAATCTTGACTCACTGCTGTTGTTTGACTTCTAATTCTGCTTATGGATCTTTTGTTTTGAAATTTGAAATGTATGTTATTGAAAATGTTATTTTAAATTTCTGATTGGTATTTTTTTGTATTTTATGTAGGACATCTTTCCCTAAACCAAGCTTATAAAAATACTGTATTTTTTTTCTTTCGTAAGTTTTAAATTTAACTCCTTATAGGAAACCTTTTTTTCATCATGTATTGAAAAAGTCAGCACTTTCTAATGTCCCTCTATCAAATATAAAGTTTTCATTTGTCTATGTGTATATTTCTGGGCTCTCTAGTTTGCTCTATTGATCTGTTTATATCCATAGTTATAATTTTTGTATTTCCTTCTAACTCTTTGTCCAAACTTTCTTACATTTTGGTTTCTTATTCTTCCAAATGATTTTAAGGTTAACTTGCTACATTCTATGAAAGACTCTATTGAGATGTTGATTGGTATTGCTTTAAATTTTGATTAATTAAATTCATAATTTAATAACATCATTAATATTGTCTATCTCTCCATTACTTTCATAGGTCCTCTTTCATATGCTTTAGTACATTTTTTTAAACTTTCTACATATAGATTTTCCACTCATTTTTTTTGCTATATCCCTAAGTAGTTTGATTTTTGAAGCAATTTTACATAAAACATATACTTACTTTTTTTATTGGTTCTTCCTAGCATATAGATGCACACACATACACATACAGGTACATGAAGTATTTTTATTTACTAAGTCAATATTTTGGATTGTATATGTGGTTTAGCATATTGCCTGCAAATAAAGACAAATGTTTTTGTTTTTCAATTTTTGAACCTCTTCATACTTTTACTTTTCTTATTCTTTTTAATTTTTTAAAAAGATTTTATTTATTTATTTGAGAAAGAGTAAGCACAAGCAGGGGGAGAGGTAGAGGGAGACAGAAAGGGAGATGCAGACTCTCCACTGAGCAGGGAGCCCGAGGTAGGGCTCGATTCCAGGCCCCTAGGATCATGACCCAAGCTGAAGGCAGATGCCTAACTGACAGAGCCACTCAGGTACCCTTTTTCTTATTATTCTACTTAGAATCTCTAAATGATAAATAGAATTGAGAATTCTTATTTTGATCCTAACTTCATAGTGAGTGCTTCTGATATTTTATAATTAAGAGTATGGACCACTGGATCTAAGTGTATGACCAGTGTTGTGGACCAGCAGGATCAACATCACCTGGGAACCCATTACAAATTCAAATTTTCAAGCCCCATCTCTGACCTACTGAATCAGAAAGTCGGAAGGGAAGGGGGATGATCCCAGAAATCTGTTCTCATAAGCCCTCCTAGGTTATTCTTAGGCAAATGAAAGTCTGAGAACTACTCTTCTAGGTATACTCTTTCATTAGGTTAAGAGAAGTCATTTAGTGGAATATAGCTTGAGTTTTTTTTTTTATGTAGAGATGATATATTTTAAAGATTATTTTCGGAATCTCTTAAGACCATGTGATATTTTGTTTTTAACCTATGAATATGATGGATTGTATTAATGAATTTTTGAAAATAATTTTAAATATCATTGTACTGAGACGCCTGGGTGGCTCAGCAGTTGAGTGTCTGCCTTCAGTTCAGGGCATGATCCTGGCCGGGATCAGGGATCGAGTTTCACATCGGGTTCTTTGCACAGGGCCTGCTTCTCCCTCTGCCTGTATCTCTGCCATTCTGTGTGTGTGTGTGTGTGTGTGTGTGTGTGTGTGATGAATAAATAAATAAAATCTTTATTTATTTATTTAAATAATAAATTACACACACACACACACATATATATATACCATTGTACTTATGAGGCAGTTTCTACTTCTCATGATATACCTTTTGTGGTTGTGAACAGCATTAATTATCTCTGAAAAGTTAGCATGCAAATTGGAAAATTATAAAGACTGAACAGCTAAAGTCATAACAGAGTGTCTTTCAGCATCCTGTTTTTCTTCATGCAAAATATCCCAGTTTGTAGTTATTTGTTTATTTTGGTCTGTGTTTTGCTATTAGTGCCTGCTTCCCAAGGGCAGTTAGCACCTCTGACATACCTGACTTGATCTGATTGCCAGTGTGTCAGCACAGGGCCTCACACAAAGCTAATACTTGGTAAATGTGCTAAAGGAATAAGCCCCCTCAAACGGTCTGTGCCATGAGACAGGCCACACACATGCCAGATTCTCCTTTGGTTTTATGGCAGTTTCTGCATACTGTGTTTCTTATCCTAATGACTTCGCTTCCTCAAGAACAAGTCAATATTCTGTCCACACAGACTACTTATGCAATGTTTGAACTGGGCTTAGGTTTCTGAATTTTCAGTGCATATATATATATTTTTTTTTTGATGAGCCACAAAACCTGGTCCAGGAATATTCTGAAATCATGTGTGGTGAGAGGTGGTTGCTTGAGAGGAGACACACCTGCTTTCAGACACATACTGGCTGGGTACCTTTGGGCAAGTTGCTTCCATGCAACTTCCATGCTTCACCTCATGGAACACTGTGTCCTCATTTGTGGTATGGAAAATAATACCCACCTTGTAAGATATTCTTATATATGTGAAGACTAAGTAGCAATATTTTTTAGTGCTTTTTCTATGCCCAATAGTTTTTAGAGCTTTATATGTATAGATTAATTTAATCAGTGAGTTCATGTGAATGTGGGACCTGACATGAAAAAGAATGATAAGTAAAAGTAGATTTTATTTTTTAAGATTTATTTATTTATTTATTTATTTATTTATTTATTTTAGAGGAAGGGGGAGGGGCAGAAGGAGAAAGAGAGAGAGAGGGAGAGAGAGAGAGAAATCTCAAGTAGACTTCCTACTGAGCGTGGAGCCCAACCTGGGTTCAATCCCAGGACCCTGAGATCATGACCTGAGCCAAAATCAAGAGTTGGACACTCAAATGTCTGAGCCACCCAGGTGCTCCTAAAAATAGATTTTAAAAAGTTGTTCAATGAGAAATAGGCTGTATATAGGAAATGAATGTGTATCAGACACATTAAAACTGAATTTAAAATCATTTAGAAATGTATAAGACATGGTGCTTGGCTTTAGGAGCACCCCGTACATGTCGTAACAAATAACCTATTTGCTAAGAGGTTAATTTGTTAGTAACTTATTCATCAAATAAATGATTAAAAGATATTATGATTTTTCTATAGATCTTGCTGGTATTTATGATTTATTGGATGTGAAAGGCAAATAATACCTATTAACAAAATTAATATTTCAAGTTATTCCATGCTTCCTTAGAAACAGCATGATTAAATGGTTAAAACAAGGAATTCTCATTTAGATGATTATAAAGCCTGAAAGTAAACAACAATTTAAGTAGGGTCCCAGTTTTTTTTTTCCTTTCAATTGCAAGAACTGAAGTCACTAAAAAATTGACTCTGTGGGTGAGGGTGGTTCTTTAGTGGAGACAATGGAATCATAGAAAAGAAAAGGTTGCAATCCTGAATCACTCATCAAAATGAGTTTGTGCTAAACCTTAAATTTCTGTCCAAGTTAAACAATTCGGCAAAGTGATTTCAGAATTACGCAACACCAAAGCTCTCTGTCTTGGTCAGTGGTCAGCCTATGCTAGACTGAAAGAAAATAAAAACATTTCTATCCAAGCCTTAACCATTCATAAACAGTGCATGATACAGTTTACTCAAAGGTAAATGGAATTACTGGATTGAGCTGATTTACATAAAGGATGATCCATTACTTAGAGTTGCATAGCATCTATGTAGGTGATACAACTTTTTAAACTGTAGATTTACTTAATGTATGGGCTGTGAAAAATTGCTGGACTCTGAAGATTGTGATTCTGAGCAGAAATGATTCAAGCTGTTCAGACTTTAGTACTTGATTAATGGTGCCTTTCACACTATTTCTTGAATTTATTTCCACATGTACTTGCTAGTGATGACAATCTGCTTATTCTTTGAAGGTTTGCTTCCAACATCATCCTTTTAGCTTAGGGCTTTTTCAAACCATCTTAGAATTTATCATTCAATCATTCATTCATCTAATAAATATTTATTGAGTATATACTATGTACCTGGCACTAACCTACGTGGTAAGAGACAACAGGAAACAAAAGAAATGTGCCTGAAATGCTTCCTTAATTGCTCCATCTCATGCTGGCTAACTCTTGTTCACTTCAACTTAAATGCCACTTGTTTAGGAAGCCTCTTAGTAGATTAGGCTTGCAATTTATACATTTTTATAACTAATTATGTATTCTTCAAAGCACTTACTACAATATTAATAAGGTAGTTACTTGTATAAGTAGGCTCTCTTCAAAAAAAAAAAAAAGTAGGCTCTCTTCATACTGGTGCTATGGGCTGTCTTGTTTACCACCAAATTCCCGGAATCTGTAGCAGTATTTGGCATAAAGAAAATGTATAATATCACCCAATTTTTAAGAAGAATTTGCATGTGGTAGATTTATTTTAGGTTGAAATTTCGACATTTTAATGTTTCAGCATTATGTAATATAAAAGCACTTTAATTTACTGTCTATTTCACCCCTCTCCTGTACTCGTCCAGGTCATTGATTCCGATGCACAATAGGTGCCCCAGGTCTTATTCTTTGAAGGAGGAAGCCCTGAAACCCTCTGCCCTCAACATGTATTCATCCAGCTTTAGCATTCTCTTTTCTTTCCTGTGTTGTTTTGCACATTTGTTTACATTTTTCCCTATGTTCTGGAAAAACTAGGAGAGTGTATAGTTTTTCACTTCATCGTTTCATTGATGCGTCCCAATATAGTGAAGCATTTCCCAATTATTAGACAATTAGGTTACATATTTTCTATTAATAATATATTGTTATAGTAATCAAGCTTAGTTTAAATGCCTTATTAATTCATCATACTTAACTTAGTCTTTTTTTTTTTTTTAATCCATGAGAGACACAGAGAGAAGAGGCAGAGACACAGGCAGAGGGAGAAGCAGGTTCCATGCAGGAAGCCTGATGTGGGCCTCGATCCCGGGACTCCAGGAACACGCCCTGGGCCGAAGGCAGATGCTCAACCACTGAACCACCCAGGCATTCCTTAACTTAGTCTTAATTCTGGGATTTGACTTCAAGTACCCTTGTAAGTGTGCTATTTCTTCGTGGTGTTGGTCTGTGGCCAAAACAGAAAATCCAAACTCAATTTAAACTGTACTTTTTAAAAAAATTATTTATTTATTCGAGAGAGACACAGAGAGAGAGAGGCAGACACACAGGCAGAGGGAGAAACAGGCTCCACGCAGGGAGCCTGACATGGGACTCGATCCTAGGTCTCCAAGAGCATGCCCTGGGCTGAAGGTGGTGCTAAACCGCTGAGCCACCGGGGGTGCCCTTAAACTGTACTTTATCTTCCTAACTGGTATCACTGTCTAGCGGAAGAGCAGTGAAGGGTCTCCTCTTTCCATATGATGCTTCACATGGTGTCCATTTGTTCTTTCATTATTTGTTGAGCTCTTACTGTGTGTCAAGTGTTTGGGTAGAGGTTGAAGATACAAAAATAAATGAGACGGAACGGTCCCACACAAAGGACCCTTAATTCAGTGCAGAAACCAGTTGCTACAAATACCAATAGTCCTCTAAAAATCATTTCTTAACATTTCCCATCTACATAATAACTTGTGCATTAGGAAAACAGCACAGTCTATTTGCAACTGAAGTGGTGGTATAGCCCATAACAGTTCTGGATTCTGGTTCTAAAACATCCGGTCAGGTAGGAAGATAATGCAGTTTTTGTGGCAGAATGTTTTTCAGAGTTTGGGAAGATTGGATCCAAAGTGGTCTTCCAGCAATCATAACACAACGTAGAAGAAAGATAAAATGTTATTGTGGAAACTTCTCATTTTACCATCATTTCACTGGGAATTAATTCTCTATGCCAGGGTAGAGTGGAATCAGTTCTCCTTTATTTTGTCCAGGAGTGAGGTCATTGGGGTGAAAGGAAGGAATTAGTTTCTTTACACTGGACATTAAAATATTTAAACATTGTTCTTGATGTAAAGCTGAAATTCCCATGAGCTAAAAAATTGATATTTTATATCTCAGTGGTGACAATGATAGAATCATGGGACCAAAGACACAAGTAGAATGTAATCTGAATTAAGTATCTTAGTTTGAGTCTGCATGATTGCCAAAGCACATATTAAACAGTATTCATTTTGTGGTTTAGTACCTTGATACCGCCTGGCACAGTGTAATACTGGTCGTAATAATCAGAGTAACAGATGAACTCTCTTTAGTGGATGCTTTCATAAAATAGTCATGGATCTCTATTCCAAAATCCTGAGAGAGATCTCATAGGAATATTGGAGTCTGTGTATTTAGAAAATCACACTGCTCTTTTATTGTACTTCCTTCCCTAAAGTGATTAAAGCCATAAAATCTTATAAAATGGAACAGAGTAAAGGCAGAAGCAGCCAAATTGATATTGGTTGTGGGACTTCTCATAGCAATAAGGCAAAATTTTCACTACTCTTTCCTCCATCCCTTCCTTCCTTGCTTTCTTGCCCTTCCTCCCTCCTTTTCTTTCTCCCTCTCTCCTTTCCTCTCCCTCTTCTACTCTTTTTCTTAAGATTTATTTATTTATTTGAGAGAAAGAGACTGTGTGGGGGGGGCAGGGGGGAGAGAGAGAGAGAAAATCTCAGGCAGACTCCCCACTGAGCACAGAGCCCAACATGGGCTTGATTCCATGACCTTTGAGATCACGACCTGAGCCAAAATCACAGAGTTGGACGTCCAACCGACAGAGCCACCCAGGAATCCCCTCTCCTTCTTTTTTTAAAGTATTATAACACTGTGATCTTTTCTCCCCCATTGGTAGAATTTCAGATATTTCTTTCACTTTTGTCCCATAGCTATCTATTCCTCACCTTCTAAATGGTGTTACAATAAAGAGAATACTTTACTGAAAAATGTCTGGTAATTTTGGAGTCAGAGGAAAGACGATTTTCTTAAATTTATCTTGTTGCTCATATGACATAAGAATTTTAATCCATCCAAATATGTTTGTTTTAAATATGTTCTGGTATTTTTAAGCAGTGCATTCTGAACTGAGTTTTTTCAGTAGGATTACTTTTCTGTACTGATGACTGACATCATCTTTCTGAATTTTCTGCCTTTTAACTATAGATTTTATAAAAGTGAGAAATAAAGTTCAGGAGAATAATCTTTCTAATTTCTGTTTTATGTACTATATGTCTTGTCAATATCTCCTTCCACTAATTAAATTAATCTCTGACTTTGTCCTCTGTAAGTCTTAGTTTTCCTTTTCTGCCCAAATACCTTCTTGTCTTTTTGGTCCCATAAGGTGGTCTTGTGAAGTTTCACATCAGATAATTTGGGACTGATGGAATTGTGTGTTCTCTCTCCAGGTTGCTTTGTGAGAAAGCTCTCCTGAGAAAGTCTTCTGTTTATTTCTAAGACAGTGGCACCTGTCCAACAATGTGTCCAATTTGTCAAGAAGGTCTGATTGAAGCCCTTCATTATCATACATCGGTGAAATAATTTGCTTGAAGGGGAAATGGCTCATTAATAAGAGGAATGAATTGCACATTGTTTTCATCAATAGTTACACAGCTTTCTCATAACATACATTCCTGGCTTTTGTTTCAAATTGTCTACCTGTTTAGTGAGCCTGTGTATGAGAATTGAAGCAGCAGCCTTGAATAGCTACACGTTGTACATGCCAAAGTTCCCTGAGGGAACAGAATCGCAAGGTAGATCAGAAAGTCTTTTGTGCTTTCTCCTAAAGGGACAAATTATTACAAAATATATCTATTTAGGTTCACAGGCCCCTTCTCAGACTCCAGACCTGGATTCAAATTGAGGTCAAAATGTAGTACTAACAGTGTAGATATCTATTTTAAGAACCAAAAGGCTCATTTTGGATAAAATAGCTTATAGTTAAATATATTTAATAAATATTTAAAGTATTTGGCCTTCTTACAAAACCACTTCCCACCCCTTTTTAAAGGGATTGCTTTCCATCAGCTAGGTTTGTTTTGACTCCTTATAATGTTTAGCATTTAACACTGTGGAGGAATTGGGTTAACAATTTTCCCTCTCTTGAAAATTGAGAATAGAGACGAAGAGACAATAAATTGAATTCTGCAGAACTCAGGAGTGTAGAGCATCTATATTCTCCTGTGTGTATTTAGAAGCAAATAAAGCCAGTTTTCACAGAGAGATATATTTAAAGGAAATTGAGAATTCCATCAAGTTCTTGATGTTTCTCCTGTCCTCTGACGATTGCCTGAATTCTCTCTTTTTTTTTTTTTTCCTTTGCTTTAGCTAGACTGAATAACTGCCAATTATTTGAAGTTAAAGACTCTGGGCTAATACTAATACATAAGCAAATACAGTTAGAGAGTTATTTATATTCCCATTTAGAAATTGGAATGGCTTTACAGTTTTGCACAGAAAACAGCCAGAGGCAAAGTATTATACTTTAATAATATACAGCCGATGAAATGAAGTAATTAAAATTTGACAAATCCCTTGGATTGTACACTAGCTCATGCAACAGTTAAGGACCTAGAGAACAGAGACATATCAAAAACTGAAGTTTCTGAGCAGCACACATCAATAGCAGCTTTAGTGGGAGTAACTCAGGATAAGTTGGGTTGGAACAAATATTTACATAGAAGAGAATTCAGTAATGCAATGTTATTACAGTCAGTATTTATGAAAACAGATGTATCACTGCAAATCATTGTCTCTGGAGGGATAATTTATAGCCAAAACGATTTTAATTGCCTTGCACCACCCTACTTTATGATTATTTTCCTGGGAAAAGATATTAAAAACAAAGTATCTGGAAATGAAAGGCTCTTCATTTCTTTTTTTTTTTTAAGTCAGTAAAAATATCATTTAGCTAAAATGTAAATTCCCAAGACTTTATTTTTTTTTTATTTTAATTTTTTTAATTCCCAAGACTTTAAAAAATGAATTCATGGGTTTTTGGTTTTGTGTTGTGCTGTGGGGTCTCTTCATTCTGGTCACTTGCATGGAGAGCATAATGACAGAAGACCATCTGAATGAAAAAGCAGCCCCAGAAAACCTGAGACATGACTCAGAATCATTGGTGTGGATCTAGGCAGCCCAGGCCCAGGACCACAACCTGGCCGCTGCCACGTGGGGACTCATGGGTGTGCGACCTGGCCACCACAGACCGCTGGAGCCCTAGCCGCCAGAACCTGCCTGCTTCCCACCAGCAGCATTACGCAGACAGGGAAGATGTCCTTGAAGCAGTGATGTCCCTGAGCCCCCAGCCCTCCTCAGGGGTGGCCATGGCCATGGCCATTCTCCTTATAAATGCTACATGGCTTACCTTTCAAAAGAAAAAAAAAACAGAAGTTTTATTAAATATCTAGGCAAGTATGATTTTGTTTCTTCTGGAAAATGAAATTTTTTTATTTAAAAAACACCCAATACTTGATAATTGCAACATATATTTATTCAGTTTTTCCATCGCTTCTAGGGATAACAATGTTAGTATTTTAGCGTAAAAGTAGGAAAGAAAACTGATAACATTAATTCTGTATACATATAGCCTTTGACTTTCATCTCCACTTTTATTTGTTGAACAAGTATCATTTCTATTCTTACAGTTGGACACGCAGGTACAACTAAATCATGAAACTAGTCCACACTTTGCCCAGCCAGACTTACTGAGCAGCAGGCACCAGGCCCATGTTATCCAGAGGCTGAGCCTCAGTAGCAGGGCCGTCAGGGGGATGAGGACCTACTAGGCACTTGGAGCTGGGGAAGGAATGTGGAGACAGGAGACCTGAATTATGCAGTCATAATAGGAAAGGCTCCAATACCTTAGGGCTTTGGCTGCAATAGGAACAAAGAAAACAGCTGCATATGGGAACTGTGCAGAACTCTAGTCTGAGTGACCAGAATGAACTAGAGCTGGTGGACTGAAATTCTGTGGTCTTGGCAAGTGGGTATGTGAAACTGCTCTCCATCCTAGGATCAGGAAATTACTAAAGTTGTATCAGTGGTTCAGGGTTATTGGGATGATAACCAGAGGGGAAGCAGAGGATTAATTTGGGTTTGTTACTCACAGGGAACACCATTACCTTACTCCTGTGGTTGTAATCAATTTGCTTAGTGTTCAGGGGCTTCTTATGCTTGTAATGTTTCTGCTTAATTTCTCTCCATTTTCCCTCATATACTCATCAGTATTGCCAATCTTGTCTGTTTTGTCCCCCTATATCTTCCCTTCTGGCCATTCAGTTTCATATCTTTGGAAATTCCATTCATCCCATCTTTACCTGTGTTAATTCTTTCTATTCTTCAAGTCCCAGTTCAATTTTCATTTTCTGCTCATCCTCCAGGGTTAGAAAAGAAAATAGGTATTCTGACTCCTTTTAAAAACATGTATTACTATAAAATATATCACATCAAATATAAAAGTACGGAAAACAATTAATTTTAAAAAAGACCTGTCATTGTAACCACAGCCTATGTGAAGAAATGGAACACTATTAACCCACAAGAAGAACTTTATGTGATTTACCTCCTTGTTTCCTATTTGATCTTCTTTGTCTTGATCGTAATAATCATGTCTTTCTTTTTACTTTTTTATTTGACCTCTTGTTTATACATATCTCCAAGTAACATTGTTGCTTAGCTTCATATAATTGCATCTTACTATGCATTTTGTACTTTACTCAAAATTATACTAGTAAGTTGTATTTATTTTATTGCTTGTAACTATAGTTCATTTACATTTTTGCAGACTATTCCCTTGTCTGAATATTACACACTTTATTTATTCATTATACTGTACATGGATATTTGGGCTATTTTCAGTTTTGGGCTATTATGAGCATTCTGATGTAGGTATCCCAGTGTGATATGGGGTGAGTTTTTTATTTAGCGATGTATTTGTGTTTAACTATGAGCTAATTATTTGTCCCATATTTTAAAATGTTATCATCAAAACAATTTCAATTATAGTATTCTAGCTTGTATTTGTAGCAAAATGTACATAACTGTTATTATGTTTTAGAACATTTATTATTCCAAATTTATTTCTATTATAAATGATGCTATCAGGAACACCTCCAGAAATATATTTTCTCCCTACATTATGTTATTTTTACAAAAAAACAAAACAAAACACCATTCATCTGTGGGGATTCTCCAAAGAGAATGAATATTTAAAGGTCTTGATTTAAAAGAGACAAATGACTTGCCAAGGTTGTTGCACACATTTATATTGACTGCATGATTTTAGTAGAAAATTGGTTTTGGAAGGGAGACACAACATGTTATAGCCATTTATCTATGTGTTCTTTATTGAATAAGTCAGGAAAGAGATAACTCTTTGCTAAGGACTGCCTAGTTCTATACCTCTGACCAAAATTTTGATAGGCTATTCTCAATATTTTATCACAAAGTTTTTGATAGAAGGTAAAAACATTAGGTTGATTTTAAATTAGCTACCCAATAATTTAATGATCTGAGTGAGGAAAAATGCATTAGAATAAGTGTGTATGGTAGGTGTCTGTTAAACAATTAACTGTACTTTATTTTTAGAACTATCTCTAAATCAGAATTTTTGCAATAGATTGGTACACACACACACACAAATTATACATAAAGAACATAAGTGAACAAATGTTTTATTTTTTATTTTATTTTTTTTAAATTTTTTTATTGGTGTTCAATTTACCAACATACAGAATAACCCCCAGTGCCCGTCACCCATTCACTCCCACCCCCCACTCTCCTCCCCTCCTACCACCCCTAGTTCATTTCCCAGAGTTAGCAGTCTTTATGTTCTGTCTCCCTTTCTGATATTTCCCACACATTTCTTCTCCCTTCCCTTATATTCCCTTTCACTATTATTTATATTCCCCAAATCCCAAATGAATGAGAACACATAATGTTTGTCCTTCTCCGACTGACTTACTTTACTCAGCATAATACCCTCCAGTTCCATCCACGTTGAAGCAAATGGTGGGTATTTGTCATTTCTAATAGCTGAGTAATATTCCATTGTATACATAAACCACATCTTCTTCATCCATCCATCTTTCGATGGACACCGAGGCTCCTTCTACAGTTTGGTTATTGTGGCCATTGCTGCTATAAACATCGGGGTGCAGGTGTCCCTGCGTTTCATTGCATCTGCATCTTTGGGGTAAATCCCCAACAGTGCAATTGCTGGGTCATAGGGCAGATCTATTTTTAACTCTTTGAGGAACCTCCACACATTTTTCCAGAGTGGCTGCACCAGTTCACATTCCCACCAACAGTGTAAGAGGACTCCCTTTTCTCCGCATCCTCTCCAACATTTGTGGTTTCCTGCCTTGTTAATTTTCCCCATTCTCACTAGTGTGAGGTGGTATCTCATTGTGGTTTTGATTTGTATTTCCCTTATGGCAAGTGATGCAGAGCATTTTCTCATGTGCGTGTTGGCCATGTCTATGTCTTCCTCTGTGAGATTTCTGTTCATGTCTTTTGCCCATTTCATGATTGTTTGTTTGTTTCTTTGGTGTTGAGTTTAAGAAGTTCTTTATAGATCTTGGAAACTAGCCCTTTATCTGATACATCATTTGCAAGTATCTTCTCCCATTCTGCAGGTTGTCTTTGAGTTTTGTTGACTGTATCCTTTGCTGTGCAAAAGCTTCTTATCTTGATGAAGTCCCAATAGTTCCTTTTTGCTTTTGTTTCTTTTGCCTTCGTGGATGTATCTTGCAAGAAGTTACTGTGGCTGAGTTCAAAAAGGGTGTTGCCTGTGTTCTTCTCTAGGATTTTGATGGAATCTTGTCTCACATTTAGATCTTTCATCCATTTTGAGTTTATCTTTGTGTATGGTGAAAGCGAGTGGTCTAGTTTCATTCTTTTGCATGTGGATGTCCAATTTTCCCAGCACCATTTATTGAAGAGACTGTCTTTCTTCCAATGGATAGTCTTTCCTCCTTTATCGAATATTAGTTGACCGTAAAGTTCAAGGTCCACTTCTGGGTTCTCTATTCTGTTCCACTGATCTATGTGTCTGTTTTTGTGCCAGTACCACACTGTCTTGATGACCACAGCTTTGTAGTACAACCTGAAATCTGGCATTGTGATGCCCCCAGCTATGGTTTTCTTTTTTTAAAATTCCCCTGGCTATTCGGGGTCTTTTCTGATTCCACACAAATCTTAAAATAATTTGTTCTAACTCTCTGAAGAAAGTCCATGTATTTTGATAGGGATTGCATTAAACGTGTAAATTGCCCTGGGTAACATTGACATTTTCACAATATTAATTCTTCCAATCCATGAGCATGGAATATTTTTCCATCTCTTTGTGTCTTCCTCAATTTCTTTCAGAAGTGTTCTGTAGTTTTTAGGGTATAGACCCTTTACCTCTTTGGTTAGGTTTATTCCTAGGTATCTTATGCTTTTGGGTGCAACTGTAAATGGGATTGACTCCATTTCTCTTTCTTCAGTCTCATTGTCAGTGTATAGAAATGCCACTGATTTCTGGGTATTGATTTTGTATCCTGCCACGCTACCAAATTGCTGTATGAGTTCTAGCAATCTTGGGGTGGAGACTTTTGGGTTTTCTATGTAGAGTATCATGTCATCGGCGAAGAGGGAGAGTTTGACTTCTTCTTTGCCAATTTGAATGCCTTTAATGTCTTTTTGTTGTCTGATTGCTGAGGCTAGGACTTCCAGTACTATGTTGAATAGCAGTGGTGAGAGTGGACATCCCTGTCTTGTTCCTGATCTTAGGGGAAAGGCTCCCAGTGCTTCCCCATTGAGAATGATATTTGCAAATATCATTTAATAGTGAAGCTTGCAAATTCCAAAGATAAAGAGAAGATCCTTAAAGCAGCAAGAGACAAGAAATCCCTGACTTTTATGGGGAGGAGTATTAGGGTAACAGCAGACCTCTCCACAGAGACCTGGCAGGCCAGAAAGGGCTGGCAGGATATATTCAGGGTCCTAAATGAGAAGAACATGCAATCAAGAATACTTTATCCAGCAAGGCTCTCATTCAGAATGGAAGGAGAGATAAAGAGCTTCCAAGACAGGCAGGAACTGAAAGAATATGTGACCTCCAAACCAGCTCTGCAAGAAATTTTAAGGGGGACTCTTAAAATTCCCCTTTAAGAAGAAGTTCAGTGGAACAATCCACAAAAACAAGGACTGAATAGATATCATGATGACACTAAACTCATACCTTTCAATAGTAACTCTGAACGTGAATGGGCTTAATGACCCCATCAAAAGGCTCAGGGTTTCAGACTGGATAAAAAAGCAGGACCCATCTATTTGCTGTCTACAAGAGACTCACTTTAGACAGAAGGACCCCTACAGCCTGAAAATAAAAGGTTGGAGAACCATTTACCATTCGAATGGTCCTCAAAAGAAAGCAGGGGTAGCCATCCTTATATCAGATAAACTAAAATTTACTCTGAAGACTGTAGTGAGAGATGAAGAGGGACACTACCTCATACTTAAAGGATCTATCCAACAAGAGGACTTAACAATCCTCAATATATATGCCCCGAATGTGGGAGCTCCCAAATATATCAATCAATTAATAACCAAAGTGAAGAAATACTTAGATAATAATACTTATACTTGGTGACTTCAATCTAGCTCTTTCTTTCTTTCTTTTATTTTCAGGCTGTAGGTGTCCTTCTGTCTAAAATGAGTCTCTTGTAGACAGCAAATAGATGGGTCCTGCTTTTTTATCCAGTCTGAAACCCTGAGCCTTTTGATGGGGTCATTAAGCCCATTCACGTTCAGAGTTACTATTGAAAGGTATGAGTTTAGTGTCATCATGATATCTATTCAGTCCTTGTTTTTGTGGATTGTTCCACTGAACTTCTTCTTAAAGGGGAATTTTAAGAGTCCCCCTTAAAATTTCTTGCAGAGCTGGTTTGGAGGTCACATATTCTTTCAGTTCCTGCCTGTCTTGGAAGCTCTTTATCTCTCCTTCCATTCTGAATGAGAGCCTTGCTGGATAAAGTATTCTTGATTGCATGTTCTTCTCATTTAGGACCCTGAATATATCCTGCCAGCCCTTTCTGGCCTGCCAGGTCTCTGTGGAGAGGTCTGCTGTTACCCTAATACTCCTCCCCATAAAAGTCAGGGATTTCTTGTCTCTTGCTGCTTTAAGGATCTTCTCTTTATCTTTGGAATTTGCAAGCTTCACTATTAAATGTCGAGGTGTTGAACGGTTTTTATTGATTTTAGGGAGGGGATCTATTTCCTGGATCTGAATGCCTGTTTCCCTTCCCAGATTAGGAAAGTTTTCAGCTAGAATTTGTTCAAATACATATTCTGGCCCTCTGGCCCTTTCGGCGCCCTCAGGAACACCAATTAAACGTAGGTTTTTCTTCCTCAGGCTGTCGTTTATTTCCCTTAATCTATCTTCATGGTCTTTTAATTGTTTGTCTCTTTTTTCCTCAGTTTCCCTCTTTGCCATCAACTTGTCTTCTATGTCACTCACTCGTTCTTCCACCTCGTTAAGCCTCGTCTTTAGGACTTCTAGTTTGGATTGCATCTCATTCAATTGATTTTTAATTTCTGCCTGATTAGCTCTAAATTCTGCAGTCATGAAGTCTCTTGAGTCCTTTATGCTTTTTTCTAGAGCCACCAGTAGCTGTATAATAGTGCTTCTGAATTGGCTTTCTGACATTGAATTGTAATCCAGATTTTGTAACTCTGAGAGAGAGGACTGTTTCTGATTCTTTCTTTTGAGGTGAGGTTTTCCTTCTAGTCATTTTGCTCAGTGCAGAATGGCCAAAAGCAAGTTGTATTGGGAAAAGGAAAAAAAGAGAGGAGAGAAAGAAGGAAAGAAAAGAGAAAGAGAAAAAAAAAGGAACAAAAAAAAAAAAAAAAGAAAAAAGAAAAAGAAAGAAAAAGAAAGAAAGGAAAAAAGGGCAGGGGAAGGAAACAAATCAAAAAACAAAACAAAACACCACGGGGGAGTATCTTCTGATTCTGTGTACTTTAAGTCCCTTGACTTCCCCTGGAACTTGTCCATCTAGCTGGTCTTCTGGGGGAGGGGCCTGTTGTGCTGATTTTCAGGTGTTAGCACTTGGGGGAGCTGCTCTGCCCCCTGCCTGATGCAGGGCTCAGTGGGGGTTGTTTACCCCGTGAGGCCCCAGGAGAAGCAACCCCAGTGGCGGCGGCCAGCTCTCCAACCCTGGAGTCAGCTCTGGCAGTAACTCCGGAGCTCTCCGTCTGCAGGGCCTGGAGGCTCCGGGGCGGGGCCACTGCTCTGCTCAGCTCGCGGCAGGAGCGTCCTTGCTGTCCTGGGCCCTCCCGGCCTCTGCCTGTCCCGGGGTGAGGCTGGATCCTGGGCTGTGTCCCGGCGCCCAGTGCTCCCGGCCTGCGCTGTTGGATTCGTGCTCCCGCCCCGCAGCCCCCTCCGCGGAGCCGCCCCGAGCCCCTCCGAGCTGCTCCGGGTCCCGCCGTGCGCGCTGCAGCCCTTAGGGAGCTCGGCGCACTCTCCCGGGGCGCAGGTGTCTGTTACTGTCCCCGGGAGCCCGAGGGCATCCCCGCCCTCCTGGGTCCTGCTCCAACTCCCTGCGAGCCCCTTTCCGCCCGGGAAGGTTGGTGCAGCTCCTGCTTCTCCGGGTCGGGGCTCTCCTGTCCTGGGGACACTCGCCCCGGCCTCAGCCCGGCTCCTCGTGGGGCCCCTCCCCCTTGGATGCCTTTTGTGTCTTTATTTCTTTTTCCCCGTCTTCCTACCTTGATAGAAGTGCGTACTCTTCTCACTGTAGCATTCCAGCTGTTCTCTCTTTAATTCTCAGGCCGAATTCATAGATTTTTCAGGATAATTTGAAGGTTTTCTAGGTAATTTGGTGGGGACAGGTGATTTGGGGACCCTACTCTTCCGCCATCTTGCCCCTCCCCTCCAAATGTT
Source organism: Canis lupus dingo (assembly GCF_003254725.2). Classification (NCBI taxonomy): domain Eukaryota; kingdom Metazoa; phylum Chordata; class Mammalia; order Carnivora; family Canidae; genus Canis; species Canis lupus. The sequence continues at coordinate 32,873,801 of NC_064253.1, read as the reverse complement.
TTAAAATTAATGTGAAGGTAGAGTCTTTTTGTCCTTTTTACCAATTCATTACATTCTTCTCAAAGCCATTTGCATATTTGCAGCATCATATACCAGGCTTCTCAGCCTGACCATGACTATGTTTCTTGTTTACTTCCCTCAGTGATTGGAATCTGTGATTGTAATATGTGAAAATAAAAGATGATGAATGGCACTGCTTGTTCCCCAAAATTAAACAATTGCAAGTATCACGAATCTGTACAACTATGACATTTATAGAAAGGGGAAATGAAACAGTAATTATAAAATGAAGTGCCAAGTCCACTCCTAATAAAGCAAACTGGATAAGTTCAGCAGTTGTGCCTCTAACTGTTCTGCAGGATTCACACAAGAAGAGTCCATTTCTTTTATGTTTGTGCCTCCCAATTAAAACATGACCTACTTACTGTATAAATCTGTAACTCTGGGCCGCCCGGGTGGCTCAGGGGTTAAGTGTCTGCCTTCGGCCCAGGGCATGATCCTGGAGTCCTGGGATCAAGTCCTACATCGGGCTCCCTGCATGGAGCCTGCTTCTCCCTCTGCCTGTGTCTCTGCCTCTCTCTGTGTGTCTCTCATGAATAAATAAATAAAATCTTAAAAAAAAAAGCCTGTAACTCTGTCTTTTGCTTGTTATAGCAAAGGGGAAAAGTGTATGTTTGTGTGTGTGTATGCACTTTTAGTATATTTTTCTATTAGTGTATTTTAATATGTACTAATATGTTTATGGTAATTTTATTGTTTGTATTAAAATATTTAATATTAAATATTTACATATACTTCTTATATATCTATATAAAGTGTTGATGTATATTAAATGTTAATATTTATAAATATTAAATATTTAACTATATGGTAAATGTTAATATATACCAAATATGTATGTATTTATGAATGATCATATGTTAATATTTATATATTTATATATACTCTTCTCTCTATAAAAAGTGTTGAGATATATCAACAAATAACAAGTAAGGTTTCATTTTTTTGAAAATTTGGAAATGTGCTTTTTTTGAATTTTAACCATGACATCATGCATACTACCTCCTAAGACTCATAAGTTAATGTTAAAAACACAAGTTCCACATTTTTAGCTTTAGTCTTCTTAAAAGGGATTCTTTCTTTTGAAGGAATTGAAACCTCCAACCTTGTATCTGGAGTTCTTCACTTCTCACACAACTGGTATGACTCTTTTCTATTAAGAATGTAGCTTTATTTCTGGGGATCCCCAGGTGGCTCAGAGTTTTAGCACCTGCTTTTGGCCCAGGGCATGATCCTGGAGACCCTGGATCAAGGCCCACGTCTGGCTCCCTGCATGGAGCCTGCTTCTCCCTCTGCCTGTCTGCCTCTCTCTCTCTCCCTCTCTCTCTCTCTCTCTGTGTCTTTCATGAATAAATAAATACAATCTTTAAAAAAAAAAAAAAAAGGATGTAGCTTTATTTCCATAGGAGCCTCTTGGAGTTCCTGGGAGGTAAGGTTCTCATAGGATCATAGATAGGCTTTCTAAGTTGTGAAATCAGGAGTCATTATTTGACACTACTCTCATCCCAGTAGAGGCTATGAATTACTTGTTTAATTTTCTCCTTTATTCTCAGGACAACATGTAGATTCTCTTCTGGATTTTAACAGTTCTCTTCCTTGTCTCACCTGAGGACAAGAATCAAAGGAATTGTGGAGGGGTGGTTAAGGAAGGGTATCACATATATTTAAAGCCAATTGGTGGATGAGAAAAACCACTAGAGTCACTTGTTAAATATGGGTTAACTCTTTGATTCTTCATATACTCTCTTTAATATTGCCCATAAATTGTTAGTAGTGGTATATTAGGCTAAAGATTATATGATCCTCTTCACTTCATAATCTAAGCCACTGTTGGAATTTTATGGAAGATGAGATTCTGATTGTCTTACTATTTTATTATTATTTAAATATCTCAAATTCTTAATGGTCATGGGCCCCCATTAGGCTATGATGCTTTTAATAATCTTGTTCCAGCCAAATTCTTCAGCCTTCTACCACTTCTACCTCAGATAATACCTAAACATTGAATGTCTCCCATTTCACTAAAATTGTCATATTATTCTGCTTAAATTCATACTGACAGACCCTAACATCCATTCCTAATAATGCAAGAACTTTCCACCTATTTGTTACCATGTAATAAATATTTCAGGGGTAATCTCCACCTTATATGCTATCTCTAATATTTTTAATTATCTCTTTAATGGTATCCCAGACTCTCTGTGCTTGTTGTGAATATAGTACATATGATACAATTGTCACAGTGTATGGTCATCTGTCCTTTTTTCTTATTGCTTATATACTACACTAACTTGAATAATCTCTGACATTTCAGAATAGGTGTTGAAAATCATAAAATACATAAATGAATAAACGCTGCCAGCCACAATATAATAGAAAATATAGCTCTAACCTCACAATTTATGGCATAGGACTAGATGGTTTAAAAATAAAGAACCAATACATTTGTTTGCCTATTTATAATTAAGTTAATCTTTTAAAATCCAATTAATAATATGGATTTAATTTGAGCTGCCTATATAGCTAGTTCTAAACATGGGCTGATTCTTTCAAGTTTTAAAATGGAATTGAGGGCAGCCCTGGTGGCTCAGCAGTTTAGTGCCGCCTTCAGCCCAGGGCGTGATCCTGGAGACCCAGGATGGAGTCCCACGTCGGGCTCCCTGCATGGAGCCTGCTTCTCCCTCTGCCTGTGTCTCTGCCTCTCTCTCTCTCTCTCTGTCTCCCATGAATAAATAAAATCTTTTAAAAAAATGGAATTGAGTGGTCTTGCTTAGGGAGATTTGAATCTTATACATAATCTTTGAGGAAAACACTAAATGTGTTCCATTCCCTTCTGGTGAATCAGACTAAGCATACTGCAGTTAAGGCCTGAAGTCAGCTAGTAAAACTTAGATTTTATTACCACTATGTCACCACGTACATATAGGAGATTCTCATATCTTTTCATGTAGAATGCTGACCATTTTTTGGAGTATAGAGACTGGGATGCAGAATCCAAAAATTTTTTTTTCATACCCATTCTTGGAACAGAGATGAATAAAAACATACACCTTGACATTCAGATCATCAACAATAAGGAGAGATTGCAACCTTAAGGGCAATTATGCTCCCCCCTTGATTTAAAATTTTAAAGAATTTTGTGAGCTTATACTAGTTCGTTTTTTTTTTTTTTTTAAGATTTTAGTTATTTATTCATGAGAGATACAGAGACAGAGAGAGGCAAAGACACAGGCAGAGGGAGAAGCAGGCTCTATGCAGGGAGCCCGATGTGAGACTTGATCCTGGGGTTCCAGGATCATGCCCCGGGCTGAAGGCAGGTGCTCAACCACTGAGCCACCCAGGGATCCCCAGCTTATAATAGTTTTAAATCCACTTGAATTGTCTGTAAAGGAATAACTAAAGCTACCTGAGCAACATCATTATAATGAAATGTAAAAGCGTATCTAGAATCTAACTCTTGGTAAAGCTGTAGTTCTTAATCTTTCTCTGTGTCACAAACCTCACTGAGAATCTTAAGAAAGTAATCATATCTCTCCTCTTAATGTGATTTACACATCCTTCTCATCAGTTAAAATAATTCATGAACCTACTCTTTTCTAAGAGAGTCTTAGAGTCTTGAGTCTTCTTTGTGTTTCATATTAAAATTTTGGTCAAAACAACATCTGATAATGGTGATAGAAAGATGTGGGCCCTCCCACATATAGCAATATTACATCTGGACAAAATATTAAATACAACTATTAAAAGGTACTGGAAAGAGTTTAACACTATACAGAAGCTGAACAGAGTACACCCTTAAAGACTTGAAACTGGAAGGAGTAAGAATTATGAGTGTTTGACCTTCTGGCCCAAGAAGACTGTCATACTTGCGCTGCTACAATGGATGAAAACTTCAGCTTTTTTTTTTTTTTTTTTTTTTAGCTCATGGTGCAAAGAACAAGGTCAATATTGAAAACTCAGCTAGAAAAATTAGGAAGAAATCCTGGAAGCAAGAGAACCAAAAGATGAAACCCCAAATCAGAGTATAATCTATACAAAACTGTAGCTGGCTGGTAACCTTATAGTGTGGGTTAAGAATCAAAAACACCCAGAAAAAAAGAGAGGGACCAGAGAGCAACTTAACCCTGAAATAGACTGCTACACCAAATTATTTTTTTTAATCTACTAATTTAATTGAGTCCATACCTCAGGTTGTGCAGGTCAAGTAGCACATAGCTGATGTCATAAACATTTTAGATGTCCAAAGACAGAAGTCAAGATTGGCTGAGAAGCAAAAACTGTAGGGGAGATTTCCTAGAAAATGATCCATAGAGAAAATGAGCCCCCAAATCTAGTATGAATTCTGCCCACATCCTTGGCTGCATGCTAAATTATGCAAACCCAGGAGAGACCACCAGGAAACTAAAAAAGAAAAACAACACAGAAAATGAAGCAAATAAGTCAGCTACTATACACAACAGAAGAGATGCAATTTACAGTTTGAGTCTAGACACATTTACAGGCTACTCAAACAAAAAAGTGAACAATACTCAAAAGAATTCAGGAGAACCCAAAGTTGCTACAAAGAATTATATATAATGTCCAATTTTCAACTAAGCCTCATTGGACATACAAAGAAAGAGGAGACCATGACACAACCTCAGGAAAATTAAAAATCAGTAACTATAAATTGACTCAGAGTAGGTATAGAGATTGCATTTTGAAAAAAATTTCAAAATTTCAAAGCAGCTCCTAAAAACCATATCAAAATATTTAAAGAAAATATGTTGAGAGAATTTCAAAGAAATGATCTTAATGAATTGAAATGTTAGAAAATGCCAATGGAAAAAAATGAAAACCATAAGAAATGCAAATCTTAGAGCTAAAATGTACAATATCTGGAATGAAGAACTTAGTAGATGGGGTCAAAATCAAATTGGATACACCAGTTGAATGAAACAGTGCTCATAAAAATATATTGATAGCAGTGACCAAGTTCAAAGTACAGGGAAATAAATGATTGGTGGAAAATAACACAGACTTGGAGACTTGTGTGACAATATCAAACAGTCCAACATACATGTGATTGGAGTTCCAGTAGGAGAGGGGAGAGAAAAAGGGGCAAAAAGTGTTTGAGTAATAGCTAAAGACTTCTAACTTTGGTTTGAAATAGTAACTTACAGATTCCAGAAACTCAACAAACTGCAATCAATATAACATGAAGAAAGCACTCATATATATATATCAGAGTGAAGCTTCTGAAACTCAAAGTTTATGAGAAAATCTTAAAGACAGGTAGAGGGGGAAAAAGGCAACTTTACAATCAATGTCTGACTTCCCATTGGAAACAATCAAAGCTATTGAAAGATCATAATTTCAGTCCTGGAAAGAAATATATATAATATATATATAATATATATATATATATTTCTATATATTGATATATATATATATATATATATATATATATATATATATATATATACTGCAAATTTTATATCTGGCAAAATAATGCCTGAAAACTTAATGAGAAATAAAAACTTTTTAACTAAAGAAAATCATAACCAGAAAATTCATAATCATGAACTAGAACTACATAAATACTAAAATAATTTATTAAGCTAAAGGGAAGTAACGTAAGCTGGAGTTTGAATTCACAAAAAGGTATAAGGAGCATTGGAAATGATAAATATTTAGGATTATACAAAGCTCTCTTTATAAATTTCTCTAAAAGACATAAGCCTTTTAAAGCAAAGTTTATAGCACTATGTAATTAGGCTTATAATGTGTGTGTATGAGAGAAAGAGAGGAACTAATATGATGGATGGGGCAGCCCTGATGGCTCAGCAGTTTATCACCTGCCGCCTTCAGCCTAGGGCATGATCCTGGAGACCCAGGATCGAGTCCCACATCAGGCTTCCTGCATGGAGCCTGCTTCTCCCTCTGCCTGTGTCTCTACCTCTCTCTCTCTCTCTCTCTGTGTGTGTGTGTCTCTCATGAATAAATAAATAAATAAATAAATAAATAAATAAATAAATAAATCTAAAAAAAAAGAAAAGAAAATGATGGATGAAGTCAACAGAAATATACTTTCCCAATTCCTATACATTACCTGAAGTCATCAAATATTAGCTGCAAGATTGTGATATTAAAGATACAGTTCAAAGGGTAGCGGAAGATGGTGGCAGAGTAAGAGGACCCTAGGCTTGCTTCATCCCATGAACACAAGTAGATAACTATCAAAACATCCTAAATACCCCAGGAATAGACCTGAAAACTGACAGAGCAAACTTCACAACTAAAGGGAGAGAAGAAACCATGTCACAGAAAGTGGGAAGTTCAGAGATGGAGGTTAAGGGATGAACTGATGATGGGTATTGCAGAGGGGAAGGAGCTGCAGTCATGGAGAAAGGCAAGAGAGAAGAGCACACAGGAGAATGCACAAGGAGAACATTTTCCCAAAGCCATTGGCTTGGAAAATGAGAGGGGCTGAATTTCTTGAGTTCTTGCAACCAGCAAGGCTTAACACCTACAGTTTTAGAGGTCAGTGGGCTTGGCTAAGCTACAGCCCAGAAGGCACTGTGTTGCTCCTGGAGAGAAGGCAGGTAAACAATCCTGGGGAGCAGACACCATGGAAACAGGGATCCAAAGAGTGCCTAGGGCACACAGTAGGAAGATCATTCACTCTTCTCAGAGCACATCCCAGAGAGGCCATCCACCAATGAATGAATAAAGATGTGGTATGTGCATGTGTATATATATATATTTTTTTCAGTCATAAAAATGAATTGAAATCTTGTCATTTGCAACTACCCGGATGGAGAGTATAATGTCAGTCAGAGAAAGACAAATACCATACGACTTCACTCATATGTGGAATTTAAAAAATAAAACAAAGGATCAAAGGGAAAACAAAAAGAGAGAGAGATGCAAACCAAGAAATAGACTCTTAGCTATAAAGAACAAACTGATGGTTACCAGAGGGGAGCTGAGTTGGAGCTGATGGGTGAAATGACGGGGATTAAGGAGTGTACTTGTGATGAGCATCTGGTGATGTATGGAAGTGTTTAATCACTAAATTCAACACTTGAAACTAATATTACACTGCATGTTACCTAGATGGAATTTAAATAAAAGCTTTAAAAAAAGATATGTTGATCCTTGAACAACATATTTTTTACCTGTTTGGGTCCACTTGTATGTGGATTTAAAAAAAATAAATACAGCATAGAGCTGTACATGTATTTTCATGTTATTAAGAATTGGCTTTGGCCCTAAAGATGCCTATCTTTAAGGAAGGCTATAACTTCAAATTTCTGATTTACAAAAAATAAATTAATGGATATGATTCTCTTTTCAGAATACTGACATTGCAGAATGCATATTTCTCTCATGAAGTTATTTAAGCATCCATCTCTTTTTGATACTTAAACCATGAGTTAATTCTATCTGCCTTGCTGCAGTAGTCCACTAATGGAAAGGTGAATCATATATATTTTTAGTCTCCCAGATGCTCGTACAGCTAGCAACATAGCAGGATGGATGCTTGAAGGCAGTGTGCTGCTTTGGATGACAGTGATGAACCTGGCACACACCTTGGATATGAATTTCATTCTGTTTCTATTTTAAGGAAAATATATTACATACATTTTTGGGTCTGTGCAAGTCTTCTCCCAGTGAACTCCAGTTGTTATATGAATAGCTTTTCCCATTGCCCATGATCTTGCTTTCTTTACTTTCTATAGGAGAAAATTCAAGCATCTTAGTAAGTCACTTAAAGCTCATCATGATCTGATACTAGCCCATTTTGTGAAATTTATCATCAGCTACTCTATAACTTCCCCACCCACCAATCCATGTATTAACAACCCTAGGATATCAACTATATCATTATTTTTAGGATTAATATAATATCTGTAACAAGTAAGAACTTTTGTAATATTTTTCTTTTTTCCTACATCCATTCTTCACCACTACAATGGTGTTTTATTATGTATTTTCAGTTTCTCTAATGTTATTCTTACACATTTTAATATTATTACACCCTCACTAATTTGTTTCAGTCTTAAGTAACTCTGTGTGTGTTGAGTGTGTGTGTGTGTGTGTATGCACTATGTGAACTAAAGCTCCAAGCAAACCTGGCACTACAATGGGGAACAACAACAAATGGATAAAAATTTTTTAATGATGTGAAGCACTGAATAGAAAATAAAAGCAAACAGATTTTAGAAGTAAGTTGCTATTTGGAAGAAGGAAACCACACATGGAGATTTTGCCACTTTTATGACTTGTAGCCTGCAAGCAAGCTGAAGTTGATTAAACATGAAGTGCATAAAACTCTGATAAGGCTTATGGGCCTGAAGAACCAGAATACTGAGTTTAAGACAATCAAAATCACTACAAAGTGAAGAAGGATTCTAGAAAGAAGAGTGTGAGGGAGGAGGATTCCCAAATGGCATGTATGCCTGTATCTTTGAACCAGGCATGGAATAAAATCCTGCTAAGGATAAAAGGCTGGCATGAAATTGGAGCAGCTAAAAGAACAAAGTTTGCTTTTGGAGTCCAACCACATTAATTATTTGTTGAAACTAACAAACAAATGGATTCTTCAGAAGAATATAACAGAGCTAGTGTCTTTTACAATGTAACATTGACAAAGTTCAGTATAAAATTAAAAAGTACCTGACATACAAAGCACTTGAAAATTTGATCCATTCTCCAGAAAATTAAACAAAACAGAAGAAAATGATAGAAACCAACTCTGAGGTAACAGAAATGTTGGGATTCTCAAGAATTTTTAAGCAGTTCTTTCTTTGGTGTTTAAAGGTATAAAGGATAATATGTTAATGAATAGATAGACACGATTAGCAGAGAAGTAGAAGATATAAGATATGAAGAAGAATGAAGTATAAATTCTAAAACTTTGACTTCAGACATCTAAGATAAAGAGGAGCAGCGAGAGCATTACTGTGTTTATTTGTTTAACATTTTATAATGAAAAATGTAAAAACTATACAAAAGGCAAAGCTTATCTAATGAGCAACCATGTACTATTTGTCACTCAATTCCAAAAAAAAGATCAACATTGAATGATTTTTTTCATTTCATTTTATTCTCTGCCCTCTACATTTTTAACTAGATAAAGTAGATTATAGTCTTCATGTCATTTCATCCATAAACACTTTAGTATGCATCTCTGATAAGGAATTCTAAAAATCTATATCTATGTTTCTACCTAAAAAGAATTGTCATTAATTCTTTAGTTGTTATCTAATATCAATGATAGATTCAAACTTTCTTAATTGTCTCAAGGAAAGCTTTTTTTCTAGTTGGCTTATTTCAATTTAGCTTCAACAAGGTCAACATATTGTATTTGGCTGTTGCATATCTTAAGCTTTTTATTTATTTTTTCACCAGAAATTCCCCCTCCTTTCCTTGTCTGGAGAAACTTGGTCTTTTGTCTTATAGAATGCACATACCCTGATTTTGGGCAATGGCTTTTTCATGTACCTTAATTTGCTTGTCTATCTCTTGTGTATTTCCTGTAATCTGGCAGTTAAATCTAGAGGTTTAATTAGCATACAATGGTGCCTGCCTTTGTAGGTATTAAATTTGAGGTGATGTTTTTTCATTTTCTATTGCATGCCATCATCAGGTTCATAATGTCTGATTTTTCTAAATTTATCCATTTCTTTTAAACTGAAAACCCATCATCCTTCTTTTACATATTTTCTCTTTTCTTGACTTTAAGTTTTTGTTCAACCCAAAACAAATTGTGAAGTCTTTCCCTAATACCATTCACCTATTTTCAGAATAAGCAATTCTTTTATCTCTTTTCCCGTAACTTCAAATATAATTTCCAACCAAATGTTGTGGGCCATCATGAACTACTTAGCTAAATTTCAATCCAATCACAAATACAGATGCATGTGAAGAAGCACAGAAATCCTTCTAAAAAAGAAGGCATTGCAGAGTACCCTTCATTTCTACAGAAGGAATTTGGATATCACAGAGGAGGAATTGCATCACATAGAACCCTACACTATTTTCTAGCAGTCTGATGTAGATTTTCTCTTTTTTTAATGCTCCAATCTTTGTAACAGCTTCTTCATCACTCAGTCTTTCTCCATATTTCTCTGTTGCATTTCAATTTCACGATTTGTCATGTCTCTCTTCTGTCATTGTCACCAGTCCTTCAAACTTCTATTTTTAAATATTTTTCCCAGGTTATTGTATCTTAACCTCATAGCTAGTGAATGCCTCTTCACTCACCAGTTTTGCAGTTCCATCCATGACTCATTTTATAAAAATGGTAGCTATGTAATCAGGCTTTGCTTACAAATAATACTTATCAATCAATAACTTTATCATACTAGTCATACCTTGTCATTGTTCTTCTTTATGTGACTTTGAACTATTTAAAATCAAATTAAGCCTTTTGCTTTTTAACTTTGCCTCCACAACAACACGCATTTAAGTTTAGAGCACATCATGAATGTGTTTGTTGGGTGAATGATCACTTGAAAGATTAGATTCATCTTCATAAAAACTGTTTCTTGTCTTCTTATGTTATCTCACTATTCTTACAAACACGTAAGTAAAGATCCAGAATAGGTCAGTTGTATATTCTGTGTTTCGTGAGAAATCTTAAAATAGTCTAACACTTTAATTGATAAAAACACACATGGATCAGCTTCTGACAGTGTCTTTAATATGTAAATAAACATATTTTCTTCCTCACAAATTCAAGGAATTCTGCTAGGCTCTTGTAATTAAAATGAGGTTTTCAATTCTTTTGTGAGAATTTGATTCAGACTAAATCCTAGCTTAAACTAGAAACTAAAATAGCAGTAAACTTGGTAAGTTAAGAAAAGAAAGAAAACATGCATAAACAGTGGGATATAGACACTCTCATTTGTGTGCAATTTCAGTGAGATCCATTTTACTCAGAGTTTAATTATGAAACCAAGCAGAGCCACATGTGAATAATACACAAATCAAGAAGGTAATCATGCCAGTCTAAGAAGTAAAACACATTATTATAAAATCAAATTATAAATTTGTTTTGAAATTAACCAAACAACATTAAAAGGCTTTCTAGAAAATGAGTATTTAGTGGGATATTTTTCTGATATTGAGCATGTAATACCTAGTTATTAAGTATCTACAATGTGTTTGGCACTAAGTTAAACAGATTCAGTAATTGTTATTTCTGATAGATAACGGTTCTTAGTGCCGATAGCTTTGACTAGTTTTTAAAAATTTTTTTCATAGATACAGATCAGATATTCTCTTATGACAATCTCAGACTATGAGACCAAGACCTTAGGTTTCAATAATAGCTGCCTATCTTATCTAGTTTTTATGAAACTGTGGCATTTTCAAAGTAATCTTGCTTTACAGAATATTTCATAGAGAAGACTTTCAAGTGAATCATGAACCTCACAATAACCAAACAATAAATAATTGATAAGAGCTTCCTTGTAAACTTCTCTTATGGAATACTATAGACCCATGTCAGAAGTAAAGCAGGAGGTAGATTCCCTAACATTTGCAGAGGATTTACCATTAAATAATGCTGTCTGATTTACTTCTCACACAGCTCTCAAAGATAAATTTTCAACACGGTGCATGAGAGAACAGTTCTGCAAATGATTGTGTAGTTTCTCAGTGGAATCTTCACCCTGAAACCAGTGCTGTTGATTATGAGCCTAAGGAACTCCTCACTAGAGTATAGGAACCCCACACTTAAAACAATGTGAATTTGACATTTCCAATAATAAACAACCTAAAGCTTAAATCCATGGACTATGACCTGTAAAAATAAAATTAAATAATGTGTGTGAAAATGCTTTATAAACTATAAAACAATACATTCATTTCTATATGTGAAGCAATGATCAAGATGTCTACATACAGCACTAAAAATATAAAAGTCTTCATACTTAAAATAGCCTTTTAAAATAGATAAGGCAAGTTATTTTTACCATTAATGTAGAAAATGATCTACTTAGCCATAAGAAAAATATCAATAAAAGTCAACAACAAAATATAAACAGTCTAATCATAGAAGAAAAATGAATGGCTAGTTAGGATGAACAGATGCCCAACCACACTAAATCTTAAAGAAACAGAGAGAATAAAATATAACAATTAAAAATAATTTTTAAACTAAACTGGTAAAGTTTAAAAAGTAATGTAATGTCTAAAGATGGTGAAGGTGCTGAAAAATGGACTCTTAAGTGAATACTGATTAATTGGTACACTTTAGTATTGTCTTTAGTTTAAAAAATGTAACTGCAGTATTATAGTGTTTCCATATAGTGCATATGAAAAAAATGCCACCGTAATGAATATGATAAATTTCATGAAAATACATATTTCAGAAAGTTGCAGTCATTTTTCACGAAAAGTTTGAGTATTTGTCACTTTATATTTCATATTTTTTTTATTTTACTGTGTAAACTTCATAATTAGCATTATCAATACTTAGTGCTCGTATCAATGTCCATCTCAATGCAGGTAGTATTAACATTTTCCTGATTGGTATATATACTTAGGCTATTTATACCTCACTAGTTTAACTAATGTCATGATAAATATTTTTGTATTTATGGCTTTTTCCTCAATTACTTGTACTTTTTGCTCACAAAACTTTCAAATTTAAATACTTTCAAATTGTAAAGAATAATACAACCTTACTTGTGTATCAGCAATTTATGTGTACCAATATATTTTTGAAGACATTGGAATTTAATAAGCAAAATAAAACCTTAGTCTTGGTCATTATTTAATTACTATCAAGATTACTTTCCTATTTTATTAACTGAGTTCCTCTTTCTTGAAATCTTTACATCATTTATTTATTGCAATGTTGATGATTTTCTAATTATATTCTTTTAACCATTCCATTCATTGCAATTATTTTTGTCAATCTACTTACTTTTTTTAATATCAGAGTTTTAACTTTTACATATTAAATTTTTCATTGTTTCAATATCTGATTTTCATCCCACTACGTTTAGAATTTATTTTTTTTTTATTTTTTTTTCGTTTAGAATTTAAAACGTTTTCTTCACTAGTTCTCATGGTTATTCCAAAAACCAACACTCTAATACACATGGGATTTATTTTGGTTTATAGTGTGAGTTGTAGGTCTAAAACAGATTTTTGTCTTCAAATTCCTAACATATTACCTCAGTGTCACTGATTAAATAAACTATCTCCCTATTGTTTTCAGATGCTTCTTTTATAAATATTAAATCTTTATGTATAATTTTATCTATTCTATTCTAGGAGATCTTTTATGTATCAGCAACACATTGTTTTGATTATTATAGCTCTAGAAAGGTTATTATGCAGAAGAGGTTTTTTCTTTTATTCTTCCTTTACTGAATATGTTTTCCCATATTTGTCTTCAGACCTCCCCCTAGATGAAGTTTAGATCTGATTCTTTTCTTCTATAGCAATCTATAACACCTTCTTATTTAGTTCAATAAACTAAACTAATTGTAAAAAATTACACACTTATAATATTTTTCTATTTTCCTAAGTTATATATTAGATCTTTCTGAAAGGTCCATAGTTTGTGTGTGTGTGTGTTTTTTTTTTTTTTTTTTTTTTTTTACCATGTAGGCCAAATCATTTCTCATTAAAATTCTTCCTCTTCTTTTTAAAGATTTTATTTATTTATTAATGAGAGACAGAGAGAGAGAGTGTGTGTGCGGCAGAGACACAAGCAGAGGGAGAAGCAGGCTCCATGCAGGGAGCCTGACGCGGGACTCGATCCTGGGTCTCCAGGATCAGGCCCTGGGCTGAAGGCGGCACTAAACTGCTGAGCCACCTGGGTTGCCCTCATTAAAATTATTCTTAAATATTTAATATATTTTTTCTTATTGTGAATGATATTTCCTGGCACATCTTTCAAATGACTCTGGCATATGACAAAACAATATTATTTGAAAATGTTGATCTATTCATTTTACTAACTCCTATTAATTTAAAAATTTTAATTTGGCAGTTTTGGCTTTTCTGATCACAATATTACTATTGTAATCTGTTGGTGGTATGAATAGTATTGGTAATGGTATTATATTGATGGTATGAATACTTTTTTTCTATTTATTTTAATGGCTGTGAAATTACTTTTATTTATTTGACAGGGCATAAAAATAAAAATTTTTAAAGATTTTATTTATTTATTTATTCATAAGAGACACACAGAGAGATGCAAAGACATAGGCAAAGGGAGAAGCAGGCTCCCTATAGGGAGCCTAATGCAGGACTCGATCCCAGGACCCCGGGATCATGCCCTGAGCCAAAGGCAGATGCTCAGCCACTGAGTCACCTAGGCATCCCTTAAAAATAAATTCAACTAATTTACTTCTAGAACTATCTATTGAACACTTATTGAGAAAGAATATTATAAAATATATAACATTATAGGCAATGAGGAGCTGAACATTTGTGTTTCCCCCTTCAAATTGTTTATATATACATACTCATGAATTTGTATACTCTCATCATATTACAGACAATTTTTAAGTACCAAAACATGTAGTATGGTCAATGAATGCTACAGGCCTATGGAAAAGCTGACTGCTACCCGGAGAAGATAGATCTTCAAAGACAAATGAATTTGGAGGTGCCTGGCTGGCAAGAGCATATGACTCTTGATCTTGGGGTCATGAGTTCGAGCCCCAGGTTGGGTATAGAGATTATGCAAAAAAATAAAAATAAAGAAACAAACAAAGATGAATGGATTTGGATGGGTAGAGAGCAGAAGGAAAGATAGTCTTTTTAGAAAAATTTTTATTTAATTTCAATTTAGTTAGCATATAGTGTATTATTAGTTTCAGGGTTAGAATTTAGTGATTAATCAGTTACATAGAACACCCAGTGTTCATCACATCAAGTGACCTCCTTAATGCCCATCACCCAGTTAACCCCCCCACCTCCCCTCCAGTAACCTTCAGTTTGTTTCTTATAGTTTAAGAGTCTTTTAATGGCTTCCTCCCTCTGTTTTTATCCTATTTTATTTTTTCCTTCTCTTCCCCTATGTTCGTCTGTTTCATTTCTTAAATTCCACATATGAATGAAATCATAGGATAATTGTCTTTCTCTGACTTACTTATTTCATTTAGCTTAATACCCCCTAGTTCCATCTTTATCATTGCAAATGGGGGAGATTTCAATATTCCATTGGATATATGTACCACATCTTCCTTATCTAGTCATCTGCTGATGGACATCTGGGCTCTTTCCACACTTTGGCTATAGCTTTGCTGCGGTAAACATTCGGGTAAGTGCTCCTTTGAATCACTATTTTTGTATCCTTTGAATAAATACCTAGTAGTGCAATGCTAGGTCATAGGCTAGCTCTATTTTTAACTTTTGGGGGGACCTCCATACTGTTTTCCAGAGTGACTGCACCAGTTTGCATTCCGACCAACAGTATAAGAGGGTTCCCATTTCTCCACATCTTTGCCAAATTCTTTTGCTTCTTGAGTTGTTAATTTTAGCCATTCTGACTGGTGTGAGGTAGTATCTCTTGTGGTTTTGGTTTGAATTACCCTGAAGATGAGTGATGTTGAGCATTTTTCATGTGTCTGTTAACCATTTGTATGTCTTCTTTGGAGAAATGCCTGTTTATGTCTTCTGCCCATTTCTTGATTGGATTTTTTGTTTTGGGGGTGTTGGGTTTGATAAATTCTTTATAAATTTCAGATACTAGCCCTTTTTCTGATGTGTCATTTGCAAATATCTTCTCCCATTCTCAAGGTTCCCGTTTAGTTTTGTTGATCGTTTCCCTTGCTGTGCAAAAGCTTTTTATCCCAATGAAATCCTAATAGTTCATTTTTGCTTTTGTTTCCCTTGCCTCTGGAGATGTGTCTAGCAAGAAATTGCTGCAACCAAGGTCTAAGAAGTGCTGCCTGTGTTCTCCTCTAGAGATCTGATGGATCCCTGTCTCACATTTAGGTCTTTCATCCATTTTGAGTTTATTTTTGTGAATACTGTAAGAAAATGGTCCAATCTAATTTTTCTGCATATGGCTGTCCAATTTTCCCAACACCACTTGTTGAAGGGACTGTTTTTGGGAAAGGCAGTCTTGAACATGGAGAAGAAAAAGAAAGAGATGAATATAAAATTCTCGAGGCATATTCTGGAAATAGGCAGATTCATGTTCAAGGAGAGAACAGGGGGTTTGTTTGCTTTTCCATGGCTCGGTTATCTAGCTGACTCACTCATAAGACATGCCTTTGCTGGTCTTCAGGACTGCTTAATGTCTTGGATGTGGATGAGAGTTTACCCATCTGAACCCAAACCTCTCTCATTGGTTTTCTTTGTCAAAAGTTTGCATACTTTAAGCTTTGTATCGATTAGCTCTCTAATGTGTCTCTTTCTTTTTATCTCCCTGACCTCTAGACCTTGGCTGTTGAGAATAATTTCCAGCAGCTTTTTATCATTCGCTTTATTATTGAACTTTATTGGTAAGAAAATCTTTAGTGAAGATTTTATCATCTGGTTCATCCTTAGATCTTCATGACATTTTTAGTCTTTTTGTTCCTCCCACTGAGAAGAAAGAATGCTCTTAAATTGTGAAGCTAATATTGGGCAGATAAAGCTGTAGGTTTGAATGCTAAAATAAAGTGATTCTGCAGTGGAAGATTCTCAAAGGGAGTATATTAGAATACAGAACTACTGACTAATTATGATGAAAGGAAGTTTTAAATAAAAAATATTTTATAGTTATTTGTCCAAAATGAAGCCGTGTAAATACTAAATAGGGTAGACTTTTGTAATTAGGAACACAAGATTCTACAAAAATGTGGAAGTATTTGCATCACTAAAAGAAAGAATGGATCACAGTATTTATTTAAAAGTGAATTGTTTAACTTAAAACAAACCCAGTAATTCCCAGTTACCAAATCACAATGACAGCAGCAATTAATAATTTGGATTTCACTGTAGCACTCTTAAGATATAATCTCGTAGAGAAAAGTACATATTGTTTGCTTTCCATTTCCAAATTCCTGAGCGAAACCTTGCGATTGAATTCTTAAGGCTTTCAGACCTGTGGAGTTCATATATGTTACTCATCAAACATAGTAACCTCAAATAGAAAAAGAAAGAATTTTTTATGGTGATATTTTCATTTTTCCAAAATAGTATTCAGCAGGCCCAATTTGTCTAACTTTGCAAGTTCTTTGAGAAACTCAGGGTTTTATATTTCCTAATTAGTCGGCCATCTCAGAATGGACTACATGGGATTTCAGTGCTTTTTATAGACCTGTCATTATTTGGAATTTGGGGGTATTTGCATTGTGGCTATCATTAACTCAAGAGGAAGCCCTTAGTCATCAATTTGATGAGGTCTTTCATTCTAACTGCTGGCAAACATATTCTTTAAACAACAGTTTGCTTTGCTGGCAAATATTTAAGCCTAGAATCCTGCCAGTGAAAATCCACAAGAATTTTAATGTTCCAAAGTTCCATAACTAGCAAAAATTTGGAAGACGGTAGAGTCATGATGGATTTTTGATAAATCATTTGGTAAACTTCTATTGAATTAAAATGATGTCTATGTTAAATGGTCTCTGTGACTATAAATTATATCACCAGATATCATTTTGTCACCTATTATGTTCTCAATGATTTCACAAACTTAGTAAGAAAAGTAGGTCAGGTATAGATACATTTTTAAATCATCTCTTTTTTATATTGGCTTTGTTTTTCAGTCTGTAATAATCTACCAAAGTAAGTCATCATTTATCTGGTATTATATCTGTTAAGGGGACCCAAAAGCAGAAGGAGCCATATTTATACATTCTTTTCCCCCATGATTTTATTTTTTTTAAGATTTTTATTTTTTTATTCATGATAGACACACACACACATACACACACAGAGAGAGAGAGAGAGAGAGAGGCAGAGGGAGAAGTAGGCTCCATGCAGGGAGAGCCGGGATCTCCAGGATCACGCCCTGGGCTGAAGGCAGGCGCTAAAGCACTGAGCCACCCAGGGATCCCCTCCCTCATAACTTTAAACAAAGCTCCAAGTGAATTTTGAGACCGCAAATTAACAATATTTTAGAAAGTCTTGATGTCTGAAGAATTCTTTATTCACCTATGCTAGTTTTCAGAAACTAAATTTGAGAAGACAAAATCTGAACTTAGCCTCTTCTCATTATTCTGAAGATTCAACCATTATTCTCAAGCATGTACTGTAAAGACAAAAACTTGTTTTGCTTTAGAAAATCACAGATTTATTAGCTATATTATGGTGACCCTGAGGACAGAAGAAAAAAAAACTGTTTAGTTTGTTTAATTCACTTCTGGCACTGTGTGCTAACAGTCCTAAAATGCAAGTTGTACTTTTAATGTCTTTTCTTGCAAGAGTTTTATAACTGTCATAGGAAATAAGGATGTGAGAAGCTCAAAATATTCTGAGTTCAAGAATGGTTTATATAAACAGCTCAGAGTCAGCAAAAGGTTTTCCAGAAACCCTTGTCAGATTTCTACTTACAGCTTATTGGCCCAAATTTTGTTTCCTAGCCATGGCTAACTACAAGGGTGGCTACAAATGTAACTCTTTCACTTCTGCAGCCTCTATAGAGGATGTAGACAATAGAGAATTTGGCTAGAAATGATTATTGGACTGGTCATTCAACAGTATGTATACTTAAATTATATGCACTGTGATGAGCCAGTCTTCATTTTTTGATTCTTAGATGTAAAACAGATTCCCTTACTTATTCATTATAATGATAGTTACATTATTCATGAAGCATTTCCCCATACTAGGTAGTATTTCAATAACTTTCCAAATATTAGTTAATTCTTCAACAATTCTATGAGGCAAGTTTCATTATACCCATTTTACAAATGAGAAAACAGACACCAAGAAGTAAAGTTACTGATTTTAAGTTTATGCATCTACTAATTGGCAGAACACAGACACTCTGAAACCTGTGGCTTTACACTTTATGCCACCCCTTAAGTATAGGTTAATAACTTTTCACTCCTCCAATATCTTACTTTTTCCTTTTTATACTACATTATTTATATTTTAGATGGAATTCATTATTTTTGTTTGTTTTGCATCAAAAAACTGGAGCTGTTTACTCTTCGTGGCAAGTGTCCATCAGATCATTTTCTGAAACATAATTTAGAAAGACAACTTGGCTGCATTGTCTATCATATAGTACAAGTTGCCCAAGAATGTCTCATTTTTATTTGCATGTCCTTTAACAGATCTTGAAAACCTAATACCACATCATCTCTGAGTTTAAAAAATTAGATCTTCTGGGTCCAGCACAGTCCGTTTTTCATGGTGAACAAAATTTTCTGATTGCTTAAGTGAAGCATTGCTAATAAATTTGTAAAGAATCTTCATCAAAGAATTCAAAGATAATGCTTTGAGGGGAAGGCAAAATGACAAGAAGCTGGAACGCATCAACACTAAAGGAGTAAACGATATTATGACTTTTTCACATATATTCTTTTGCATGAAAGGGAAAAATGCAGAACTGAGAACTAGAGCTATATTTGATTTATAGGTGGATTTGGCTGATGTAAAAATAATTGCAGTAAATTACTCTAAAAATAATCTAAAATCATCAAGAATGCAGTGTTTAGCGGTACATGATCCCTCATTAGTAAAGAATGAAATAATGCAGGCTCTGGCAATTCTTCCTCCCACATTGGACAAAGAGGCCCCGTGCATGATGTTAATGACTTGAAAGAATGCCAACTTTGGGCAATGCTTGGAATTTAACTAGCACTCATAAATACAGGTAGATGTGATATGATTCCAGCACTGGCTCTGGGTTGACTCAACCAGACCTTAGGTTAAGCATGCTATGCAACAATAATCCAAAATGATAGGTGAGAAGATTTGAAAGAATTTTGTGTGTTTAAGGGGAATGCTGTACTAAACATTTAGACAATGATAACAGTGATTACAAAGAAATAGTGTAAGATTGATGCTCTAGACAATAACATCCAAATAGAAACGATATCTTGCCGTGCAGGGAGTTCAAACCTTGTGCAAAACCCATTCTATTTCCTTTTCTCTCCTTCTACCATACCTCTACTATACCTACACACTCACCCAGAAAAATCCTTCTCCTGCTTTCCAAAACTGGACTTAAATAGCATGATATTGGACCATTGCAAAAGTATGTTGGCTATAAATGCAACTATATGCTGATAAATTTTCTCTTGGTTCATCTCAGGCCAAGAAAAGACACTTTGAATTGAGTATAATATTTTTGTGCCATAAACTGCATACTGTAAGAAGTTTTGGAGGTGGCAAGGCTTAAGTTAGAATCAAAATTTGACCATTACTATTTGAATGAACCTGAGTAATTTACTTTGAAATTTATTAGAATAAAAATAGCATGGGTTTGCACTATACCCGAGGTCATCAGATCCCTGTAGCAGAATAGTGTTCTCAATTCCACATAACGCAGTTTCTGGTATTTAGAATCTGGTATTAATCAAGGAAATAGGTATTTTCATTCATTTTTGCCTTTATATTGATTGATAGTGTTCAAGAAATCTATCCTTTGGAATGAGTAACAAGTGCTATCTTAGCAAGGACTCTATTAACAAATTCTAAGTCATCAATTTATTAACATTATCTTAAATAGCTCTCTTGGAAAATTGTCCCTGATTAGAACACCAATTAATGGAGATAGGATTTATGCAAAGATGATCTTATTAAAGAATATATCTTAATAATTAATTAGTAAAATAACCCCCCATTTTTAAAAAGATTTTATTTATTCATAAGAGACAGAGAAAGACAGAGAAGCAGAGACATAGGTAGAAGGAGAAGCAGGCTCCCTGGGGGGAGGTTGATGTAGGACTCAATCCCAGGACCCAAGATCATGCCTTGAGCCAAAGGCAGATCAACCACTGCACCACCCAGGTGCCCCTAAAATAACCCCCCTTAAGATATGGTTTTAATATTTCCCAAGGGTATAGTTTATTGATTGTTAGAAAGTGAGGGGCACAATAAAATATCCTCCAAACTGAGAAGGCGGGTTGAGATCAAAAAACAAAGCAGGGGACTCCCTACAATTTACAGAGTTTTAGGGCACTTGGGCACCTTGGTTAGTTAAACATCTGCCTTTGGCTCAGGTCATGATCCTGGCATCCTGGGGATCAAACCCCACTCTGGCTCTCTGCTCAGAGGGGAGTTTGCTTCTCCCTCTTCTTTTGCCCTTCTCCCCATCCCTGCTCATGCCTCTCTCACCCTGCTCTCTTCTCTTAAATAAATAAAATTTTCAAAAAAAAATTATAGAGTTTTATTCAGGGTAACTTACTGATGGGGAGACAGATGTGAATCAGGTGGAAGGTGATCCATGGCATCAGCGTGGTTATTCTCCTCAAAGTCCAGAGCTGAGTCCACAGATTTGACAGAGCAAGGGGACACACAGAAGGGCATAATAGTGAGATCAAAGGGTTTACATGCACCTTAGAGGGTTTGCAGGCACCTAGTTGACAGCTAACCTTTAATTAGATCTTGTGGCAGCACCACTTCTGTGTCAGGAAGGAGAAAGACTATGTTATTGCTAATAGATCCATGGGAGGCCAAAATAAGTTTCCCTTCATTCTAGTTGGCATTCCTTGGTGGGCATTTCTAAAATATGAATATTAATCTCCAACTGACTTGGAAACACACAACAACCCTAAGAGAGGTCTTGAGGAAGCACGAACAAGATGGGAAGCCAGAGATGGAGTCAGTTATTTCAGCACTTATACAGTGATTTTACCATAATTCAGTAATACCTCTTTCCACATTAGACTATGCTTCTTATTCAGCAACTATCATACTGTATTATAATTATCGTCCTTCCTCCTTAGATTATAAGCTCCATATGGTCAAGAAATATGTCTTTTCAATATAAATGACTAAAAATATTTTAGAAAATTATAGATTTCTTTTGCCTGTGGTTCAGATGGTATTTAAAATAGGGAGAAAAGGAGGCAATGTTACTAGTTATAAATGTATTTTGTTGAAACTAATAACTAGAAGTAGTTTTTTTTTGGGAGGGGGTTGGAGGATTTTTTTTTTAAAAAGAGAGAGTGCATGAGCTGTGGGGGGTGGGGGGTAGATATCATGACCTGAGATAAAATCAAGAGTCAGAAGCTCAATTTACTGAACCACCAGGCACCCATATAAAAACTTTTATAATATTCATTTCGACAATACAGAAAATGTATATGAAACTTAAAGGCTCCTCAAACAAATGACCATCAAATAGTAAACATTTCAAGATGTTGGATAACTCTGGATGAGCCATAAGAATCATTGAAGAAATAAGCAAAAGGGAGAGCTCAGGGGGCTCAATGGTTTAGTGCTGCCTTCAGCCCAGAGTGTGATCCTGAAGACCTGGGATCAAGTCCCATGTCGGGCTCCCTGCATGGAGCCTGCTTCTCCCTCTGCCTGTGTCTGTGCCTCTCTCTCTGTGTCTCTCATGAATAAATAAATAAAATCTTAAAAAAAAGTCCCAAACTTAGTTAAAAAAAAGAAATAAGCAAACGAAAGTTATCATCTTGTGGAAATTGAAATACCTAGTTTTAAAAGATGGCTGATCGCCCACTTATCCAATGTACTGGGGAGGAGATATAGAGCCCATGACATATCAGTCCATGTAGTGTGATTCAACTCCCCCTCCTAAGTGTTTGTGTACTTCTCAGGAAGATAGGACTTTCAGGGCTTCCTCTCAGAGTGGAGGCCACTGGTCGTATCACTTTAGCTGTTAGAAGCTCAGACATGGTTATAGCATTCTTCATGTTTATTCATGAAGTCAGAAGGAATTGGAGTTCGGGCCCACATGAATTGTCTTAAGACACAATTTGTGAAAATTGTGGCCAGTTGGTCAAATCATAATGTACTTGTTTTCTTATGCTTTAGCGCAGAACTTCTTGTACAGGTAACTACTTTCTTCTCTGGTAATTAACAAAAACACATAATTAGAGCAGAGGTGGTGTCTAAGTGAGGTAACATAAGGTAATATGTGACAAGTTTTAAAGATCAAGAGGTATCCTTGATCAGGATGACTATCCTTGGGAGGGGGCATTGCACCCCATAATGCATATCCATCTTATATGCAAACTATGTTTACCTCATCCAACATTCCCAAATATCTCGACTCAATACAGCATCAACTCTAAGTCCAAAAAATCTGCTTTAAATCTCATCACCTCCAAAGTCCCACATTTCTTCATCTAAATCATCTAAATCAGGTAAGGGTGAGGCTTTTGGAAATAATCCACTCTGAGACACAGTTCCTCTCCATGTCGAAACCTGTGAAACTCAAGAAACAGGTTATCTATTCCCAAAATACAGTGGTGGGACAGGCATAGCAAACAGGAATAGACATTTCAGTTCAAAAAGAGAGAAAAGGGAAGGAAAATGCGTGAGAGTTCCGAGAAATTTCAAAATACAGTTGAGACACCAACATTAGGTTTCAAGGCCTGGGAGTAATCCTATAGCTTTCAGCTCTGTCCTCTGGGCTAATGACAGTTCCTCTGAGGTTGAATCTCCTCCCTTGGAGTAATTCCCCCATTTTTATTTTGGGGTTAGCATGTATTTGCTGTTGAATAGTTTTACCAGCCTGTCTTTTGTCTATGGAATTTTGGTGGCCATACAGCCTTTTATCATTTTGACCTCTTTGTCTTTTTCAGTCCAAATTGCCCATGTTTCTGCTGGCATAAAATCACTACAAACCTTATGAGTCTCCTATGCATGTCACAAGGATTCACTCCATTAGAAAAGAAGCCCCTCCGAAGGCTTTCCTTAGATAACTCTATCTCTATTTTTGGCTTCCACTGAAATGGTTGAAGGGAACCATGAATCATAGGCTTAGTCTCTTCAAAGAGACCTCTATCTGTGACTGAATATGCTGACCTTTTGTCCCTTCTAAGCATTAGAAGATGGTTGTCCAGTCACATTCTTGGCTGTCTTTCCAGGACACTCTTGACAGTGAATCTTGTGGTTTTAGAGTCTTCTGCAATCTGGGTAGCAGAGCATTTCCCATTTCATCAAGTCCCGGTTCCTTTTGGATTAAGTTGTTCCACTTTCCTTATCTCCCTTGCATTTTATTTTAAGAAGCAAAAAGAAACCAAGCCACATTTTCAACACTTTGAGAGTTTCCTCGGAAAAATCCAAGTTCAACAATTACAAATTCTGCGTTCCATATAACTGTAGGCCACAGTTCTACTAAACTTTCTGCAACTATATAACAAGAATTCTCTTTCTTCATGTTTACAATAATATGTTTCTCATTTCTTTTTGAACCCTTACCAGTGGTGCATTTATTATCCTTTCTACCATTAGTCATCTTACTGATGATTTAAGGATTCTCTAAGACAAGATAGGTGTTCTCTACTGTGCTCCTGACTTCTTTCTGAGTCTTTATTCTTTAGAAGAATCATTAAAATCCATCTTTTTACTAACAGTCTGTTCAAAGCAGTCTAGGCGTTTTTGTATCATGCTTCTCATGATGCTCCAGTAAAGGATCTCAGGATCTTTTACTCAATTCCAATGCCACCTCCACATTTTTAGACATTTGTTATGGCACCATTCCACTTCCAGTTACCAAGTTTGTATTAATTTCCTATTGTTCCATTAACAAATAATTGCAAACTTGGTGGCTTAAAACACTAATCACGGGATCCCTGGGTGGCGCAGCAGTTTGGCGCCTGCCTTTGGCCTGGGGCGCGATCCTGGAGACCCGGGATCGAATCCCACGTCGGGCTCCCGGTGCATGGAGCCTGCTTCTCCCTCTGCCTGTGTCTCTGCCTCTCTCTCTCTCTCTATGTGTGACTATCATAAATAAATAAAAATTTAAAAAAATAAAAAAATAAAAAAATAAAACACTAATCACTATCTTACAACTCTGGAGATCAGACATTCAAAGAAGGTCTTACTTGGCTAAGATGTCAAAGGACCTCTAGGGGCTATCTATTCTTTTGTCTTTTTCAGCTTTGAGAAGTGCAAGACTTCTTTTCTCATGGCTCTTCTATTCTCACAGCCAGAAGTATAACATATACATACCTTTCCCTTTGACACTAGCGCCTCATTCTTATAAGAACTCACTCTTTTTCTTTTTTAAAGATTTTATCTATTCATGAGAGACACAGAGAGAGGCAGAGGGAGAAGCAGGCTCCCTGTGGGGAGTGTGATGCAGGACTCAATTCCAGGACCCAGGGATCACCCCCTGAGCTGAAGGCAGACACTCAACCACTGAACCACCCAGGTGCCCCTCTTATAAGAACTCTTGTAATTACATTGGGTCCACCCAGATAATCTAGGGTCATTTTTCCATCTCGAGATGCTTAACTAAATTACATCTGTAAAGTCCCTTTTACCATGTAAGGCATTCACACGTTTCAAGGATTAGGACATGGACATCTTTAAGAGGGTGGAGCGTTACTTTTTTCTACCAAAGAAACATACTATAAAAATGAGTTCCTTGGGAATAGAGTTCATACCTTCCTCCTTTCTGCATCATCAGAATCTAGCATAGTCATTGCCTGGCACCTAGAAGGCAATCAGCAAATGTTTAATAATTGACTTAATCAAGAAAAATGTATAATGTATTTGGTATCAGCTGTGTGACAGACACTCTTCTAGGTGCTAGGAGATATGGCAGTGAACAAAACACAATTCTTCTTCTGATAGACCTTACATTCTAGTGTGGGGAAGCAGAAAGTACACACCAAAGATATATATTAGGTGATGATATGAAGAAAAATAGACCAGGATAGAGACAGAATGTGCTATGGAAGTAGTCCTCTCAGACAGGGTGTCATTTGACTAAAGACCCAAAAGAACTGGGGAATCAGGACTTATGAGTATTTGGGAGAAGAATATTTTAGAAAGATGAAATGATATGTGCAAAATTCTGAGCTGGGAACATGCGTGAATTTTGAGATTTTTAAGGAGTAATAAGGATGCAAATGAGGCTTACAATGAAAGAGGAAGTGAATGGTATAAGATGGAGTCAGGCAGGAGGATCCCCAGGTGGCTCAGCGGTTGAGAGCCCACCTTGGGCCCAGGGCCTGATCCTGGAGACCCAGGATCGAGTCCCACATTGGGCTTCTTGCATGTGGCCTGCTTCTCCCTCTGCCTGTGTCTCTGCCTCTCTCTCTCTTTCTCTCAGAGAGAGATGGGTATTCTCTCATGAATATGAATAAATAAAATCTAAAAAAAAAAGTTTGTTTTTTTTTTTAAAGATGGAGTCAGGCAGATAGGTGACAGAATGCATGGGATTTTGTAGCCTGGGGGAAAGATTTGAATTATACTTGGAGGTGGAGGTACATTATCGTGTTGGAACAGAAACTGGCAAATATCTGACTTATATCTCGAAAGACTAATCTGGTTGCTATGTTGAATACTAACTCTAGAAAGGTTAATGGACGAAGCAAGAAGACATGACAGGGCTACTGGAAAAGTCCCAGATAGAAATGATGGTGACCTCGATTAGTCTGGTAGCAGTAGTAGGGGTAAGAATTTGTAGCTTATTCTGGACACATTTTTAAGATGGGGCTTGTATGATTTGCATGATGGATTGGGTACGGTGTGAGAGAAAGAAAGCAATTATCTTTCTTGGATTAGGCTGAGCATACTGGTGGGTGGGGGCACCATTTACTGAACTGGAATTGACTACAAGGACAAAGTTTCAGTTTTATATATGTTTTGATTGATGCTCATCAAACATTAAGTCAAAATGCCGTGGGGCCAAATAAACATGGGGAGACTGGAGTTCACGGGAGAAATGGGGGCAGGAGATATACTCTTGGGAATCAGCAAGATGTAATTTAAAGCTGTGGAACTGGATGAAATCCCCAGGGGAGCCATTTTAGAAATGAAGTGGTACCAGAGTTGAGCAAAGGGGTATTCTTATTGGAGGTTAGAAATGTGAAGAGAAACCAGCAACAGAGTGTGCTAACAAGCAGGCAAGTGGAGAATGATAGGATCCAAGACAGAGTAATGTCCTGGAAGCCAAATGAAGACAAACTTTTAAGAAAGGAGGACCTGAAAATAGCCATTTTTTTTTGACATGATGGAGGTGATTGTGTTTTGATAGAATTGGGGATACAAATGCCTGATGAAGATATTTATGGAGCTTCAAGTGCCTTAATAATTTACCCAAAAGCAGAAAATCCTTATTTTATTTCTAAATGTTGACAAATACTTAAATCTTTATGTTATGCGATTTGGGGCTAACTGGTAGTATAATTATTGGAGTTTTTTGAAGTTTAAGATTTCTAAGTTGGTCAGGTTAGTGTTTTTTAAACTGTATATTCCTCTCCTCTTAGTAAAATCACTCAAAACATTATTAGCTTATATATGGCTCTAACACCTAAATGATAGACTTCGCATTTGATATATTTAAAAAAAAAGATAAATAGGAATAACTATAAAGCACATAAACTATTGAAACTCATAAAGCCAAAAATTCTCAAGTATTCTTCCAATGTTCATTAGAGATTCCTTAAAATACAATATATAAGTGAAAACTATTCCACAGGCTTCTCCCATATTACACTCTCCTGTTTTTTCATTTCCTTCTTACAGATGGGACAGTTATAGTTGGCAAGGGATTGGCATATAGCAAGGGAAGATGATTAGGAAAGAGAGGGTGTGAAAGAAATTTGCCACATTGAATTTACAACCTACAACTGTGATCTGAGGACAGAAATCATTGTTCAAATATCTGGCTTGTTCAAGGCAAATGTAGGGTTTTGATGCGGTGAGAATTTTCCCTTGGTGCCTCTTATACCCTGCTGTCTGCCCACTTCCCTCTTACTGAGGGTGTTCTCCTTGCCATGCTGTAGACATATGGTAACATATTTCATTATCCTCTGCTTGAAATTCATCAGTCTTAGTTCTACGGATGTTTTCTCTGGTCGGTCATAATGCAGCCTCAGATTTTAATGTGGTCAACAATCTATGCTAAAAAATGCCAGTTTAATTCTAGATTAAAACTAAACACAATAGCCAACCAACCAGCCTTTACCAACTTGAAAGTAAAAATAAATACAAAGGGGAAAATATATTAGTGACAGTTGGCAAGTGGCCGACTCCCCACTTCACCTCTAGGCACAAAACTGACTCTAGACATGTGAATTCAGGAAAGGGCTTGGAAAGCTCAGTACTGGGAAATGTGGGTTCTCATTGTAAGGAAAACATTGGTCTTTTTTTTTTTTTTTTTTTGGTAATGGGCTTACATTTGCTTTTTTATCTATATTAACTTCAATAGGTACCAAGCGAGCTATTGAGTGTTATTGTTATGGATAAGACAGACTCAAGTTCAAATCCCAGTTTTGACACTTGAGGGGAGACTTGATCCAGCTACCTACCTACACTGCATGTGCCTCAGTTTCCTCAAAAAGATAAGGGAGACAATCCTCTAATCATGAGATTGTTGTGATGAGGATTAAAGCAGGCAATTAATGAAAGAAGACTAGTGTAAAATATAGACCCTGTAGATTTTAATTGGAAATTGAATAACATATGCTCTGGAAACATACAATACATTTGACAAGAGCGTAACAGGTATATATTAACAAAGGAAATTTTGGGGAAACCATTTCTTGAGTGTAGACATTTTTCAGTTATAAATAGGAAGATTTTTCTGATTCATGTTATAAAGTGTTTAGTGCAGAAACATATATCATTCACAAAGAACAGTTTGAAATCTTAATAGATTCATTCACTAGGAATCATCAAGGTAAAGGAAATGTGGAGGATTAATTATATCACATCAAAATGAAAATGTTTACACATTAGTTATATTTTCACATGTTCTAAAAAATATTTCCAGCTGTCATTTCAGAAAACTAAGAGATTATTTATCTACTCCAGGATGAAAGGATATCATAATAGACTTCATAAATGACTGGTGATTCTACTTTCCACTCTCATCCATCCATCATCCATACATATGCATTTATATGTTTATATATCATATCAGAATTGTAAACATCGACATATAAATTACAAAATCTCAAAATGCAACGTAGGAGACCTTTACTTCTAAGCACCTTCATATACCTAATCTCAATTATTCTTTGAAATTTGTAAGAATCATATATATTATCATACAACTAAGCTTATATAATTTGAGTTAGAATCACTAATGACAAAAGTGTAATCTAAAGCATGATCTAAAGTATGAACTTAAAGTTAAAGTGAGCAGATTGCATATAGCTTTGGCTTCCAAATAATGTCATGTGGAAGTGTGTGACCAGCAGCATTGTTGACTATACCAGGAAATTTTTGCCCAGAAATAATGCCTAACTTTGTTGCAACTATTTTGCTCAACCTGCTATACAAACCATAATAAACCTCAGCATCTTCCCAGAAAGTAAAACTTTGAATCATTTAAGAATACAAACCACAAAATTAACTGTTATCAGACTTTGGTTTATTGTAAAATTTAGCAAAGATTTTTTTTATAATCCCTGACCCCTTGCTCTGAAAACAAAAGCAAAAACATAATTATTGCTTATTCTTTTCCCCCCTACTTTATTTGTGCCACTGTAAAAGAAGGGAGAAAAATCATTGTAATAAATAAAAAGATGTAAGAGAGAAAGATAAATCAGTCCAGATGAGAAATATTAGGAGCAACAGAATTATCATCAAGCAGTTTCAAAATAAGCTTCTTTTGAAAAGGTTGTCATATAAAAAAAAAAATCACACCAAAAATATAGCAGCGGAGAAGGATAAATACAAGTTAATTGCACACCAATCCCATGCAAAAAACTGGGTCATTAGCCAAAGCAGTAGTATTCAGAATCCAATTTGGGGTGCTTGTGCAAGGCTTGTGAGTCCTCTATTATGGAGCTGTCACTGAATTGGTCCAAGTCCGATGGGGTCTGATGGCCTGGGACATCATCTGCCAAAGTGTCCAGAAAGCTCCCCACGGAGATGCCATCCAGCCCATCACTGCCATCATGTAGGCTATTGTAGCTGCCACGTAAGGAGGTGCTCTGACTCTCCAATAAACTGCACAGGCTGCCACTGAGACTGCTGCCTCGGCTGGTAATGGTGGCTTTCTCTTCAATCATCCACTTGATGGACTCAATGCTCTCATTGATAACAAGCAACTGGCGCATGAGCCTGACATCTGTGGCTCTGAGGTTAACCTGTGGGGAAAGCAAAGAGAGGAAAGACATGCCAGTTATTTTAGATTTTTGAAAGACTCAAATTTCATTTGGATTCTGTCTTCCTGTAGGCCATAACTTTAAATGCGCAGAATAAAATGTAAACTCACTTGATCTCAGGATCTTTTGAAAACTGCTAGCCAATGGCAACAGTGATAATCAAATAACTCACTTCCTGCCAAGTGCATCAGGCTCAAAAGGGGACAGTGAAACTCCCACTGCATCCCTGACCCTAACTCAGCTGCCTGGAAATACCATACTGAATGTCAGGTTCTCTGCTAAGAAACACATTCTTTCTGGCCAAATTAATAGTTTATCCACGTTTACTTGGGAATGTGTATGTAAATGTTGTGGGGTGGGAAGAAGAGAAATGTGCAAAAATTAAGGAATCATCATTATTTTAGTAGGTCCTACTTTTTTTTTTTAAGATTTTATTTATTCATGAGAGCCACAGAGAGAGAGGCAGAGACATAGACAGAGGGAGAAGCAGGCTCCATGCAGGGAGCCCGATGTGGGACTCGATTCCCAGACCCGGGATCACGCCCCCTAGCTGAAGGCAGACACCCAACCACTGAGCCACCCAGGTGCCCAGGTCCTACTTTGTGCGTTATGATGTACCAGACATCATTATGCAAACTCCAACCTTCATTACACTGTAGCAACCCTGGACCACAGGTATTATTTTTATCCCCATTGTACAAAGGTGAAGAAATTGAGATCTACAGAAAAGAGTATGGAAGAGGTCCGCTTTTCTTTTTAAGAACCAAAATAATATACCTTGAATCCAAAAGGATGCCAATACACAAGGCTGTTCTACTTTACAAGATGAAGCATGCAGATGTCTTCTATAGGTCTGATTATTTGCCTCGGATATGTCAGGGGAAGTCCCAATCAAAATTGGTATATGAAACTGAGAAAGTTCTAGAACTTCCCTAGGTGACTTCTAGGTGTGTCATCCTCCTGATACTTCTAAATTACTTCAAAGAAATCTATCCTCATAGCACAAAGCGGAATTTCTTTGTGGGTCTTACAGTTAAATGGGAACAGCTGCTAACATCAAGAGTATGGTGGTTCTGTGAAAGCAGAGAGGTAGGCTGCAAGAACTCTCATGATTGTCCCTCTTCTTGCTCTAAGTGATGTGGCTCCTATAGAGATTCTTGCCCCTGGACTGGGAGTCAGGGCTACATTTGGCCACCAGAGGTCACATTCACTATGGTTTGAAGTAGATTTCCTTTTTCTTTTCTTTATACTTTTTTTTTTTTTTAGTTGGGGTCTTTAACCCAAGAGGCTGGTCCTTGCTAATTCTTTCTTTAAGATCCAAGACTAATTCAGATTTGTAGGTTTCTAGAATTATTAAAGGCATTCAGTCATGAGTGACTCAAGCCTTAAGGAAGAAAGAGCCTATTGTCTTCAAATGTATGCATTCATATTATAAAAATATTTCCTGGTTAGGAGTTAATCCATAACCAAAGGTGAACTTCAGGTTGAGTGAATGTGATGAACAAATATTAGGAGAAGATGGAATTTCTACCAATGACTTCAAAGATGTAAGATTTCAGATTATGTACATATAATTATTTTTAAAAGCATAAGGTACAATTTTAAAACTCTTCATCTTGCTAGGCTATCGCACAAAATGACTTGAGTGGCTTCCTTATCTTCTCTGAGAAAAGCCCGCAAAATGAACTATATACATGGAAACTGTGAAAATGATTTGTGTCTGAGGTGTCCGTGTGCAGAGGAACATTAACTTATTAAGTTTTGAGAGATTTTCCTGTTTGTCGTAGTATTTCTGTGACACTGCTGTATCGGTGACCTCGCAGGGATGCTGCATTGAGGAAGGAGGCTTTCTGGCAGTCTTCATGTTCAAGTTCACCCCCACACCCTGGGAGCCATCAACACACTGTTCAGGCTCCCTGGAATACAACAAATATTTATAAACCAACAATCTGTCGAGGTCCACTGAGGAGCCTAGGAAATCAATACGAGCCAAAGTCTCACAAAATTCCCCGGTTAGACATCTGTAGCTGATAAAACAGGCTGTGCCCATTGTCGGCGTGGTGCGACACGAGTGCAACCGTTTCCCATCAGCGCCCAAACGAGCCACAGCTGCATTCGTTCACGTCCCCGCCCTGTCGCATGACAGTGCTCTGGTCCGTGCCCAGCCGTGGGTGTGTTCCCTGTTAGTCTCCTCAATTGGAATGCTTGCTCAGTTCCTCCTCAAATCCCCCCTTCCTGCTTTTTTTTTTTCCTTAAGATTTTATTTATTTATTCATAAGAGACACACAGAGAGAGGCAGAGACACAGGCAGAGGGAGAAGCAGGCTCCATGCAGGGAGCCCGACGTGGGACTCCATCCTGGGTCTCCAGGATCAGGCCCTGGGCCCAAGGTGGTGCTAAACCGCTGAGCCACCCAGGCTGCCCAAATCCCCCTTCCTGAAGTCTCCTTCCTTCCATCAGTATTACATGCTGATTCTGCATCCTTTGCTGCCCCACGTAAGAAATGGCTTGCAATACTTCCATTTCTTGAGGTCTGACCTAAGCATCAAAATTTTTGTAATTATTTATTTATTTATTTATTTATTTATTTACTGACATAAATTAATTAATTAATTAATTAATTTATTTATTGGCATAATTTTAGATTTGTGAAAGTTCAGCCCCCGCCCCCCCCCCGGGCGGTAATAATGCACACTCCCAACAACTGTGTCACTCTGGGGTTAAAACATACTCAAGACAATTTTTTTTTTTCTCCAGCCGTTCTGGTCTGAGTTACACAGTGGCCACATCAAATATAAATTTTTCAATTTTATTGAGCAATGAAAATCAGAGGAATAGCAGAGGAATAGACGGTGAAGTAACAAAAGCTCCCTTTGACCATGAGATGATTTATTTAAAAAAAAAATCTCTTTCTTCTGAAGGCAAACATTCACAGGCCATTGAACCACTGCTGGGGGAGAAAAATGACGAAAGCGAGTCAGTTAGAACTCGGTTAGAACACGTTGATCTGGCTGCTAATGATTACGGATTCAACTTCTAACTCTGTCCTCCTGGTGAGAGAGCAAACAGCTGGCAACCGTGGGAGCACCGGGCCCGCCGGTTCCCAGGCTGCCCGTCCATCACCTGGAGCTCCAGGCTGCCTCACACCACCTTCTCCTGGAACTAAGGTGTGGTTGCCCTCTTGCCAATGATCCTTGAAAGTCTGAGCAATCCACTGCAGAACTAAACCGCAGTGTTGCTTCTGTCTCTGGTAGCTGCTCTGCCTTTCCTCACATCAGTCTTTATGAAGTCTGGCCACCTATGAAGGAGCCCAAGCCCTGCCCGGTCGGTAGGAAACCGTCGGTTCTTTCACCTGAGGTCTTATCAGGTCCGGTGACTCCGAGGATATAGAAAGCTGGGAGGCCCTTGTCATGGTCTGGATTTAAGTTCTCCTACTTAGAGAACCCCTTCCTAATCCATGGTGGTATCCAGTCTCCATGCCCAGTTCAATTCTACATTTCTGGGTTTTTTGTTCCCTTTCCAATATGTATGGCTAGTCAAAAGCATCCCACTTCTTGTTGGTGTATTTTTTGCATATCTCATGAGAAGATGAGCACCACAGAATGCAGGGGAAGTGGTTTATTCTGTTCACCACTCTGGGCCCATGACCTGTAAGAGTGCTTGGCACATACTAGATGCTCAATTCATATTTATTCAAAGGCGGAATGATTGTTACAGATTGCACCTTCTGTCAAGAACGCCCCTCCTTTGGATCAGTGATAGGTGACTTGAGAGGAAGGAGAGAGGCAGTTTCGGGAAAGAGCCTTCAGTACTGAAGCATTCCCAGCATGCAACCCCATTCTGATTCATTCACAGGATTCAAACACTGAGTAACTGGCACAAGAAAACTGGTATTCCTAGCTCGAATGTACAGATTATCGAGATAGTATCTCTGAAAGGAAATGGGCTTCAAGGTGTGACTCATACTCCAAACATTAGTCTGTTTGTTCCCAGGTGATAACTTTTCCTGGTCCTAGCATAGCACAGGCACAGTGTTCTGTAAACAACTGATGAAATGAGTTAATCAAAGGGAACAAACAAATAGGGCATTTATGAAAGAAAGAAAGAAAGAAAGAAAGAAAGAAAGAAAGAAAGAAAGAAAGAAAGAAAGAGAAAGAAAGAAGAAAGAGAAAGAAAGCAAGAAAGAAAGCAAGAAAGCAAGAAAGCAAGAAAGCAAGCAAGCAAGCAAGCAAGCAAGAAAGAAAGAAAGAAAGAAAGAAAGAAAGAAAGAAAGAAAGATTTGCACCCATTGATGCAAAGAGATGAGAATGTCCTTCCCTCTTTTTCTCCACTGCCCTCAGGCCTCACTCTGGTCTTTGCAGTATTGCAGTATGGTTCACCTTCATACTTAACAGAAGTCTCTCATGCTTTAGGATTATAACAGTTTCCACACTGGGTGAATGCTGAAATTTTATATCATTTTTGGACAGTAGTGAACAAGTAGTGCAGAACTTGAAATGAGGGATCCTGAAAGAGCAAATATTCTTCAAAATAAACTTTCCCAGATCTGTGTTTTCTTCCTGTCTATCATTTTTACACTGAAAGAAGACGAACGTTATAAACTAGCATAATGGAATCCAAGAAGGAGAGAGGGTGGTTTGATAATACTCAGTTTATCAGGGAGTTGCTAAACAAGTCAACTTCTTTTGTGGTGCTGTCTGAGGAACACGGTACAGGGTTCCAGTCTGCCACGGTCACTGTCTACCTATGCGACCTTTGGGCAAGCAGGCTGGGCACATGGGACCTCAGCCTCTGTGTCCATGAAGACAAAGGATGCGGTTGTATTTTCAGCTCCAGTGAGCTAGAGGACTCAGTGGTGGTGGTAAAGCAATCTGTTCTCCCAGTTTTGAGGATTTAATTGGACTGAGGGACCACCTATCACTTCTGTCTGCTTTTCATGTTGAGGATTTATTTAAATGTTATTGGATACAAAGAATCTGCAGATCAGATCGTTCTGGGATTTCCCTCCATTTTGAAATAGTCTCCAATTCTTTTGTCATGCCTGTGACTATTTGATTACTAAATTGTTTCTGCTTTGAAAAAACAATGTGGGCTATGGAGGAGACCGAATAATCAATTTTGCTACTCAACAGCTCCAGCAAAAGTTTTAGCTCATAAAAACTCATGGCTAAAGCCAACAGTTTGAGCTCTTTGTGAATTTGAATCTCCTTATCAGAAATTGTATGGTAATAGTGATTTTGGTTCCTGCTATTTGGGTTTAAATAAAAATCTCACATGTGTTCTGCTGCAGGATAAACATATATATCATCTTCCATATGCCTACTTATTAACTGAAATGTATACATGAGCTGTGGAATGTATCTTCCAAATAGGGACAGTGTTCGCTCTAGCTAGTCATATGGGAGGCTTGGACAGTACCATGTACTCCTATCTCTCATCAACCTCGCCTTCACTATTTTCATCCTTTGGTTTAAGAGAATCGACTAGTCAGATAAAAGCAGGCCATCTCCTAGTTATGTACTTCCAATGTAAAATCCACAATATCCATGACCTAAATCCTGAATGTCCAGCAAGCTGTAATATGAATCAGAAGGGAGAAAGACTACTTTATAAATCAATAATCATGTACACGAAGCAAGGAAAACAGATTAGATTTGCCTTTTAACGTGAGGCTCTAAGCCTAGTTCCTCATTCAGAGGAACAAATTTTTCAGATTTGTAATTGGTGGAAGGCCTTTTTTTCTAGCCATATTTATATTTCCAAACTTACCAAAAAAATTACCAGCATCTGTTTATACCTTATGAAAAGGCTGCTATAACTATGCTTGGAATATTATTTTTGCATTTGGGTGTTTTGTAATCAAGTCCAAATTTGCTCCCTCTCCAAATTCACCACATCCTCAACATGATGATCACAGAAGATTTTCTGCCTACCCATCCTGAAATTTTCCAGCAGTTTTATTAATAGCTCTCTTTATAAAGCACTCCTCTAACCATATTCTCAGAGGATCCGTAAGGGTATCATTGTCCCTTTGCAGCCCGAGAAGACATTGTACAACAACATTTCCGCCTGCTGCTTTTGGTTTCAAATGCTTCAGGAGAAAAGCTTGTGGCCCTTTACCAGTGCTGTTTGGCCAGAGCTTTCCTCTGCTTTCTCAGGCAGTTCAAAATTTACAACAAAATTTCTTCCTAATTGGGCAGCAGAGGATCCCATTTTTATGTCAGCTTTGTCTTTATTTGTGTTGTTTCTATGTGGAACTGAACAATAACTAGAACGGTTCCCTCTTTTCCCTAAACCTTATGGATAGAAGAGTAATTTCTCCCAAGACTAAGCTACATACATAAAAATGTGGTCATCAGCACAGCTAACTGATGTCCTGATAAATGAGAAAGCTGCATCTGGTTTATTTGAAAGGGGCACATGTGACTCCCCTGAATCGTAGACATACATTCCTGCCACCAGGCCTGCTTATGAGTTCTGCACAGTTTCTGCTGATGAATCTTCTGATCACCAAATTAAGACCAGGGAGCTTTTCAGTCCCAACCCATCAGGTACCAGACCAATGGGTGCTCAGAGACCTGTGGTATCAATTTCTTGTTCATACTCTAATGTTGTGAAAACCGTTTCCCCGAGTGCTTTCAATGTGTGTATGCAAAGTGTCATTTTGGCCAATGGAAGAGACTATAAATTACCTGAGTAGAAAGAAATTCATTTGGAATGATCGCACAAAAACATGGACTTCAGACATTTCTAGCAGAGCAGCTCACATGGATAGAACAAAGACCAGACAAGAAGTGTCTCACTAAGTCATAATGAATATTCTTGCTGCATGTGAATTTTTCCAATTTAGAACTTAAAATAGGATTTTTACATGGAAGATGAGGATATGATGATGTGCTCCTCTGGGATATGTAGTGGCTGTGCTTACTCTGGGAAGCAAGGAAGATGTAGGGTGGAGTGCTGATAAATGTTTAACTGGTTTCCTGGGAAAACTATACACATACACACACACACACAAACATGCAATAGGAATCATGCTGATATAACAAATGTATAGCATACCCTTTACAAATAATACTAAAATATATGCTACCTTTTATTATAAACTTTACATAACTCATTGATTCTCAGAGAATGCTCTTTGTTCGTTTTTTTGCTGAATTCCCTTTTAAAAAAGATTAATTATTTATTTGAGAGAGAGAAAGCACAGGGGGAGAGGGAGAGGGAGAGAGAGAAAATCTCAAGCAGGCTCCCTGCTGAACGTGGAGCCCAGGTTGGGGCTTGATCCCAAACCCTGAGACTATGACCTGAGCAGAAATCAAGGGTCAAACTCTTAACCAACTGAGCCAAGTGCCCTCATTTTTGCTGAATTCTTATATGTGCAGCAACCTATAGTTGTAGTTCAACCATAATTTAACAAAGAGTTGACCCCAATCTACTCTTAATAATTTTTTGTCATTTATCTATGCGATTTACTGTTAAACAATTTTGCATCCTAATACAAATTACACTTATTAAACTGAAGCCTATTTCTGCTTCAGCACTAGTTGTGTGCTTTAGCACTAGTTAGGTCAGAACCTTACAGATCTGCTAGTGATGTGACCATTTTCGCTGACTTGGACAACAGTTTTTTTAATGCATGAAGAATATTTCCCAATTTTTTTTATGCTGTCAATAATGTAATAGCTAAGGACATGACATACTTTTATTTCTGTTTTGGGTTTTGTTTTTTTTAAGGATCTTATTTATTTGACAGAGACAGAGTACAAGCAGGGGGAGCAGCAGAGGTAGAGGAAGAGGCACACTCCCCATTGAGCAGGGAGCCCCAGTCAGGGCTCTATCCCAAGACCCAGGTATCATGACCTGAGCTGAAGGCAGATGCCTAACCAACTGAGTCACCCAGGCATCACATAACACACTTTTTAAATTTAATCTGCAATATTAATATTTTCTCCATCATTGTCTTAAGACAGTCAACAAAATAAAAATCAAGTTCTGATTTATAGTGTTTTCTAATTTCTGTGCTGTAAATACTCCAACCATGGCTAATTTCAAGCTACCATTGTGATGCCACTAAATAAGGTTGAGAAGAGATGCTCAGTAGTACAGAACTATGTAATATTGTCACCCTAGAGATACAGTAAATATTTTAAATAACCTCAAGAAAACTATTAATAGCAAAATATACTAAAATAATTAAAAAGTGATGAATTTTGGCATTTATAACCTTTGTTTTTCATATAACTTCTTAATTTGTAGGTCTCTATGTATAATTTAAGGTCTTTTGAGATATAATTGACATATAACATTGTGTTAGTTTTAGGTACACAACATGATGATCAATATATACATATTGTGAAATAACTACCACAGTAAGTTTAGTTATCATTCATCACCTTGAATAGTTACAAGGTTTTTTTTTTTAAGATTTTTATTTATTTACTCATGAGAGACACACAAAGAGAGGCAGAGATGTTTTTGCTACTGAATTAAAGGTACAGAAAGAGTAAAGGCTTTAGCTTTACCTGACCTACTGCATTTTACGATAAGTAGATTAGAGAGTTTGATTTCTTCCCTAAGGGCTTTTATTTTTCTATATAGGACTAAAAACTCAATGTAATTTTGTCCTTTCCACTAAATATAATTTGAGGGAAATTTGAATATTTATACCAAAGTTATAAAAAAGTGTTTTCCATGGAAAGCTTTCAAATATTGAAGTAGATTATTATTTTTAAAAAACATTTATTTATTTAAGAGAGTGAGAGAGAGCATGGCAAGGAGAAGCAGAGGGAGAGGGAGAGAAAAACTCAAGCAGATGCAGTACTGAGTGCAGAGCCCCATGCAGGGCTTGATTTCATGACCCTGTGATCAAGATCTGAGCCAAAACCAAGAGACTGATGCTTAACCAAATGTGCCAGTCAGGTGCCCCGAATAGATTATTTTTTTTTAATTTTTATTTATTTATGATAGTCACACAGAGAGAGAGAGAGAGAGAGAGAGGCAGAGACACAGGCAGAGGGAGAAGCAGGCCCCGTGCACCGGGAGCCCGACATGGGATTCGATCCAGGGTCTCCCGGATCGCGCCCTGGGCCAAAGGCAGGCGCCAAACCACTGCGCCACCCAGGGATCCCTGAATAGATTATTATTTAAGCATTACTGAGACATGAAATATACTTGGAAAGGGGATTGAGATATCTAAAACTCATTTAAGCATTTGCATTTTTATATTCTAATTTTTAGTAGTTATATTTCCAAAATATGCTGCACACTTCTCTATCTTGATAAAGAGAACCATGCAGAACCAAGCTGAATCAAGTAGGAACAGGCCACCATTATAAACAGCATTTTTAAAGCAGTTATTCAGCAATGCGATTAAGGGGCTTGGGGAAATAGGACTGTGGATTTTTTTTTTTTCTTTTTTACTTGGTTTCAGACATCCATCCTCACCCAGATGCCTAATCTTATCTATCAGGGATTTCTTGATGCTGGTGTTCAATCTGTTCATCACAGCCCTTATGCCCCGTTTCTTCCTCAGGCTCCCGACTCTCTTTCCAATCTGTCTGTGGCACAGTAGTATTTTAGTAACCTTCACTTCTTTCCTCTTGGCGGGGAGGGGAGAACAGAGTCATGAGGAAAACTGATCTTTGCACTCCGTGGGAAGTAGCATCAGCTGGTAAGTAACGTTAGGCGAGGAAGCAGCGTCTGTGACAGAATAGAGAGCACGTGCCTTGCTCCCTAGAGCAGTGCTTCTCCACCTTCACATGCATATGGATCGCCTCAGAGTCTTGTTAAAATTCAGATTCTGTTCACTAGTTCCTTGACCTTGCATTTTGAACATGTCCCCTGCGGACGCCAGGGGAACCTGGCAGCCTCTCAGAGATGTCCCAGGAAGCCCCTGCTGGTATCTATATGCGTGTGTAGTTGCCTGCCCGTGAGTGCGCACTACTAGGCCTAGGAACTTGTTTCTGGGGAACGGAATACAGCAAACATGATGGGATGTCTCTTCTGAGAAAAGGTTACAAAAAGACAGTGGTTTCTCTCATGGGTATAGTCTACCGCTAGTTCTGAGGAGAGCCAGCTGCCAGGCTGTGAACTGTCCTGTTGTGAGATCTACATGATACGGAACTGATATCCCTGCACAATAGCTAGCAAGGCCGAGGCCTGCCAACTGCCACTGGCTATATGAATGAAGTTGGAAGCAAACCATCCCAGAGCTGAGCCTGGAGATGACCGCATCCCCAGCCAACGTGTTGATTGCGGGCTTGTGAAGAGAGCCTGAGCAGAGACACTCAGTTAATCCATGCCCAGGCTTCTGACTCATAGAAGCTGTGACATAAAACAGGTCTGCTGTTTACATTGCTAAGTTTTAGGGTATTTGTTATTCAGCATGAACAACTAATGCACCAGTGCTGTTGGGATATGGACATTTTGAGTAGCAAGAGCCTAAGGATCTTTCTACTTGTGGATGATTTCAGGTAATAGATGCTGGAAACAGTATCCATGGAATGGTACTCTACTGATTCACTTTTTATGGTTTGAAAAAAAAAGTTTAAAAAGTAGTTAAACATTATTGATGGAGACAGAAAACGTTCAAGGAAGTTAAGATGTTCAAGAGAGGGCCATCTGCATCTCCCACAGGACAACCTGTTTCCCATAAGAAAAGGTGATTTATTGCTTTGAAGGAGAAACAATGGATACCAGATACTCTGGTATCTGACACATGATGCTTTCAGTGGAGGTTACTTGTAAATATATTCCCTATAACATGAAGATCATAAAAAGTAGGGTATACAATGATAAAATAATCAACTAAGATAATAACATTCAGATATAATTTTAAGAGTTTAGAATACAGTAAAAGATTAATGAAGCTGACATCACTGAATTTTCAATACTAAGGAATTTACCAAATTGTAATATGGCTTTTCATAATTCTCCACTTAAATGGAAGAATTCCCTTTAATTTGGTCTCCCTAAGGGAAAGTAGGGAGGAGATTCAGGGTAGGGATTAGAGTCACATTTATTCAGTGCCTCCTATAAACCAGATTTGTTTTTCACGTGTTAATTCATTTTCTTTAGAAAGGGTCTTTTGGGGGTGCCTGGGTGGCTCAGTCAGTTAAGCCTCTGTCTTCAGCTTTGGTTATGATCCGAGAGTCCTGGGATCCAGCCCCACATCATGTCAGGCTCTCTGCTCAACGGGGAGCCTGCCTCTCCCTCTCCCTCTGCCCCCTCCCCCAACTTGTGTTCTCTTTGTCTCAAATAAATAAATAAAATCTTTAAAAGAAAAAAAAAAAAAGAAAGGATCCTCTGTAGAAAGGTCTTTTCATGTAGGAAACATAACTGAGATACTGGCTTTTTATTGTCATCATTCATTTTTACAATGTTAATGTTGACAATTTGGTAATGTTTGAAATGTTTCATTTAATGATGCTGAAGATTACTTCTGTTTTGTATATGATGCCTAAACACTGACTATTTTCATTTGGGAAACTTTGGGTGGGACTTTCCAGATGACACTAGTTAGAGCAGTGATCTCACAACCTGAAGAGGAGCCAGTGAGAAACACTTGCCACATTTCAACATTTGCTGATAATATATCGACTGTCTTGTCTAGTGATTTATCTCATTTATTTTGTTTCATTAGCTTTAAGAATATTATTAGGCACATCTGCCATTTATTGAATGTTTTCTGTGTGCCATGGCTTTACAAATTAATTTGTCTAATAAATTCAGTATCATTATTACAATAAGTGATAGAAGCTGTTTATTATTCTCATTATGATCCCAGTCTGACATGTAAAGTGCTTGGAAATTATCACTCCTATGTTTATAATAAGAAAAAAGATGAACAAACTAAATCAATAACTCTTCTTAGATTCATCAGAGAACAGAGAACATTCATCACAGGGCAAACTGCTGCCCCTGGGAGATAAACAGGTAGTTACAGAGACTCATGGCTTACTAAGATCATAAGTCTGGAATCAGAAGGCCCAAGATAGAGCTGATATCAGTAGAAATACTTGAAACTCTAATTGATGAATTGCTAGAGGTTCAGTGTAGGTTAGATTGAGAGTTCCAAAAGGCCCAGTTTTAGATTAACCCCACGTGTTCATGAATGTCACCTCCAGGAACCCCACCAGGATCTCACTCTCTGCTATGCTTCTGGCAGGGAGAGGGGACAAGTTACTGTTCGGAGATATGCCCAGAGCCCTCTTCTTCTTCTTAACAAGACCCACCCTCAAGGGAAACATTTTATCAGAGTCTAACGTACTGGGCATTTACCAGACCCTAACCAATGTGGGGGAAAACAAACACTCAACTCACCTAATCATGGACTCTTTCCTCACAACTTACCACCATGTCAATATGGCTCCTGGATACTAACAGAGGAATTTCAGCTAAAAGTGTCACAGGCCTCAGACTCTACTTCAGTAGTCTCCAGGAAAACACAAAGATAAGAGATTGGACAGAAACAAAGACACTAAAGGAAATTTTAGTTTCTGACAGTGACTGCTACAGTAAACAATAAACTGTCTAACTCCTAGTCAGATAAATATAAAACCTCACACTAAAGGCCTACCTAGGCCAGTTCCTCTATATCATATTCAGCTTTCAACAAAGAATTACAAGGCATGCTAAAAAGCAAAAACAAAGTCTGAAGAGACAAAGAGAGTATCAGAATCAGACTCAG
This sequence comes from Canis lupus dingo, assembly GCF_003254725.2. Lineage (NCBI taxonomy): Eukaryota > Metazoa > Chordata > Mammalia > Carnivora > Canidae > Canis > Canis lupus. The sequence goes on along the minus strand of NC_064253.1, from coordinate 32,830,884 downwards.
ATATGATACAGGTTTTGAAATTATTAGACTGGGAATTTAAAATAACAATGACAATATGCTAAGGGGTCTGCTGAGAAAAAGGGGATAACATGCAAGAACAGGTGGGTAATGTAAGCAGAGAAATGAAAATCTGAAGAAAGAATCAAAGGGAAATGCTATAAATTAAAAACACTGCAACCTAAGAATGCCTTTGATGAATTTATCAGTAGACTGGACATAGCTAAGGAAAGAGTCAGTAAGCTTGAAGATTATATAAACAGTTTGAATGGCTCTTTAAGGATACGCTGAATCATAGCCAAAGCATTATTTAATTATTTATGGGGATATACCATGTATGACCTACTATTTGCTACTACTTTGGCCAAGACTCATAAACTTATTAGCTGACTTACAGATTTGTGTCTGGAAGACATGAAAATGATTTCTCTCCAGTTGAAAAAAATTCAAAGGTTATAGTTTTATTGTCCTACTGGACATTAAACAATTTGTCTCTGGCTTAACAAAATGATTTCATATGTCTTTAATGAGAAAATTGATAAACCATTCCCATAATTGCTGGTTTTTGCTGGCTCTCACATTAAATGAGCTAAATAAATCTTCAACATGTGCTCCCTCTATGTTTACATGAGAGCTATGTTTAAAATTTCTTGAAAATTATGCTTTGAGATTTGGAGCTTACCATAGAGATGCCAAGTGGCTTACCTGCTAGAACTTATTAAACAAAATTGCCCAGTTGACTACAGGCCTCTAGAATCAGTCAAAATAGTGATACAACTTTACCTTTTCTGACTCTATTTTCTTCTTCTCATTTGGTACTTTAAAAAAAAAATTTATTTATTTGATAGAGCATCAGGTAGAAGGAGAGGGAGAAACAGGTTCCCGGCTGAGCAGAGAACCTGATGCAGGGCTCAGTCCCGGGACCTTGGGATCATGACCTGAGCAGAAGGCAGACATTAACTGACTGAGCCACTTGGGCATCGTGATTTGGTACTTTTTGTTCTGGTTTGTTTGCTTTGTTGTTGCTGTTGTTTCCAATTCTTAGCCAATAGTTATGTGTTTTGTTCCACAACTGGATACTGGATACTGAATCCTCATGTGTAAAATGGGTGCAAACAACCAATTTCGGTACTGGTGGGTACTGAACCACTGGGTCAGTCAAGGTCACATGATCTATAAGCTATTTCCCATTTGGGGTGGTAATAATGGGCAATCGGTTCCATGATGGCATCACTAGGTGATCTCTGTTAGAATGTTGTGAATCTATTCCCTGTTGGATGAGAGACAACACAGAAAATGGTTAGTTGGTCTATATTGTTTGTCTGTTGGTGTGCTCAAATGCATGTGGAGGTATTCCATTTCCACTGAATAGAAAGATCTCTTTGGGAATGTGTGTTTTGTGTTTTCTAAAAAGTGCTCTGTGCCTGAATTGGTAGAATTGAAGTTTCCAGGCCAGTGGCAAGTTGTGCATTTAACTAAGAAAAACCTTTTACTGCTCATTGATAAGAAAAGAACATATTTTCCAATTTCTAGAGTATATTGATAATTTTAAAGTCCCCTAAGAAAAAGGAGACTTTTCTAAATATAGAGGCTAATAAATACTTGCAAAAATTTAATATTCCCAGAATTTCAGGGAAATAAACTGAACTCTGATACACTGAATGTACTGACCTTTTTAAGGGAGAAAACAAACAAAAACATTCTTCATAGATAATGCTAACTCAGAAGCATGTTTATAGCAGAATCCAAGTGAATCTTTAGACATCTTCAATGTCTTTAGACATTAATTGGTTTGGTAATTTTAGATTACAAATAGCTAAATGTCGTTTCCTTGCTTTTGTCAGTATGGAGAATAAACATATATAGTTGACCCCTGAAAAATGAGGGGGTTTTGGGGTGCTGACTCCTACACAGTTAGAAATTCATGGATACATTTTGACTCTCCAAAAACTTAACTATGCATAGCCTACTACTGAGCAGAAACCTTATTGGTAACACAAGTCACACATATTTTATATATGATTATATACTGTATTCTTAGAATAGGGTCAGCTAAAGAAAAGAAAATGGTATTAGGAATATCATAAGGAAGACAAAATACATTTACAGTAATGTACTGTAAAAAATCTGCCTATTAAATGGACCTCTGCAGTTCAAACAGTTCAAACCTGTGTTGTTCAAAGGTCAACTGTAATTTTATTTTATTTTTTTAAGATTTGAATTATTTCCTAGTCAAAGAGACTAGGTTAAGAATAATTTCCTAAATCTGTTGTACTTGTTTATTAATGAGATAAGTTAATGTTTCTTCCATATATTATGATTAAGAAAATATTGTATATTTTCTATATTGGATTAGAATTCTTATTTTTTTGAGAGAGAGAGAGCGCGTGCATGTGTGCACACAAGGGGGCAAGGAAGAAGCAGAGGAAGGAGAGAGCGAATCTTATGCAGGTTCCATGCCCAATGTAGAGCCTGATGTGGGGCTCAATATCACAACCCTGAGATGACCTAAACCAAAATCAACAGTTGGACCTTTAACTGACTAAGCCACCCAGGCACCCCTAGAATTCTTAATATTTTTAATTCAACTGTAATTATGTTCCTTCTGTGTCAACTTGAAAATAATTTGCAAGATAATTTACTAATTTTAGAACTTAGACTAATATTAAATCAAATTAATAATTTGATTATTTACTAATTTTAGAACTTAGACTAATATTAAATCAAATTAATAAAAATCTTCATATCTATATAATTTGTAAGGAAGACAGAATATTGAAAGGTCACCAATTGTTATGAATATCTGCTTTTTATTTTAACAACAATAAAGTGGCTGTATTTTGGGGTCATTTTAATGAACATATTAATTTTGCAATCTTACAAAGTTGTGAAAGTTTATGTTTTTTGCTGTGGAGATTTTATAATGTAAGCTTTTGCTGGTCTGCTAAAATGCTTATATAAGGCAGGTAGTGATCACTCTCCAGTTTTTCTCTGAAAGATTACTAAATTTGATTAGAAATTATGGCTTATATGTATGGTTGAGACTACACTAGGAATAATCATGGCAAAGAACTATAAAATGTGGTTTTGTTTTTCAAAGAAGGTAATATTTTTGTTGTCAAAACTGTTTGTTCCAGAATGTGAAAGAAGATAATAAAGGACAGAACTTACCTTGATATAGAAAACTGAGGTAAAAAATACAAAATAATAACCTCTTTTTTTGGTCTGAATTATATATATCATCTACAAAGAATGATTCTGAAAAGCAGTAAAATGTGTAAAAATGTTGGTAAACTTTGCTGAGTCTTGAATGGATCGAAGATAAATTTTGAAAGAACTTGTGAATAAGTTACTGCTAAACATATTAATGCAAAGCTAGAGCTAGTTTTGTTCTTTTTTTTTCCCCCCTCTGTTGGAATGAAAAATTAGTATGGAAGAATTTAGTTTGCTCTCACCAAGAAATAGGAAAAGGTTATTCTGTGTAATCTGCCCAGATAGTAGAGATTCCTTATCTAATCTGAAAAATTTCTGTGCTTTGTGTTGACTTTGGCACATGCTTGATCCAAAAAGCAAGGCAGTTACTTAGAATTGTGTTGTATTCTTATTCCATACTATAACCATTTATTGTTTCTAGGCATGTATGACAGTGCTTTAATCAAATTATTTATTCTAATAAAACTTTAACCCTTTTAATTTTGTCTTCTCCAAATAGGAACCTAAATTCAAAGGGAAAAAATTGAGATGTCTTTTATACCCAAGCTAATCATGGGGGTCTCTACAGGGGCCCCTGGGCAATTGCTTTAGATGAAGCCTGCTGGACAACAGTCAATTATTGAGTGAGACTGAGTTCCAGTTAATGTTTTACAAAAACAGGCAAGGTGGATTTAAGCAGTGGGTAATCAGGGTCCCAGTCTTCCAGGTATTAAAAAAAAAAAAAAAAAAAAGACAATTCCTGGTGAATTTAACTCAGCATATCTTTCCTAATGGACCTTTTGCCTTCTGCTCCTGTTTCTTTATCTACCTTTTACATCTTGATGGTTCTCCTCATTAAAGAGTTAAATAAATCTTTGCCATTTTCTTGTTTTGTATTTGTATGAGTCATGTTTTTTACTTTTTTCCTGAAAAATGTACTTGGAAAGAATCAGATAACAGAGCCACAGAGAAATATTGTTAGAATTGACATAAATGCAGATGAGCCCAGAACTATATAGATAATGCAGATAAATGCAAAGGAACTAAAAAATGTGACTCTACTGTTAGAAAGTTTCTGTTAAATATCCATCTCTAGGTCTTCAACTCCTTTTTACTTTTATTTAATCGCTTCTTATCTACTATTTATTTGGGGAAAAGTTTCACTTATTACATAAGAGAACATTCATACTCTGAATTTAATATTTCAAATTAGACTAAATAATTTTTGTTTTTTCAGTGTTAACCAAGGTGAATTCCATGAGGAACGGCTGGATTTGTTCTTTATTTCCAATGGATTTATCTCTCTCATTATCTTTGATTCAGCATATACCAAATTTTGTGATGATTCAGTGTTCATGATCTTACTGAAATGTTTACATTTTATTTTCCATAATTAGTTTAATGATATCTCTGGCACAGTAGATTATCAGTAAATAATCAGTATCATAAATGTCAATTTATGTACCTCTAACTTTAGTCTTTCAGAAATTATAGGATTTAAATAGTCCCTTTGCATGATACCACTCTGAAAAATTGTTTCATTTATTTTATTTTATTTATTTTATTTTTTGTTTCATTTATTTTATTTTTTAATAATAAATTTATTTTTTATTGGTGTTCAATTTGCCAACATACAGAATAACACCTAGTGCTCATCCCGTCAAGTGCCCCCTCAGTGCCCGTCACCCATTCACCCCCACCCCCTGCCCTCCTCCCCTTCCACCACCCCTAGTTCGTTACCCAGAGTTAGGAGTCTTTATGTTCTCTCTCCCTTTCTGATATTTCCTACCCATTTCTTCTCCCTTCCCTTCTATTCCCTTTCACTATTTTTTATATTCCCCAAATAAATGAGAACATACAATGTTTGTCCTTCTCCGATTGACTCATTTCACTCAACATTTTAAATGAGAATATTTATAGTCATTGAAATAATATTGCCTAAAATGTTGTGTTCATTTTTCCAATATAGTTTTCTCCTAGAATTTTACTCTAATTAATGTGGATGATTTCACCTGGATATGTGACACTTTGTTCTCCTTTGAATGTGATGTAATTTGTCATGTTTGTATCTACATGGATCCATTTCAAGCAGAAATAAAATACAAAAAAATTTAAAAGGTGATGACAGATTTGTTTATTTTTAATCACACCTATGATGCCCTCTGACCCAACTAGCCATTGATGGCATGTGTTAGTGAGAATGTCAAGGATACCTAAAACTTCTGTTCAAGTCTTGGTTCCCTTAATAACCTGTGATTCGTAACAAGTCACCTAATCTTCCCACGTCTCTATTTTCCTATTACATGAGAATATTGGAGACTATTTTTAAAATTCCTTCCAGTCCTAAAGTGTCCTGATTCTCCAATACAGCACATTTAAAAGAAAAAAAATATTTATTTATTCAGAGAGAGATTGGCAGAGACACAGGCAGAGGGAGAAGCAGGCTCCATGCAGGCAGCCCGAATCTCCAAGATCACACCCCGGGCTGCAGGCGGTGCTAAACCGCTGCGCCACCGGGGCTGCCCTACAGCACATTTTTTAAAAGTCAGCTCCATGCCCAGCATGGAACCCCACCCACATGGGGCTTGAACTCAGGACCCTTAGATCAACACCTGAGCTAAACTCAAGAGTCAGACACTTACTGACTGAGCCACCCAGGCACCCCTGCACTAACAATGTATGAAGAGTGTACAGTTTGCAAGGAAAAGCAAAAGCTCCTCCATGTGCCCAACAGTATTGTTGGAATGATCTCAGAGTTTGAGTCTGGTATTGGTAGAAATAGTTTGCGTATCAACAAGTGGATTTCTCAAGACAGTGAATTTTTCAAGGTAAGGAGAAACAAACACACCTGTGGCAACAGAATACAAAGATAAAGAACAAAGAAGTGATAAGCATGACCTCCTCCAGGGCAGTGGATCTATTCTGTCTGTTAATCCTAATTTCTAACTGTTTACCAGTACATGACAAATCAGACGAGATTGGGCATGGTCAGCGTGGAATGGCCATAGAATAGTGCAGGGCAAATCAATAAATGTATCAAATAAGAAAATTTATGAGGGAAAACAAGGACATATGCATATGACAATGTACCAGAGAATAAGTATGGATTAATTTGCTTTTGGGAAGACATGTCAGTTAAAAAACAAACAAACAAAAAATAAGATGGTTTGGCTATAGAGAGAGTGAGTATGGGTGGGCTATGTCGAGAAGGACCTTATAATCTGAGCCTGCAATGAGGGAAAATAAGGAAAGATCTAGAGATGTAAAAGTTCATTTCATGCACAGGAGGTGGCAAATTAATCAGAAGGGCTGAAGATCTAGAATGTGGTGCAAAGTGAAGGTGGAGATGTAGTTTGGGAGGCATATCATGTCTGGAATGTTGAACAAGGATCAGTCTGAGAAATGCTGTGACGGTCCATTTTATGGAGAAGTTCACTGCATTGTCTTAAACAGGTCTTGATGAAATTGTTATGTCACTGCTGTGCTATGGGTATTGACTTTGAGCTGCCCTTTGAAGAGCTTAAAGGGGTTTCGTTTGCATCTTAGGGCTGTTCTTTAGTGTGAGCAAAAATTTATTATTGCAATAGCAAAGAATATTAAAGAAAAATAATTTGGCTGTGTAGCTAATTTAGGTAAGGACTACAGGTTATTGATGCCTGGCCAGCTTTATGTACAGCTCTGTCTGGAATGGATTAATTTGGCTAAACTACTATTTTATTCTCCTGAATCCAAAGTGATAGATTCAGTTTTAGGGGGAATCAGGCAGAGAATTCAAAGAGTTCATCTGTGTATGTAAAGCAAGGCTGTTTTGCATTTTTTTTTCAATCAGAAGCAAAGATGGGGGTGAAGTGCTTTTCAAGGATATGCTTTTCAAGTATATGACACAGAAAGGCCCAGAGGTCTTGACTCCAAATTCTTCTTCTGACCTCTCATTTTCACCCATAATCTCAGTCTTACGGCTTTAAAATTCTCATGACAAAAATGCTTTTCCTCTTGAGTTTTGACTTGTTCTATCTGGGGACATACTTAAGTTTTTCTGAAGTCTGTATTTATTCTGCCTTTTTTTTTTTTTAAATTGGACACAAAATAATTTGTTACATCTTTTTCCAGTGCAATAACATTAAATGTTCCTAACTTAATTACTGAACACACTTTGTTTTGAATGAGTCCATTTAAAAATGTTCTTAAATCAGGATTTCCTTTTTAAATTACATCCTTATAGTAGTTTAGTGAAGTTAATGTAGTAAAGATTTCTTAAAATGATAGATGATTTGAGAATCTCCTGCTTCCTTTTAGAAAAAAAAATAGCCTGCTGATCCATTCTAAGGAGCAAGAATATAGATTTCTATGAAATACTCCCAATAGATCTCTAGTTCGCTTCACCAGGAGCAAGTTTCTTAACAGCTTTAGTCATCATTAATACACTTAACCAACTTTAAAATAATATCCTGATGCTACTTAAGAGAAATGTAGCTAAACTCAATTAGTTATAGACTGTGGAATGATTAGATGTCCTTGGATGAAAGATATTCTTGGATGAAAGGTGCTGTGTGGAACTACCATGTGGTTATTATAATTAGGACATCACATCTCAGCTCATGCAACTCGTGAGGAGAATATTTTTGTACCAAGAATAAGAATTTTATTCTTATAAATGTGAAAGCCTTAAGTATCTTCAGTTCCTTTTACCCCTTAAGTTTCCTTAAAAAAATATATATATATATTTGATTCATTTACTCATGAGAGAGACACAGAGAGAGGCAGAGACATAGGCAAAGGGAGAAGCAGGCTCCCTGTGGAACAGATGCAGGACTTGGTACTTGATCCCAGGACCCTGGGGATCACAACCTGAGCCAAAGGCAGACACTCAACTACTGAGCCATCCACCCTTTATGTTTCCTAATTAACTTTATGCTTAGTCTAAATGAAAATAAGTGGTATCCGTTTCTGTTTTAGCTTGTGAAGAGACACTATCTCTTTTCCATTGTAAAAATTACGAGGAATCAGCCGTTCAGATGATCTTAAGAGACTGTTACTCACACATTGATTATACTACTTTATAGAAAGATTTTACTATCTAAGTGTTTTCTCTAAAATCAACTATGGAACAAAGGATTTTGTTTTATTTTGTATATTTTTTCCTTTGGCATGTTAGGAAATTTCTTTGCTATATCCTTATGAAGTTCCAAATGAACCACTGTAGGAACATGGTTTCCCAGACAGATTGGTACTCTAGAAAGAACATGGGTTTGATCTTGAAATACAAGGGATAAAATATAATTCTTCCTTTAATTGGCTCCTGTATTTTGATCAGTTGACATGTAACTTAATATTTTCTCTATATCAATTTTCTAATCCATAAAATAGTATTTATTATCTACTTGATTAGTAGGGTAGCATGGGTGGAAGAACTATACAGATAAAGTATATACATGTAGCATAAAGCCTGGCTCAGTGGTGCTCAGTAAAATTCAGTTTATCCTTGAAGTGTATAGCAGTAAAAACACCTATATGAGAAAAGGAAAAAGGATTTCAAATCAACAGCCTAATTATATACCTCAAGGAACTAGAAAAAGAAAAATCAAAAGTTAGCAGAAAGAAGACATTTGAAAAAAGATTAGAACAGAAATAAATGAAATAGACAATGGAAAATAAAATCAATGAAACCAACAGTTTAGTTTTTTGAAAAGATCAAAAAAAATGATAAACCCTTAGCTAGACTAAGAAAAAAAAAGAGAAAATTTAAATTTAAAAAAATCAGAAATTAAAGAGGAAGCATTACAATTGATAGTTCGGAAATAAAAAGGATTATAAAAGACTACTTGAATAATTATAAGCCAACCAATTGAATAACCTACATGGAATGGATAAATTTCTAGAAACACAAAATGTTTCTAGAAACATTTTTTATTTCTTCCTAAAGAAATAAAAAATGTGAACAGATCTATGATGGCATTTAGGACGGGCTGCCCCTCAGTATGGCACTTTGGCATATTGAGTATCTTAAGCTGAAGGAGTTAGTTTGAGAAAACAGCAGAAGCAGGAAAGTCACTCCGATCACCTTCCTTCATTCTTCTCCTGAAACAGGTCATAAACTTTCATGTGAGAGGTGCCCTGATGGTCTCCAGAGGAAAGCATTCTTATCTCCAAAGACAAGGGGACATTGAGAAGAATCTAAACAAACAGTCCTTGCTAAGTTTCCCCAGTATATTACACTTATGTCACACCTTTCACCTGTCATATTTCTCTATGACTGTCTACTCGTCATCAAACCTAACACAAAAATACTCAAGTTCAGTCATTTCTTCAGCTTTTCCCATTTCTTTATGTAGGCTTGCATGTCACGCAAAACTTATATTAGATAAGTTTGTATGCTTTACTCCTGTTAATATGTTTCTGTCAGTATAATTTTCAGACACAGCTGGAGATCCTAAGAGGGTTGAGGAAAACTTTTTCTTCCATATACCTAGAACTAATAGGAAAACTGAATCCACAATCAGAAACTCCCCCAAACAAGAAAGTCCAGGATTAAATGGCTTCACTGAAGAATTATCCCAACCACCAATCCTTTTCAACTCTTCCAAAAAACTGAAGAGGGAGGAACACTTCAAAAGTCATTTTATGAGGCAGCATTACCCTGACTCTGAAATCAAAGATACTACAGGAAAATAAAGTTATAAACTACTGATTACTGATTCAAAAATCCTCAACTAAATACTATCAAATAGATTAAAAAACACATTCAGAAGGTCTAAGTTGGAATTATTCCCAGAATGCAAAGATGGTTCCACATAGGAAAACCAATCAAATATACCACATTTACAGACTGAAGGTAAAAAACCACATGATCATCTCAATTGACACAGAAAAAGTCTTTGACAAAATTCAACAAAATTCAACACTCTTTCATGATACAAATACTCAACAAACTAGAAATAGAATAAAATTACCTTAATGTAATAAAGGCTATAAATGAAAAAGACCACCCCACAATAGTAAAAATCTGAAAGCTTTTCCTTTCAGATTAAGAACAAGGCATGAATGTTTGCTGTGTCATCATTCCTATTGAGCACAGTATGGAAGGTTCTAACCAGAGCAATTGAAAGAAATAAAAGACATACAAATCGGAAAGGAAGAAGTAAAATATCTCTAGTACAGATGATATAATCTTACATGTGGAAAATCCTAAGAATTCTACAAAAATAAAATTCTGTTAGAATTAATGAATTTAGCAAAGTCAAAGGATGTAAAATCAACATGATGCAAAAATCTGTTGCATTTTTATAAAGTGAACAACCTGAAAGGAAATTAAGAAAACAACTCCATTTATAGTTGCATCAAAAAGAATAAAATACTTAGGAATAAACTTAACCAAGAAGGTAAAAGACTGGTACACTGAAAACTACAAAATTTTGAAAGAAATCGAAGAAGAAACAAATAAGTGGAAAGACATTCTGTGTTTATGGATTGCAAGATTTACTAATGTTAAAATATCCATGATCTTATATATAGAAAATCCTAAGGACCTAACCAAAAAGCTTTAGATTCAATCAATGAATTCAGAAATTTGTAGGATATAAAATTAACATAGAAAATCAGTAGCATTTCAATACACTAACAACAAATATTCTGAAGAAGAAATAAAGAAATTGATCTCTTTTACAACAGCATTAAAAACAATACTTAGGAATAAATTTAACCAAGGAGATGAATGATCACTACACTAAAAACTGTAAGACATTGGTAAAAGAAATCAAAGAAAACAAATAAATGGAAAGATATTCCACATTAATGGAATGAAAGAATTAGTATTTAAAATATCAATATTACCAAAAGCCATCTAAAGATTCAAAGCAATCCCTATCAAGATTTCAATGGCACTTTTTACATAAATAGAAAAAAGAAGAACAAAGCTGGAAGTATCACACTTTCTGATTTCAAGTTATATTATAAAGCTATAGTAATCAAGTAGTATAGTACTGGCATAAAAACAGACAAATAGATCAACAGAACCGAATGAAGGGCCCAGAAATAGAGTCAACTAATGTTGGGAAAATTGGATATTCACATGTAAAGAATGAAACTGGACCCATCCATATCTTATACCACTCATGGAAATTAACATGAAATGGATTAGACTTAAACATAAGACCTGAAAATATGACACTCCCAGAAGAAAACAAAGGAACAAAGCTCCTTGACACAGGTCTTGGTAATGATTTCTTGGCTATGACACTTAAAGCATAAGCAACAACAACAACAACAACAAAAAAAACAGAAAGTGAGACTAAACGAAACTAAAAACCTTCTGCATAGCAAAAGAAGGCATCAACAATCTATGGAACGGGAAAAAAATACTTGCAAACCATATATCTGATAAGAGGTTAATATCCAAAACATAGAAAGAATTCATAAAACTTATTAGCAAATAAAATAAAATGACCAAATTAAAAAAAAAAAAAAACAAAGGTTCTGAATAGACATTTCTCCAAAAAGAAATATGAAGTGCAACAAGTATATGAAGAATACTAAACATCACTAGTCATTATGGAAAGGCAAATTAAAACTACGATGAGATATCACTTCACATCTGGCCTTCTAGAATGGCCATTACCAAAAGACAAGAGATAACAAATGCTGGTGTGATTGTGGAGAAAAGGGAACCTTCTTGTAGTATTGGTGGGAATGCAAATTAGTATATAGTCATGATAGAAAATAGTATGGAGGACCCTTGAAAAATTGAAGATAGAGCTACCATGTGATCCATCAATTCCACTTTTGGAAATATATCCAAAAATAATGAATATGCTAATTCAAAAAGATATTTGGCCCTCATGTTTACAGCAGTATGACTTACAATAGGCAAGACTTGGAAAATAGCCTAAGTGTCCACTGATGCACAGGTAGATAAAGAAGCTGTAGTACATATATAAAATAGAATATTATTCAGCCATTATAAAAAAACAATAAACAGGAAATCCTGCCATTTACAACAATGTGGATGGACCTTCAAGGCATTATGCTGAGTGAAATACATCAGAAAAAGACAAATACTGTATGATCTTACTTCATTGTAGAATCTTAAACAAACATATAAACAAACCCCCCAAATTCACAGAAAAAAAAAGATCAGAGTTATGGTTACCAGATTTGGAGGGTGGTGGGAGAGGGAACAGGAGGAAGATGCCCAAAAGATGGTATAAGCTTCCAATCATAAGATAAATCCATGTTTTATTGCTTTTGGATTAAACAGGCACTGACCTGAAAAAGCATCTATGAACAATTCTAACCTGTTATATTTGATGTCATATTTTTTTTTATGTAAATTCAATACATATTTTATAATTAAGGATCACGCCTCACATTTTTCTGTGAAAGAAATGAAGCTCTAAAGGCATTACAATTACCTAAAAGTTATACACCTCTTCAAAAAAGGTAGCTGGGAATAAATATACATTGCTAATTTCTATTTTTATCTTCTTGTATTCACTTACATCTGAAAATCACTGCTGCCAGATTAAATGGTTTGCAAATAAGCTGTTCTCTTGTAGTAAAAATTAGCATAAATTCAAAGTTAATTCATCACTTCTAGCACTGAAGGACCACAAATGAGGGTGATAAAAGCAGATGCCTGGCATATGGCAACAGATGGGTCACAACATTTAAAAAGAGCTACTGGATATAGGATGGTTCACTTTTCTCAATTCTCATCAAATAAGGTAAAAAGGATGGGGAGAGAAATAATCAAAACAATATAGATTTAATTAGGTCCTAATTTTCCAATGGTTTTAAAGTGTCCTATTAAAATACAGGACTTATAGTTTACTAGTAAGTTTCATGTAATAGTACTGTCTATAATAAACAGGCAGAAAAATTCATAATAGAAAGAGTCAAGCAAATATAGTAGGAACCTACAATACCCACTGGCAAAATATGGCTGCTAGTGGCAAGAATTATTGGAGCAGATGGTACATGATGAATTCATCAGGATATGTCCCGACACTCAGTTTCATAGTCATACCAGTTTTTTTTTTTTTACTATTTTTGCTCACATGACACCTTATCTTAACATTATACTAAAAATTTCATCTGTGAAGCATTTACAATTTTATAATCATGCATGCCTTTCATTATAAATTAGAAATAAGAATGATGTTTATGATAAAACTTTGATATTCTTTTATTCATTTGGAATAAATAAAACTTCATTTCATAAAATTCATGAACTCAGATGATAAAGAAGAAAAAATATATTCATGCAGGCTATACTAAATAATAGATGGGTTTTTCATGGATATAGCTGTTTGCCATATAAGCAGCAAAGACCATGCCAAGTCCTATTTTCCTTTGAGTGTGAATTTTCTAAATAAGGCTGTGTTTGGATTGGATTTGAAATCTATTAAAGAAAATATATAGTTCTCATTCAAATACAATCCCTAAGGAATTTTTGGAAATTAATATAAAACTCAAAACCTATCCTAAATTGTGACACACACAAAAAAGACAAGATTACCACAATAAATATAGCTTCAACTTTCACTCAAACTATCATTAGAATTTGAGATTATTTTCTATTAACTAAAATCCTGGTGGATGCAGCTTAAAAATATAATCTAGGTTGTATGTAGGCTCCTCTAAAAGTCATGGAAAAAAAGGCTGTTTTCCTTCTCCACTATCTCCTCATTCAGAAATGCAATTTTTGCTATCAGCTGAAACTTGGCATGAGTCCCTCCTCACACTCTGTATGTGCTGCTTTTATAAATTAATCAGAGTGTGATTCCCATTGCCACTCTTCAGTAGTAGCAATAGCACCTTTTTAGGCTACTTTTACAATTATCAGAATTCATTGTTCAGGAAGTAGGATGAAGAGTAGGTGGGGTGGCATTTTGAATTCTGGGAAATAAGCATAGTACCCATAAGTAAAGCCCTCTAGTTAAAGGCAGAAATAGGAATAGTCCTGGGAGCAATGTAGTTTCAAGGTAGTGTTGGTTTTTGTTGTTGATAATGCATTTGCTGTTTTGATTCTTTTCTTATTTTTGTAACCCTACTTAGAAATGTAAACCCGTTAATTTGTTAACTTCCATAGTGACAGCAAAGAATACCAATAGTAATGACAGCATAAATGACAAGAGCTAGCTTTTTTTTAAGAGCTAGCTTTTAATAAAGCAATAGTTCTAGCTACTATGATAAGTACCTTATATGTATTTTTTTCATCTAGTCTTCATAAAAAACTCTAAATGGCAAATATTATTATCTTCAAATTGCATCCCAGAGAGGATCTGTGACTTGCCAGCACCACACAATTAGAAAGTGATGGAGCTGGATTCAGACTTAGAGCTCTCTGGCTCTGAAGCCCATATGCCTACCTGCTTCCTTTTCCCTATGCAAGAGCTCAAAAACCCAGCATTCACGCTCTCTATAAAAAAAAGACCAAACTACTCAAATATTCCATATGAGAAAAGAAAAAGAAATCAAGAGTTGGAAAATCATGTTGCAAAAGGAATGACATTTATTCCCCCAACCTAGGAATTATTAAAGAAATAACTATAAATAACTATAAGTATATAAATATATAAATACTATAGCATCACAACAAAAATGTGAGAAACAAGTTATCCAATATTAGGGAAATGTACATAAAAGGGAATATTTCTCATGTAGTACAGATTAGGCTTAGGAAAATCATATAGGCAAGCAAAAAGATACAATGTCAAGCAAAAAGATGCTGCAAAAGATAAAAGTATATATTTTAACTTCAACAATGCAAAGGAAAAATCACAGAAGAAAAAAATTTGAATAAAATAAGACAAAAAGGTTATAATAATAGTCTCAGAGTAATGGAATCATTTTTTTGACCCCCCCTTTTCTTTATATTTTGTGTACTTTCTAAAATATCATTCAGGAGTGTGTATTGCGTTTTAATCAAGAAAACCCTTAGTTACAATATAAATCAAACAGTCATAAACAGAATTATATAAATAGCTAATCATAGATAAATGTCATTTGGATGGTTAAAACATTTAATATTTTATTTAGAAAATGTCACCAAACTAATAAAACAATTTGAATTTATGGAGAGCATATTTTATAATCAATAAAATCTGTGTAATTACGGAATTATATCTGATAGGAAGAAAGCAAACATTTTTGAAATATTTATATCTTGTACAAGTATAATCTCTCATTCCTTGGTCCAAAAATATTTTTATCGTTTTTATTTTATTGCATTCATTCCTCAGCAATTAGTGAGCTTTCTTATTTATAAGTCTTTCAAAAGTACAACATACTTTAAGGATACCATAATATAAAACACATGGAAACTGATTAGTTCTCAAGAAGAGAATTGTAAGAAAAAAATACATTAAGTGTACAAAAATATAATAGCTTTCATTATATAACTTCCCTAAAATAATAACTACAATTGGTCCTTGTTGCCATATTCAAATTTCTCAGTTCATATTCTCATTAATTGGGATTATTTTACCTTTTACTTTTTTTTTAAGATTTAATTTATTTATTCATTAGAGATGCAGAGAGAGAGGTAGAGACATAGGCAGAGGGAGAAGCAGGCTCCCTACGGGGAGCCTGATGCGGAACTCGATCCCAGGACCCCAGGATCATGACCTGAGCCAAAGGCAGACACTCAACCACTGAGCCACCCAGGTACCCCTACCTTTTCAATCTTATTTTCATGAACTCCAACATAACCCTTAATCTACTTCAACCATTCTCATTACAGTTTCCTAGGCAATAATTACTTACAGTACCCCCAAATTTGTTATCTCTATTAGCTCTATCTACTGCCCCCCCCAATTGCTTCTTTAAAGGTCACTTCCTAGATAGTTTTATTAATTTATTCCTCCAACACTGAGCTCTTGCAAGCTGCTAAATTCTAAAGAAGATATAGATTGGACACGATTCTACTACAAGAAAACATATAATCTAGTGAGGAATTTAAAAGAGTAAACAATAAAAAATGAAAACAACATACTATGTTGTTATCGGTGGTACGACTTGAAGGATATCAAGGTAGAGGGAACTGGATGAGATGTGAGGCATAGGAGTGAGAGGGAAGAAAGAAACAGGCAAAAGGAACAACATGTATAAATGTCAAGAGTCAATAATAAGGCGCCTGGATGACTCAGTCTGTTAAGAGCCTGCCTTTGCTTGGCTCAGGTTGTGATCTTATGGTCCTGGGATCAAGTCCTGGGATGCAGGTCCAAGGATCCTGCATCGGGATCCCTGCTCAGTGGGGAGTTAGCTTCTTTCTCTGCCCCTCCCCCTGCTTGTGAGCTCTCTCTCTCTAATAAATAAGTCGATAAATAAAATCTTTAAGAAAATAAAAATAAAAGAGTCAGTAATATATACAAGACACTTCTGAAGTGGGGCTGGGTTTGTATATTAAGATGAAGATGCCCAGTTCCTAAGCACAGTATTAAATGGTTATGATACAATTTCTTATAAAAATCACATTTTAATAAGATTATGGACCTTCGGGATTAAACCACAATTTTCAATACCATCGTGGTTAAATACGACTGTTGTTTAGTAGCAACCTCATGCCTTACTCACCTGATGGGTTTGTCAATAACCTGAAATCCATGTCTTCAACCTCATTTGTATTTCTACTGGAGATTACGGGAATGGGATATAGATGATTCTTAAAATTATGTGTTGCATTTACTTGATTCCTATGAAAGAAATATTTCTAGAAGCAGAGACAGGGTGCACTGTCCAGGGTGGAAATTTATATAGTCAAATAGTGTGCAGTTGAGAGTTTTCATCTGTCTTTAAGGCCCAACAAAGAGTGAGGATTTGGAAATGTTTATATTTATTTATCATCAGTGTTTAATTCGAGCAACCAAGATTTTTGACAGGGGCAAATATAATTTCATGTGTAAGGTCAAGAGATGGAAAAGAGATTCTTGCTAGACTTATTTTCAAGTGTGTGAATCAATGTGACATTCTTAATGTATACTTGTTTGTTCTCAAAAGGTTTAGATCACTTGAGCAGCACCAAATTCTGCTTACAAAAAAGCATTGGGTTATTTTCATGTAGAGGATAAGTTTTTCAAGTTATTTTATCCTATTGCACAAAATCAACTCAATGATGTTAAAAAAAAAAAAAAGTAAGTGTTTTTCTCCTTAAAGAATTTTGGGTGAAATCCAAATACAATCAATTTGTCTTAAGACTGAAAGCAAACAAAAATAACCTAACACTTAATGTTATGAAATTGCTGAGCATTCTAAGTAATGATGTCTGGATTTTTAAAATTTGGAATTAAAGTTTAACTGGAAATGGGTGCTCCATGGCACCCTGAACAACCAGTTTGGAAAGTCGGAAATCTGGTCTTGTCTTAATCTACTGGAAATCGCTGTCTCTGTATCTCCATTTCCAACTCAGCAATGTGAGTATTTGATAGTGCTCCTAGGAGACCTAATTCATGGTTAGGGTTTTGAATAAAACAGTATACAGACTCCAACAATAATCGCTTCAACTTACTTGCTTACTAATGCCAATAAGGTAAGATAGTTATGCTATAATTATTTAAAAGGGTCCAACATAGAAAGAACTCCATTTGTGAGTTCAGCCTTGTTATTTATTTCCTGATGGCTAATAACTATATCCCAAACTCATTTTTTTAAATTAATTAAGTCAAAATGTTTGGGCAGCTCCTTATGCTGGTACCACCCTTCAGAGCATGGTGATTTTCCATTTTTGGTGCCAAGTAAAGTTATGACTCACTAAAAAGTTTGCTTTGTATCATGACTGGAAGGAACACTGTTTGAAGAAGCTTTTTCACTATGTCTTTTAAACTGTTCTTTAAAATTACAGTATAGAGACGCCTGGGTGGCTCAGCAGTTGAGCGTTGACCTTTGGTTCAGGGCGTGATCCTGGAATCCCGGGATCAAGTCCCACATCGAGCTCCCTGCATGGAGCCTGCTTCTCTCTCTGCCTCTCTGTTTCTCTCATGAATAAATAAAATTTAAAAATCTTTAAAAAAATAAAAATAAAGTTACGGTATAAACCAGCAGAATACGTAACAACCCTTACAATCTCAAAATTCCTGATCTTATCTAATATAAATTCATTTAAGATTTCATCTTCAACAGAGTGGAAATAGTTGCTTCACTGAATAAGCTTCCCATCTTCTGTAAAATTAACCTCTAAATCTCACTTATAAATGTTAATTACAACATGGCTGGAAAAAGAGGGCAATTAAAAAGTACCATCATTGAGTAACCAAACAAGTTCAAAAACTGCCCAGAAGGACATACAAGGTGTTCATTAGTCTAACTCTTCTCCAAAGTATGGATCTAGATCATAGACGGCAAATACATATGCTGATAAAAACCAACCTGATTAAGTGACAACCCAAAGATATGACACCAAAATGGACATCTAAGAAAATAGTCTCATTTTGTATTAAGCATACTATTTGGAGAATCCAGATTTTATTTCCCCATGGTACTAGACTAACCTTCCAGCAGGATGCATGTTCGTACACACAGTGGTAATTTATATAATGGCCCAGGCTTCTGATGGATGGTGATAGAAGGGGAACCAGACAGTGGAAATTTCAAGTTCCATTTCTAAGTCTTTAAATTTGTTCCTTATTAAAATAACATGATATCGGGATTCAACATCATGAGTCCAATGTATACCAAAATAATCCTTGTTGCATACCTAGTTCATTTTCCCCTCTGACAAAAACACACATATAGAGAAGACCATAAATCTCTTAGTCATCCTGACTTTCTTCTCTCATATTTATTCTGGCATTTCCAAACTAATTTTTTAAACTTCCAAAGAAGGAATAATTAAAACAAGGATTACATTACAAAGAAACACAAAAATGAATTTTAAAACTGAAATAAGTAAACTCAAAGTTAAGAGGCGGAATAGAAAAGCTAAAATTCTATTTCATTTCATCATGGTTGTCCGGATCATAGTTCCTGGCAGACACTGAACACCGCCAGACTAAAGGAAAAGAAGTGGATGTTTACAAGAGTTAATTCAACATATGGATTTTGCTATTAAATATAATCCTCAAAAAGGAGTTTTGTCTGAGTTTTCTTAAACTAAATTTAATATAGCTCACAGCTCATGGAAATAGTATAGCTTGATTCATTACTTCTTTGACTGAATAACTAATATCAAGCAGGAGGCTATTACTAATCATCACATTTATTGGGAAAACACTGTATTCTAGAAAATATTACTATAAACACTGTATTGAAACATACATAGCAAATAGTATATTCGTGTGTTATCAACCTCATAACCCCAGGACTGAGGATAACATATATGCAAATGCTTTGTAAACAATGTTGTACAGTGCAGATAATGACTCACGGGAGAAATATCATCTTAGACAAAAGTGCCCAAAATATTATTTCTTTTCCTGTGTTCTTTTCTTCCTTACTTACAAAAACTGGCTCAAATCCTTACTTCCAAACAGTTTAAATAGAAGGCAATAGTGTTGTTACTGTATCCAACACTTAAAATATACTTACTGAATATCATCTATCATCCAAAGTCTTCCATTTATTATTTCATATTTTCATATGGATCAGGAACTCTGGCTGAAAGATGATTTTGTGAAAACAGAATTTCTAGCATTAAGTCAATAGAAAAGTGAGAAATTGAGGGCATGCTCTTCTAATTGTTCCTACTATGCTTCAGCTAGATCCACTTCTATCATCTAACTGAATGCTAGCCTCAGGCAGGTTTCTGATTGCTGTGGAGTGTCCACTTGCAGTGCTCTGTTGAAAAATATTCTTAGGACCTGTCTGAACTCAGCAGTGATGTAAGTCATTAATTATAACTTCACTGTACACAGGAGGGAGGAAGGATACCACTTAAACCCACAACTGTTCTTGATTTTGAGAAATAGTACTGAAACATTGGAAGTAAAGTAATATCATTTCTGCAACTTTCAAAATAAGAATGTTTAAGAATATGTGTGTGGAGAGAGAGAGCACGCAGAGAGAGGAGGGGAAGAAGAGAGGGAGGAAGAGTGAATTAGAAAGCATGTAAAACATTAACACGTGGGAGAATCTGGGTAAGGGATATATAGTGATTGTTGTAGCTTTTATGCAAAGTCTACAACTATTTTAAAATTTAAAAAATTAAAAATATTTGGAACTCCTGTTGTGGATGATATGAATAAGAAAGACCAAGACTAAAATTAGCAAAAGCCCATCTAATGTAGCTTCTTGGCAGGTAGTAAAACTAAAACCTTTGGGAGAGTATTTTAAAAGTTCATGTAGGGACAAAACAATCCAGAAGCAAACTCATCCAGTTGCTGGTTTAGTAGCAATACTAGAATATCTGGTAGTCATTTTTTTTATCTTTTGATTCTAGTTCCAAATTAAAAACAGAAAAATGGGTTGATTCCTTGAAATTCCTACCAATTCTAGAATCATATAAAGATACTCAAGAAATCTAGTCTTCTCCATTCTGGCCATCTAATTACCCACTTGGACAGTACCAATCTGGACAACTGTCTCAAACACCTCAGATACGAGTCAGAGTGTATCCTAAGTTTTTAAGTCCATACTAAGGGCTGTGCCAAACATAGAGAGTGAATGTCCTAGTGATTAATGCTACCCGTGTGCTAAATTAGGCTGCCAAACTAAATGACTCTTATTTTCAACCAAAACCATATAGACCATACCATATATCAATACAGTATGCATACAATTCTATACTATAATGTGACTATAATTTTTTTAAGCTCCTTCCTTTCACTCTGAAACTTCAAAATCTCACTCCAAAGCAGGAAAAGAGTATGAGAAAACCTAAAATATGTACATTCTTTGTTAACTTATCAGGGATGAAAAACAACTTTTATTTTTATTTTTATGTTCTGCTAGCATTGCTGAGAACAATGTTTCCCGAGACTGACTGAAGAAGTTTTGCTGTACCACTTCAAAGTAGGCAGAAAGTTGTTTTTTGTTTTTTGGGTTTTTTAAGGGAAGTGTTACAATAACAGATTGAAGAAAAGTATTTTAGTCTTTTTTTAACCAAGAACCTACATCCCACGTGACTGGGTTTGGCTGGTTAGATGCAGAGAGGGATTGAGGTTATGTGTTCCAGTTCAAAAAGGAAATGTTGCTAGAGCATTCCAAACAGAAAAACTAGAAGCAGGCCTAAAGTGTACTTTCATTCACACACTTCACAAAAGTGTGTCCCTTTTTTCACAAAAGGGAGTCCCTCCATAATTGGCTGGGCATCAGGGAAATACAAGCATTGATTAGTCATAGCCTCTGTTCACATGGTGATTATAGTGAGGGGAGAAAAAGGTCGTGAGCAATATTATTAACCAAGTTGAAATATACAGCCTAAAGTTTAGGAAAGTGACAAATGGAGTCATGCATATAGAATTTTGTCAAGACTTTCACCCTGTGGAAATATTTAGCCCCAGAGACTGATAAATTTATTTTTTATAAGTATATTTTAGATAATAATGTGCTTTCACTACAGAAAGATTTGTCAATGCACAATATTTAGTCTACCATTAAATCACTAATCTAAGTGATTAAATTAAGCTTTACTTGGTGACTTGTGTATTATTTCCTTACAATTTTATCATCAGATTTTTAAATGGTAGAAGACTAGGGTACGGTTTAAAATTCTTGACGGTCATTTCTGTGAAATCCTAAAAAGGTCTTTGTCTGTAATCAATTATTTCTCATCCTTTTTCTGCATTCTGGACAAGGACCAATTTTTTCTCTGAAAACCTATGTGAACATCTATCTGGGTGCTAATATATTCTATCCACCTATTTCTGGCAAGAAATAAAATTCTTGTAAGCTTATTTGAAGAGACCATGGAATGCTTTGCAAATATTTCTGAAAGGAGGTATTGATTCCATTATCTTCTTTAGCATCAGCCACTATGACTAAAATCCTGAGGAGTCAATTGGTTCCTAATTCATCTTACTCCATAGAGAGGATGTTCCAGAGCTTGAGTGGCCCATTCTTACTTGGGCACTCATCATTCCAGATATTATTTCTGTGAGAGGATGACTAATGCCAAATTTAGCAACTCAGATGTATACATGCAAAACAAGAAGTTCTTTTACATATTGCCATGCCCCTTCCTCTACAAAATAGCATAAAAGGAAGAAAAAGACAGATGATTAGCAGGAAAAATTCTAGTCTTATCCTTTCCTATAAGCACCAAAGAGTTGATTCCATTGATCAAACAGAAGGACCAAAAAAGTTTTTATTTTTTAAAAAGTTCTATCTAACGTTCTATTATCTATCTATATTTTTTTCTCATCCAAATACAATATATACTTGATGCAGAGAAACTGGATAAAACAAAAGATCTCAACAGAGAAACAAAAAGAGCCATATATAACTCTACTATCCTATGATACCAGTATTAATACAGTAGGGTCTTCTATTTTAGCCTTTTGTTCTATACATGAATATATCCATACCTATTTTCTCTCTTCCATAAGTAATTTTGCAACATAATTTTAATAGCTAAAGGTCTATTATAAGCACATAAATAACCTACTGTTGTCAGTCAGATTATTCCAGTTTTTTCAGTATGTATAAACTTAAATTATATTTTGTCCAAATTCAAATGTATAAACTTAAATTATATTTTGTCCAAATTCATTATTGTTTCCTTGAGGTAGATTTCTATAATTATCCTAAGTATTACCAGCATCAGAACTGCTACATCAAGAAGAACCTTTTGTCTTCTTCTTCTTTTGATATAACATCAAGTTACTTCTAAAGGTTCCCTCAACATGTACTTTCAGCAGCCATGCAGGAAAAGTACCCATTTATCTCCATCCTCACTAATGCTCTGCATTGTTGTTCTTCTTTCATTTTGCAAGAAAGGCAAGAAAGTTTTTATTTGAACCATATACATCCAAACCTATGAGAAATCTATTGACCTTTTATTGTACTTCATACCTGATAGAGCTTTAATCTTAGATTATAAATCCATGACTCGTAAGCACACATGTTGGAATATTTCTCCACATGGTGAATGATTAGAGTGTGCCTTTGATGAACAACTGGAATTGCCAACTAACAAATACACATGACTAGGTGTTTGAAGACAGAAGGGTCTGCCTTGGAAGCCAGTGAAGGCCCCATCACTGAGGAAATTTAAGAAAAGGATGCATGAGCAGCTGGCTAGCAGGATATTATGGAATTGGTTTAGATCATCTCTAAAGTTTCTTCCCACTCTAGGATTCTCTGATGTTCTTTTCTGTTTCTACAGATTATTGACTTTATCTCTACCTCATCAACAGCCATCTTTTTTATACAAATAGAGTGACTCTCTTTAACTTTTGTCTCTGTCAGTAATTTGCCCAAAGTGGCAGCCCTGTAAATTGTGCTTTGGAGCAGTGTGTGTATATATGCCATATATATATATATATATATATATATATATATATATATATATAGTGTATTACATAATATATATACTTTATATTATATATACACACCACAGCATTTGCTGTATCTAGAAAACTAGTTGCAACATGAGCTCATAAGAGTTCCATTTTAAAATTATACACACATGTAGCTTACCAAATATGTATCTATAATTATAGCTAAAGGTATACAAGAAACTATAGGTATGCTTGCATATGTTCAGGAAATCTTCAGGATACATAAAATATTACTCATAGTAGTTATCTTTAGGAAGTAAAAATTGGTAAAAGGGAGGTAGATCTCTGAATTTAGCAGCCTTGAAAGTTGAGCTTCATCACCAGGAGGAGAGAAATTTCCTTCTCAACATTGATCTCAAGCTTTGTTTAGTTGATACTAAAACAACAATGTAAACAAGTTTTGCAACAGAAAAGAAAATGAGGGAACCTGCTAAAATAATAGCCTGTGCCAGAAATCAGAGTTCTAAGAGACATAGCTCACTGTTTTGGGATGTTGGTATTATAACATTTTTATGAATTTACTGATGGTATTAATACAGCAACAATTTTATTCTGCTCATCAAATATATGGAAAGTCCAAGACAATTCTGCTCACTTCAGGTACCCTAATTTAAAATACAAAGGAAAAAAGAACATTCTATAATTTTAATTACAAGTAGAAAATGCTAATAATATTTTAGTTCACACATAAACAAGCCATATTATCTAGCAAATTTAAAAATAAATATTCCACAAAGCTATGCTGATGGAAGAGGGGAAGGGACATGCCCTGTTCAATGTGTTGTGCCGGCTAGAACTTAGAAATAAGGAAAATAATTATCCTCTGAAAATCTGAAGTCAATCATAAGACATCAGAGGTCAGGTTAAGAACTCATTCCTAAAATCAGTCCAATATGACTATCTCCTGATTGATAGGACTAACATTTTGCATAATAAAATGTATCAGAATATAGATTGAACTGCAATGGCCATGCTGGCAGACCCAACCAAGTCAGTTATGAGAGAGTGCTGTCCTGAAGCTACCAAATGAAGCGAAGTGTCCAGCAGAGCCAGGACACAATCAAATTCCTATCTCATCCCTGCCCTGATTCCTTGTTTCTCCTATCATCTAGCTTTTCCACTGCATGGGACTGCAGAGAGAGGGCTTATTAGTCCATGACATATCATGGTTGTAGTTTTACACACATCATTTTCTTGTAAGAGTTTGAAAGATATTATTTCTTTAATTGAAATCTCAAATGTTCTGATTATGTCTAACCTCTTGGAATGGAATCTATTTTGTTATCATGAGGATTACAAAGTCAAAAAAAAATCTAAGAGGTTTTTGAGCCATGAAGACTGAAGATACACTAAATCCGTGTGATGCCCTTCTGTCTTCTCCATGCGGCATGGATCACCCTGTGCCATGTTAGCTTTTTGGTCCAACTTTTAGAGTTTTTAGTCATATTATTACCTGGAAAAAAATCTAAATAAGAAAATCATGTTACAGTGTTTCGTGATTAGGAGCAGCATATTCCAATTTGAAGACATTGTTATTTTTTGAACTGAAGAATGGCCTGATGAAGTCTTATTTCTATGAGAAGAATTTACTTTCTAAAAGAACTGTTAAAAGTTGGACAATCACTTATTATGAAAAGTGAAGCAATCACCTTTTCTTTTTGACTAGTAACTCATCAGGCTGCATATAGGAGAAGGGACAGAATAAGATAAAAATTGACAAGGTAAACATTTCTGAAGATATGTCAGGAGTCTGGTTATATGATCCAACATCCCATAGTGCCTATGTCATAAGTGGGTGAGGAGGGAGAAAGAAAAAATACATGAAAAGTGTTTAGGATACTAACTGGCATACCATAAACATCTAATAAATGTTAGGTAACAAATAGAACATTGTTATGCAAAATAAGGAAAATGAAATCCAAACATGCCAAATTTACATAAATGTGTATGTACCATATTTATGCCACCAAAGATGCAGTAAAAGAACTGATAGGATTCACACCAAACTGTCAGCAAATGGTTTCTTTTGGGTATGAAGTAATATGGAGGAGTGGTGTCAGGGGTAAGTAAAGGAGAACTTTTGTTTTTCTTCTTACAACATGTCTATATTTCTGGAAGTTTTATAATGAGAAAGCATATGTTTAACTTCTAAAAGGAAAGCGGTAACATTTTTTAAAAGGAATACCAAAAGATCCATTGGGAGGTGTGATGTAATGACTGTAAAAATGTTCATTCATAATAACTGGGCATGTTCCATGTTTATGTACATACAGTACAATTTGGGAGTGACTTGGATCCAGCATAGAGCCAGGCTCACAGAAATTCTTGTTTGAATGAATGGGTTGGGAAACCACATACAGTGACTTAGTCAAATTATCTAACCTCTGTAAAGAAAACACAGTTTTCTTCTCCGTAAAATGAACATAATAACAGCTATGTATAAAAATCTAGCTCAATGTTTAGCCCCTTTAAAAAATGAATCATTCAGGTTTTATTTTTGATGCTTAGACTGAAATGTTTGAAATGTTTGAAAATATAAACTTTTGTGTGAATTCTATAAATACAATTTACATCGGGCTCAATTTGAATCAGTGTGTTTCAACCACACAATCTGGGAAATCCCAGCACAGTGCAGTGCAGCTGGTTATCACTACCGAAAAGTAGGATAATAGAGCTCCTGTTAGAACAGCATTTTGAAGGTTCTGTTCAAATGGACACAAGATAGTGTCAGATTCCCAGTTTTCTAGTTCTTTCTATGAGTTATCTAAGATCCAACCTTGTCCTGAACAGAATATCTCAGGGAACAAAATGCTACTAGTTGTAAGCTTTTAAAACACTATGTTATGAATGCTATTGAGCTCTACCACTGAGTTCTGAGCCTTGAGCTGGTCCGGGGAGAGAGTCTTTCACTAGCAGGTTTTTTTTTTTTTTGTGGATTCGGAAGAAGTATGTATGAAGATCTGGGTGAAGTGGCAAAAATGAAAGGGTACAGTTGCTGTGGACCAGGTGACTTTTGGATCTGTTCATTCAAGTCTTGACTGTTCCTAAGATAGAGATTATCCATAGATTCTTTTCTTCCTCGAGGGCTTACAGTAAAAGCATACAGTTTAACATATTTAATGTTTTGAAAATCTGGAAGAGCAGATATATACATCTAATCTTAGGTGTCAACATTTGCATCAAGATAGTCTAAAGCATGGGAATAGCATAGTTATGGTTTAAAGCACAGATTCCAACTTCAACCTAGCTCAACCCCTTACTGTGTAGGCAATCTTAGGCATTAACAATAATCTGCAATGCTTTACCTATAAGCATTGGTAATATCTAATATCTACCCATAAGATAGATATTAAGTTATATTTAGTTAAGATTATTATAACGTTTCAGTAGGATAATGCATAAAAAATGTTTAACTGACCCAGTGCTTTGCCCATAGAAAGCTTTCATTGTAAGAAACCAAAATTAGTCTTAGTTCGTAGACTTACTAGTCAATACTGAAAATTAGGTTCCATAGCTCTTAAATCTAAGCTCCTATACTCTGCAGAGCACTTAGATCATAGTAGCTGCTTCATAAAAGCTAAGTCTAAAATCAAAATCAAGATTTCCAGTTGTACTGAAGCGAGGCAAAGCCCGTGAATATTCTTTTTTAACTTTTGTAAAGAAGCATAGTCTCTGTGGAACATGTGATGACGTGGGAAGTGCTATGATAGTCAAGTAAAGGAAATGCTTAATTTTTAATCAGTACCAAAACCACCTTGCCCATCTGTGGCTATTTGTGTAAGATCAACAGAACAGCTATGTCTTTGGCATGATACCACTACTATCATTGCCCTTACTATTTCTGAATGTCTATATAATCATTGATTTTCTTATATTATTTCAGTGGCTTCTGACAATGCCTTAATAGAGATGCTTTTATCCCTGTGTTAACAAGAAAACTGAGTCCTAGAGTGGTTATATAACTTGCTCAATGCCAGACAATGGTGAGTGAAAGAGCCAAGATTAGGAAGAGCACCACTGAGAACCAGGCAGGCCTCTGATCAGGGAAGGTGGGCCAAGAGTTTCCAGAGGGAGGGTGCAGGGCCTTGGCAGCCGACTGGGCCCTACTGGTTTGTATCTTGACTTGCTCTAGATTTGACTGGAACCTCAGCTCATCTAGCTCCAAACCCACAAAAGTTCCACTAAACCAGAAGCCCACAATTTGAGTAGCGAAGAATAACCTTAAAGAAGAACAAAAGGAACATTTCTCAAAGAAAACCAACAAAAAAGTGTCAAGTTCTCAGGGACCCCAGAGACTCTAGCCATAAATCCCGGTTTCAGAAGTAGTATTTAAAAAAACCAACCAACCAACAAACAAAAAACCCTGAAGTCTTAACATCTGACAAATTCGTTTGTGATTTATTAACTACAAAACAGAAAGTTAAAGATATTTTTTGTGTGTGTGCTGTCATGGAAATGAGCATAATCAGTCTAAAAAAATCTCACAATATTTGTGGTGTCTCAAGATCAGGGCAGCATGCTTGTGCAACATGACTGGAATGGAAGGGAATTCTTTTTGGTCGGAAAGTGTTCTTCAAGTATGTACCAATAATTCAACATACATTCCTAGGCACAGGGCGGGGCTCCATCAGGTTTTGGAACTGTCACTGTTTTCAAGTTAGGTATAAATTCTCTAAATTGTGTCTCTGTGTTGCTAGCAAAATGACATTGCTACCTTTGTGTGCACTGCTGTCAGTTCTTGAGCCACTGTGTAAGGAAAGATGTTTCAACAAGATTTTTGTCAGACTTAAGTAAGTATAATAACACTCTGTGTGCATAATAACAGAAGCCATTATTAGGAATCAGTTTCCTCATCTCCTTGATGTCTTTATCCCTAATATTAAGCCCTTACTTAGCATCATCATCAGAACTTTTAAGTCTTTGTCCAAGATGCTGTCAAAAATTTCCTCAGCTTTACCTGTTCATCTCAACACTTATGTCTGATCTCTGCTATGGCATTGTGCACCTGCTGACATGCTAGCTTGTAATCTTTCTCTGGCCAAATTATATTCCTATTTTATCTTTTCTGCTATCTTGTGAACTCATCAAGGAAAGTACCTTCCACTTTACAGCTTCTCAATTATATACCTAAGGGTTTCTCTTAAATTTTTGTCCAACCCCCCAAAAATAGTTAATGATAAAATAGTAAAAATATTACTGAAACTACCTAGCTATAAAAAGTGACTGAATAATAGAACAAGTGATAGACATCTCCTAGCCTCTTCTGAAGCATATCCAAAGCAATTGTGAAGTTAATTTAATGTAATTATTTTCTGAGAGAATATAAGATAACGCTTATTTTTATTACAAAGTTAGCAAGCCATTTAACATGGGAGCAAAATATAGAAAAGATCAATAAAAGAAATTACCAAAAACCAAGTATAAACCTACCACTCATAAAAATTTTGACATTTTGATTTACGTTCTGCTAGTATCATGTGCATGTTTGTCTGAGAGTATGTGTATTTGTCTCATCCTGGAATTGCCTAGAAAACTTTATTAAAGCAAGAGTTGAGGAACTGGGAAGGGTATTTGAATGCTTTAATAGTAAGAAAAGATAAGTAACTAGCTTGAGATTGTTTATTGTATTAGATATATCATACAACTGCTGTGCATTTGCCAAAAACACGGAAATCAGAACACGGTATTTCAATAGTAGTTTTCATAATGGCACTGTAACCTTTAGGTAGTAACCTGAAGATTAGTAATCATCCCAACATAATACAGAATCGATTGGAACCAGAATGTGGCATCAACGGTAGTATATACTTCATTCCAAACTACTCTTTGATTTTCTAAACAGTAATTATCAGGGAAGGCAAACTAGGGAGGGTGCATTAGACCCCTTCCAATTCCAGATTTTGATTCTTTAGCGATTGCCTTTGTCTTTGACAAATTTGAAATTTCTTTCAGAGAAAAACTGATGAAAATAAGTGTCACAGATGTACTGATATAACATTAAAAGTCTTTGAACATCTTTTAAGAATGCAATGTAAAATGTATGACTGAATGGTAAAACACAGGTTTTGATAGAGATTATTTACATTTATTGGAAAAATATTTTGGATATCATGGGATATCAGAAAACTTAGAGTAATATTTCATAAGCAATGCTGAAAGTCCCATTTTTAAGAACATTTGTAAAAGGAGTCTTTGCATGGATGAAAACTATTGGGAACATGGGATAAAAGCTCCAGACATAGGATTGACTTTTTAAAGCAGCCATTGTATTGTATATTACCAAGGTCTAGCGATAGGTCTGCCACATAGTAGGCACTCAATAAATCACTGATTATTGAAAGAAACTGTATCTGCAACAACTCCGGACATGTATCCCCAGAGCTTCTTTTCTTGGTCCCTTAATACTCTAGGGGGTGCTGAGCTATCACACAGATTTACATGCAGATTGGAAGGGGGGGGGGCAGAGTACATGGAGTCAGATAAGAGTTCAACTTGTGATTCTATTCACTAATCAGCTGTGTGACTTTGGTCTGCTAAGCCACAATGGCCTTATTTGCAAAACATGGATGAAAATACTTCCTCTTTTCCAGTATGACTTTAGATTCAAATGATAACAAATATTAAAACACTCTGAACAGAAAGGTAGTGAACACATATTGGGCAGACTTTGTACATGAGGCATGACATCTCTTTCCAATTTCATTGTAAATTTCCTGTGTATATCTTTGCATTTGTCTATTGAATTATCAAATTTCCTTATCTATAAATTAAAAATAAAAATGCTTACATACTGGGAAAATCTGTCTCCTCCCCCAAACATCCTGATCATTACCTTAAGTGGGCCTCTTGTACCAAATGCATGCCTGCAAATTTTCTTTTCTAATATATTCCTTCCCACAAGCTTTATCATATATGGTGCTATTTATGTTGTTAACAAGGGTTGCACCATTAAGAAGTCTGGCTACAGAAATAGTTTCTCTCCATTCTTCAATCTCTTTCAAGTTGCCTTTTTTTACAACTGCATCTCTCAGACCCCTAAGAGCATTGGTTGTAACATCACAAATAAGGGTGAAGGAAATTCTCCATGAAGGCATAAAAGTTGATGAGAGACAATGATGAAGTCATGTGTATATAAGGAACTTTGTGTAAGACTGCCTCCCTGCAAGTCTATGCAATATTGTGTCGATGGTATACACATCCATCTAATAGGAAAAGAAGGGAGACTTAATTCCTGAAAGTCTCTAGAAAGGTTTGTGCCTGGCTCAGGTGTTTCTCAGAAAAGAGTTCTGAGGGCAGGCCAAGCCTGGTAATTCCGGACAATCCAGAACAATCTGTGGACAACTAGAAGTAATAAACGTGAAATGTGGGGTCACGCATCATACCAAGAAGGTTAACTCAGTGCCCATAGTATACGGCAGAAAAGAACGTAAAAATCACACTTAAGAGGTCATATTCCACTCTGGTTCTCTAACTTCTCTACATGGGGATGCGAGGAGGAGACAGGAGACAGGAAGAATGGCAGAACTGCATCTGTTCAGTGTTTATAACAAAACTGCCAAGTCTACATAAAAACAAATCTGTTGCTTCCCAGTTATGCTGAAGCTGGGGTTTTTAGCACCCAAAAGAGTCGTGTAAAATGGGGTAAACCAGTCTCACTGGCAGAGGAATGTACCTGTCTCAATCTCTTCTCTAAAGTCCCATGGCTAATGCTCTTATTTTCCCAATGGAGACCTTCAGTGGAGCCCAAAGTTGAGCACAAAACATCTGTTTGGCATAAATTCTCCTGCAGCTACTGATGCTTCACATAGAAGATATAACAAAACGGTCAATTTAGCAATTTGCTGCTGTTATTGTGGTGGTTTCTATCTGCTTTTTAAAAATGCATTTATTAATATACGCTAAACACACACAGCAAGCTCTGGCTTGGAGAGACAGAGTTTTATGTGTCTATGATATTTTCATCACGAAAAACAGAGTAAGTCTAGAAACTGTCCTTAGTTGAAAATAACCGGATTTTTCCCTGTATGGAGTTCTTCAACACACTTGGTTTTATTTACTACAAATAATAAGTGGCAAATGAGTGCAAGAGATTTGAGAGCCCTAAACAGACAACCTCCTTGACTTTTTCATTTTGTATTTTCAGCCCCCATAGTAAATGCTTAATAAGGACTTTTTGAATAACTAAGATACAGAACCTGTGTGGATTTAGACAGGGAAACATGAATATGTAACAAAATAATTTGCATTGCACCTGGTGTATGAATATATACACACAAATGCACATGTGCATGCACATCTATAGACTTATACAGGCAAAGGTGTATGTGTGTATGATTTGCTTTCAACAGTTAACCATTCCAAATAGGAAGAAAACAGCTACCTGAGACATAAAACTAAAGTCCCCCAGGAGACCAACGTTAAAGGTCTTGAGATGGGCTTTTAGAGTGACATCCTGGGACCTGTATGTAGGCTACACAGTGAAAATTCTGAACACAGGACATGATCTCTGAAGACTGGCTTTGTACACTTATATATTTGCCAAGATTACTCTATGCTGTGGAATTCATTACCTCCAGAGTGTTCCAAATGCAGAGAAAGAGAAACTAAGGAAAACACCCAGGGTTACTTACTTTTAATGCAAGGCCCTAGCAGACAGGAGGATCCTTTCATGTAGAAAAGCCTCACCATCCTCTGGGGTGACTGAGACCCCTGTTGCAACTTTGCTCCACTCCAGGCTGGGAGGAAATGCTGTTGCTTGGTGGTTATTTTCTTCAAAGGATTTGGGAAGGAATTATTTCCTCCATCCAGTTCATTGTACAAATAAACCGAGGCTCACAGAGGCCAAGGGACTTGCCCCAGAACTCTTGGCCAGTAAATAAGTTTTTCCGTTTAAGTACATCCGGAATAACAAAAGGATTCTCCGACCCAGTACTAGTCTCATTGTCCTACTCCTAAGGTAATGTTTACAAGCGGCACCGAAAACAACTGCAGATCGAGGACTGAGGGGGGAAGGGTCGGAAGTGGTCATTAGCAAATTCCTGGGCCTGGGGATCACCTGCTTGCTAGGATCAAAACAGTCCAGCCAGCTATTCCCCAGGACATCAAGGACGAGCGGGCCATTGTTTTCAGAGCCAGCTGTGGAGAGGCAGCTTACCAGTGGCCTTGGAACAGCTGCGCCCGCTGCGCCCGCTGCGCCCGCTGCACCAAGAGGGGGGGCGCGGGGGTGGGGGCAGTGGTGGCCGAGCGAGCTGGGAAGGATCACTGGCAGGGAGGGACCCTGCCTCGCCACCTCTGGGCAAACCGGGAAGTGTTTTTGCTGAAGCGCCAAGGGCCGAGCCACCTTTCGAACCGAAAGAGTGAAGGGCACACAGCAGGCCCCAGAGGGCCTTAGTGACCGCAAACCCTCGGCGGCCAGGGGGCTCCGGCGGCTGCGGACCTGCAGCTCAATGGTCGGAGCCCGAAGCACAGAGTCGGCGCGATCGTAGAGTACGCCGAGCAAAACAGGCTCTGCCGTCCCGGCACACCGTGAGCGAGCAACGTCCGGGGTGGACGAGCCCCCCCGCCCCCCGCCCCGACGCGCGCCCCCAGCGCCCCGCGCTCAGCCCTGCAGCCTCCGCCGCGCTCCGTCTCCCGCCGGGGGCCCGGCCCTCCTCCCCGCAGCTGGCGCACCGCACTCACCATCTCCTGCCTGAGGAAGTGCAGCTTGGTTTCCAGCCTCTCCAGGGCGCTGCAGGGGCTGCGACGTGGGGAGCCGGAGGTTGGAGAGGACGAGGAGGAGGACGGCAGGGAGGGGGGGAAGCTGCAGCTGCTGCTGCTGCTGCTGCTGCTGCTGCTGCAGCCGCCGCCGCCGCCGCCGCCGCCGCTCCCCCCGCAGGGGTCCCTGTCCCCTTCCAGGGGAGCCGGCTCCTCCCCGCGGAGCGAGCGCACTAGGCTCTCGGGTACTTTGCGCCCCAGCTTCAGCTCGATGTCTCTGAGGTCTGGCAGCGGGCCGTCTTCCATGACTTTTCAAGAACGAGGATGATGGTAATGAAACGCAGCGCACGGGAGGCAGCAGCGGCCTCGAAGTCTGCGGCGAAATGAGCGAACCCCTCCCGGCGCCTGGGGCTCTGTCCTCGGCGGAGGGAGCGCCCCGGCCGCCCCGTAACCGCCTGCGCCGCGCCGCTGTCAACCCCGAGACCCGCACCGGACCCGGCGGGTCGCAGCCGCGGTGGCGCGGGTGCTGTGGCTCCTCCGACACTTACTAGGGTTTCAGAGATCGCTTCAGCCTCGTCCTCTTTGGCCACCCCACTGCCGAGTTGAGTTCATTGATATTGCAGGGAGGAGAAAAATCCAAGCATTATAAACCAAAAGAAAAGAGAGGGGAACGAAGTCTGTTTGGGCTTTTTGGGGGGGTGGGGGGTGGAAATTCGCTTTATAAAACTGTCCGTTCACATCTCGGCATCATTCATGATTGCCCATCTGGTACCACGCGACACAAAGTAATGATGTGGCCACACTCCAGGGTCGTTTCATTTTCCAGCCATATGTCTCCAAGCTTTCGGAATATCCTGGATTGTCAGAAATAATCCCTGGTCAGTGATAGAGGAGGTCGGTCGTGTGCATGGACGCATGAAAGAGACGGTTAGCTTAGCAGGAGTTTAAGGGCTTCCTTGTTGTAGCAGAAATGCCCTTCTTCTCATTTAGGCAGTTTGATCCAAGTCATTGTGTTCCTCCCAGCCCTGGAAACTTTAAACTCCGCTGGCAGGTGGACCAAACCGGGGCCAACCCTTGTACCGTATATCACAGGAAAGAAGAGCAACAGAAATTTTCTCACCCCGTTGCCAGCCGCAGTTTCAGTGAGCTGCTGTACTTGGGAGTACCTAAGACCGGTGTTAGATTTTCAGTTTTCCTGGTGAAATTGCCTGGTAGCCGCAGCCTTCAAAACAGTTTACAAAAGTTGGAGAAAGAAGATTGACTTTAAATGTAGTGGCATTCCTCACCCCCTGTCTTCCTATAGAGCACAAGTCTGGCTTCTAGAAGCCTCTCCCACTTTCTACACTAGTAAAAAGTGAAAGTTTCACCAAAAGTTCAATAAGAATGTACAGCCAAAATGAATTATCTTCCCCAATATTACAGTATTTCACTGCAAGACGTGAAGAATTATGCAGCCGGAATAATTTATATGGCTACGGAGGTAGGGATGGATTTTTTTTTTAAAGATTTTATTTATTTATTCATGAGAATACACAGAGAGGAGAGAGAGAGGCAGAGGCAGAAGCAAGCTCCATGCAGGGGGCCTGACGTGGGACTCGATCCCAGGTCTCCAGGATCATGCCCTGGGCTGAAGGCGGCACTAAACCCCTGAGCCACCCGGGCTGCCCAGGGATGGATTTTAAAAGGGAGAAGTTGCTGAGACACTTTTAATTACAGAGACAAAAAGTATTGGCCAGATCTAGCGAAAAAGTTGTCTTTGGTACTTTATCTATCTTTTCCCAACAATTTGAAGAGACTCAAAGCATACAATTTTATGAGATATTTCTACCAAGTAAGTTACAATGAGCTACAGAGATTATAGGTCTGACTCAATGGTGAGTTTGCGTTAATAATCTTCAAGTAGAGGATACTGTTTTCAATTTAGTAAACTCTAATTTGGGGATTCCATTGGAATATTTGAAAAATATAAGATCCTCTATTTTCAGGACAAATAAGTATTTGTGTTCTTGGTCCTTCATGGGCTCCATTCCCAAACGTCACTCAGGTTTTATACTCAGCCCATAGATACATTTCAGAGTGTGTTCTCCATATAGCCTCATCTAGGAATTATAAGGATAGGGAACATGCATGGGCCATCAGAATGAAATATTTCATGTCAGGGAGAAAATTGCTAAAGTTCCCTTTTCAGCATGCCAGAAATTTCTGTTATTTCTCAGTCTTAGAAATCAATGAAGAAAATAGTTATAAATGAAGTGGCCCATTTTAAAGTTGGAATAACCATTTATAGAATCAAAGGAGAACAATGCTAAATCTCAACTCACTGATAAAACAACATGCTTTGTCCTAAATTTGGAAAACCACACCTGCATTGGGTAAGAATTGCACTGTGACAGATAATCATGGAAGGCTTGCATTTCAATCCAGAGCAGTTTGTGGGGCAGCCTGTGTGGCTCAGCGGTTTAGCCCCGCCTTCAGCCCAGGGCCTGATCCTGGAGAACCAGGATGGACTCCCAGGTCAGGCTCCCTGCACAGAGCCTGCTTCTCCCTCTGCCTGTGTCTCTGCTTCTCTCTTTCTCTTTCTGTATCTCTCATGAATAAATAAATAAAATCTTAAAAAAGCAGTTTGTGTGTGTGTGTGTGTGTGTGTGTGTGTTTCAAACCCTTAAAAAGTTCAGCATAGGGCTGGCTGGTTGAGAAGAGGATCTCACAAACACAATAGCTAGTTTGCACTTGGTCAATAAAAAAGTGTATTGTCAAATTATCAATAGAACTGTCCAAAAAGGGAATACCTCCTTTGCTATGAGTCACAGACAGTAAAATTAGTATTTGATACTGAAATTGATAACTCAAAATTAGGAAATTTTTTTTCACTTTGAATGCCTACAGAGAAAACTCCTCAGAAAATAAAAATAAGGCCTGAATGCATCCAGCATCAGCTTACTGGGCTTCTTTAGATTCAAGATAACCTAGAATGTTCTTAAGGATCTGGATGGTCAGCTTTTCTCTGTAGCTCTAAGGCAGAAGGGTGGGAGAGAAATTGAAAACATTAATTTAGAGAGTTAGAAACAGATCCTGGAAGAATTGAAACTTTGGTAAGGACTGACAAAATATGAAAGACAGCAGATTCCAGTTTACAGATAGATAAAAAAACCCTCAAAGACAAAGAATAGTACCAGATTCTCTGATAACTCACAAAGGTATGCTGTAGGTTTTTTTTTTTTTATCATTTATGAAACGTAATTATTCCCTATGGTTTATAAAGCATGAAATTTCTCTCTGTAGTCACCCTCATTTTTTATTCTTGTTACAAAATAAATCTGGTCTCATTAAGAAAGCTTGTATATAAAGCAATATTTTGTGCCAGTGCAATGTAAAACAAATGCAAACATTTAAGAAAAGCTGTTATGTCGAGCCTTTCAAAATTTCCCAGTTAACGGCTTATGACATTTTAGTTTAAAGTAGAGACATTTTGGGGCGCCTTGGTGGCTCAGTTGGTTAAGCTTTCGCTTTCGGCTCAGGTTATGATCTCAGGGCCCTGGGATCCAGCCCTGCACTGGGAGCCTGCCTCTGCCTCTCCCTCTGCCCACCCCTGCCCCACCTGCTCATGCTCTCTCTCTCTCTCTCAAATAAATAAAGAAACTCTTTTAAAAAATGGAGACATTTTTTATGCCAAAGTGCTAATTTTCAAAACAGAATCACAGAACTGTTATTAGGCTTCTTATAGATTATGTTAACTCTGTCATTACTGCTTTATGTGATCTGGTCTGAGACATTCCTTACCCAAAATTTTAAAAAAGAGGGTCTTTATTTTTTAATCTTTGGGTCTTGAGGATATTTCTCCTATCATTAAAAAAAAAAAAAAAAAGAAGAATTGTGAGAGATCTAACCACTTGCTAACCTTGTCAGTTAGCCTTGTATGTTAATTACACATCTTGATTTGCGGAATTAGCTGTCAAGAATTTTTCAGTAGTGGGTCTAACATGGGGGTCTGGGGTGACAGTGAGGTCATCATAAAATGAAAGAGAAAGAACAGTGAGAAATAGGGAAAAATCTCTTCTGGATAACCTTTTTGTATCTCCGTAGCTCTCTTAACAGCATTCCCTCCCTGCTCCTGACCTTCTTGTCCATTTCCAAATACATGTTTCCCCAAGCCTAATCTACTGAAAAGTAAAATTATAAAAATAGCTTTTCTGTTATTTATTTGTCCCATTACTTTTTAGATCCAAACTACTTTATTATATGCTTCCTTTTCTGACTGCCTCAAGTGTGAATTGGATTTTTCTATTTAGAATGCCTAAGAAATCTAAGAATGAGTGTTAAACTATGGAGAATAAGAGACTGATTTTCCTTCTCAGTTGGATTGTGTTCACAGAAAATGAAAGAGAACCTCTTATTTATCATTGCAAAACAAAGCAAAGCAAAACAAAAAGAAACGTAGTGGCTAATTAAATGGGAACATTGTTGGACTCAGATGACAGGTTTGAAAAGAAAGCCACAGTCGCAGAAACAGAGTGATGTGATGCACTTCACACATTCCACACTTAGAACGCTTCCTGGTATGAGACATAGTACTTTCAGCAAAAGTAGACTCAGCAAGACTCTGCATGGTGTGAGTAATGCCACTCCTTAATCTGCTGCTGGCATTGTGGCTAAAAGAAGAAAGGCCTTCCACCTTCTCTCTGGCACTGATGGAAAGTTTGCAGCATTCCCAACTGCTGGCAGAGAGTTCAAGCACGAGGGCAGAGTCTCTAACCCGAGACTTCACTTCCCACAGTGCGGAATAATAGCAAGCAGCCAACAGCCTCAAATTATGCTTAAGATTTTTAGGAAGTACCTATTTCATGGTATCGGATTCTTTGAATTTGTGTTTAAGTGTGTAGAGCTGCTGTTCCTATAAATCTTTTTGTTCAGCTGATGAACTGTTTAACAAGGAAGATGTCATAGCAAAACTAAAGAATGTTGATCTTATCCATACACAATGGAGTTATAGATCTGCTAAAGCTGTGAAACTTTACCCTGCCTGTTTATAGTCATTAAATTCAAATGTAATTTTGTAACTGGGTTGGGTCTGTTTTACTAAGTAAAGCCATCTAGTTTGTTACCAACTTGAGCAACTTATACATGTGTATGCCATGTATATCGCCCTATCATCTATCTATCTATCTATCTATCTATCTATCTATCTATCTATCTATCTATCTGAAATGTCTCTCCCTAAGGAGCACAGATCCTTTAAATAGTACTCTGATTGGAATCTAATTAATATTTATAATCACAGCTAAACACTTCCCTGAGAGATTTAGTAGACAATACTAAAAGTAGGTCACCAGCATCTAAGTCTGCTTTATCCCCTCTTCACAATCCCTGTCAAATCTCTCTGTCTTCATTATTTGTAATAGAGTCCTTTATTTGATTTTACTTGCTTTCCTTGCTTTTCTGAATTCCTAATGAAAGGTGCAGAGCAGGGCCCAGAAAAGTCCATCAAATCTCTTTGGAGAAGCTAACCTTGGTTGGTTCTTCTGTAGCCGTTCCAGTCTGGCCTATAGAATGGAGTGACAGGATATTTCAGTGGTGTGCTGATAAACATTTACAACTAGTTCTCTGAAAATATAAAAATAACTGATTTGTAGCTTTTGACAGTCTTAATGGTGTAAATATTCTCACTATGACAGATTTCAAGCTTCCAGTATGAGTTGGTAAAGGATGGGCACTGGCACAGTGCTCTAATAGTATTTACACCATACAGATACATTAGACATGGGTAGCCTCAAGAGCATAGATTGTAGTAAAATGTAGTCAAATAATTAGGAAGGGATGCATTTTGATTATTTATTACCTTCGTTTTAGCATAAGTTGCCTAATTTAAAGCTTATACAGTGTAATTTTTGAAATCATGGATGTGTCTAGCAATCAACTTGCAAAATACCTAAAAATTTAACAATTTGCTCCTGAAAACTTATATGGGATACTTCTATTGCATGTCTGGTTCGTAAAATATTGCAAGATGATCATTAATTATACTTAAGAAAGGAAATAAAAGGGGCACCTGGGTGGCTCAGTTGGTTAGGCATCTGCCTTTGGCTCAGGTCAGGAGCCCGGGGTCCTGGGATGGAGCCCTACATAAGGTTCTCTGCTCAGCGGAGAGCCTGCTTCTCTCTCTGCCTGCTGCTCCCCCTGCTTGTGCTCTCTCGCTCTCACTCTCACACTCTCCGACAAATAAATAAATATTTTTTTTTTAAAGCAAAGAAATAAAAACTTCAAAGTCAGAAAAAGCAGTGTAGTTTAAGGTCAAAAGGTTGAGCAAAGTGATACTTGGGAAAATGGGTCCCAAAGTCAGAAGCAGGAAAATTAGGGAACTCATAAAACTGTGTCTGGTCCTTTCCTGGGGGCTGCCATAGCAAGATACCACAAATCTAAAGTGTGACTTAAAACAAGAGAAATGAAAAAAACAAACAACAACAACAACAACAACAAAACAGAAATGCAGTTCTGGAGATGAGAAGTCCAATATCAAGATGTTGACAGGGCCATGTTCTCTCTAAAGCCTTAGGGAAGGATCCAGCCTCACCCCTTGTGGCTTTTGCTTCCCAAGTATTCCTTTGTTTGTGGCAGCATAGTTCCAACCTCTGCCTGCATCCTCACAAGGCTGTCTTCCCTCTGTGTCTAAGCCCCAATTTTTCTCTCCTCCTGAGGGCACAGGTCATATTGGGTTAAGGGCCCTCCCTACTCCAATATATCTTAACTTAGCAATTAAAACTACAAGAGCCCCAGTCCCAAGTGAAGTCACCTTCTAAGGTAGCATAGAGTTAGGATTTCAACATATCTTTTTGGATGGAGACACAATTCAACTCATAATGTTGTGGTGTTTGGTCGTGGAGGTTCACCTCAGACATGAGGTTGTGAATAAAAAGAAAGAACTGGCACATTCTTTTTAGTTGCTATCCTTTTTATATTTGGCAGTACTATAGAGGCAGCCCTGAAGGCGTAAAGCCACAGGGAAGAAATAGACAACAGACTGTCTCAATCAGGCAATATGCATTAAAACTGACAGTCTAATTTACTCTTTTATTATTAATCACCTGTAAGTTAGATATTAATAGCTGTTAGGTTTTTTTTTTAAGTATGGTTTTATAGGCTGGAAAACTTTGATCACAGAAACAGCCTTATCCTGCAATCCAGTGGCATAGTCATGGACATAAATCATATAATCGACCTTTGATATCTTTCACCAAATATCTTGATGGTTTCTAAAATTGAATTTGAGGTAGGCTCTAATAATATTATAGTATAAAAAACTAAGATAAACATGAAAAACCCAAAGAAATATGCTATTTCTATGTCTTGGTTTAAAGGCAATCTTATGAATTTGCTTTGAACATGTCTTGACAGATCTTATTTGAAGCATTGATTTTTTAACAGCATGGAAGCCAAACATATTGAACTAGAACCCCAGTGAGGGTAGAGAAAAGCAATGTTGAAGACTCGCAGAGAAGACTGTATCTAAGAAGGATAGCGAGAACTATGAGTTTCCACAAGGGTTTTGAGATATATATATATATATGTGTATATATACACATATATATATATATATATCTCACATGCTGTAGAATTCCCACCTTTGGGATCAATTCCCGTTTCTGGTGATGTTTTATGAATAGCTCATTTCCTGTCCATATTTTAGGCTTCTGGCTTCTCCTTATTCTTGGTGTTACAGGTATAGAAGGAAAGGTCACACTGGCTTTCAGAAGTCTTGGGAGGGAGAAAATGAGGGATGAAAGTTTTTACGTGTTTTTTTAACTTTAAAAAAAGATCACAAAGATTCTATATAAAGGCACACATGACTTCGCATTATTTGGGCATTAAAACTCAAAAACTTCCCATGTTAGAATTGCAAACCTTAGTCTTACAGCTTAAGAGGATTACTGGACAGTTGAAAGTTAGCCTTCTTAAGCTATTAACTAGTGTTGCTGCATTGGAGAGAATGAAAGAGTGAGACCGAGGATGTGATTTTCTTTCAGAAGTAGGTGGGATTCAATGAGAGTACTTTTGTGACCATAATGAGACAGATTGAGTATGTGCATCTTATATAAAAGATAAATACTATAATGATGTCCTCAAAATATTAAGGCAGATAGTTACTGGTTATTATAACCATTTGAGGAATCAGCAAGAACCTTTAGAAACAGAAAAATACTTTAACTCAAAATAGCACCAATCACAATGATAAAATAAAGTGAGAGAAACTCTGAAAATACTGGCTATAAGAGAAGCTGTGATGTATTAAACGTTATGATGGACTCTTTACATGGTTTATGTCATTGGATCTTCCAGACACAAATGTTACCAATCCTACTTTCATAAGATTAATTTGAAGCTCCAAGGGGTGAAGCTGCTTCCCCAATTCTACACTGGCATCAGTGTCAAGCGGGGAAGGTGAGATTTGCCAGTTGTAGTTATATACATCATTATAATACACACACACACACACACACACACACATATGGTTTTATATGTATACATATATATGGTTATATTTTATC
Organism: Canis lupus dingo; assembly: GCF_003254725.2. NCBI lineage: Eukaryota > Metazoa > Chordata > Mammalia > Carnivora > Canidae > Canis > Canis lupus. Next base: position 32,789,033 of record NC_064253.1, on the reverse strand, counting down.
CCCAAAGTTTTGTTGTTTTCATACCTACAAATGGGCTGCTAGGGCTTTCACTGCAGAACATATATTTTTGGTAAGCCCACACTGAGTTACTGCTTCTAACATTATTGGGAAATTCAATTACAAGTGAGGGAGTGATAAAAACTAAAATAGAGATAAAAAAAAAAGAAAAGAAATGCATTCGTGATTCACTTATATTCAATCATTAAGGGACATTAGGATTTCTAGATGGCTAGTCTCATTCTCTGCTTTTTATTTCATATTATCACTCCCTTCCAGCATGGGGCCAATATTTGAGACTGAATCTGGCCCTTGGTGGACCCCAGATCTGAAAAGAAGTAGAAATTAATTATTTAGTTCACAAGGTGATGGTCCTAAAAAACACTGGCAATGGAGGAGCAAAGCAATCATGAAAGGGTGCTATATGAAAGCTTGTGCAATAATCAGGGTTGGGTAGAAGGGTTTATGACCTTTTGGTCAGTGAGACTGCTCCTTGCCAGTGCCAAGGGCATGGCAATTTCATAAGGGAAAAAAGCCTAAGTTGTCCTGCCATTCCAGAAGATAAAAGGCAGCTAAGCTGAGAATGCCATTGCTCAACCTCTTCTCTCTTTTTGTGATTTTCCTGTACCCAACCATGTGTAAGAGCTGATTTTGAGGTAGCTGACCAGCAGTTCCATGATAAACTTTGGCTGTGGTAGTTCAAATATTCAATGTGTATTTTAGAACATTGCTAAGTTGACTTAAATTCCATCACGTTCTATCAAAAACTCTTCATATTTGTCTTGAGATTGTGAGTCAATGATGGCTCCGAGGGGTCGGTTGAAGAGATGTAGTCATAGGTGTCTGAGATGCTATAGCATCCCCAAACAGGTGTGGTCACTCTGCTACAACAGGAACCAATCATTTGATAGCTGTGTAGAAATTTGGAGCAGAAACACTTCTTACTTTCATTCTCACTTTCTCAGTCCATTTTGGTTTTGTGCTAGAGATGATTTACAGGGTAGTGGGATCCTGAAAAGGTGAGTCTTGATTGCTTGTATGCGGGTTGTTACAACTCCTTTGCAAGAAAATCTCCTTGCAAACAAAGTGTTCACTAACTTACCTCAAATTTCAAAACACCTGATGTGACTATATCTGGGGTGAGTTAAAAAAACTGTTGGTATACCTGTGAATTGGTAAAATTCTAGAGGGCCAGTGATGATGTTTTAAAATCAGGCATACCATTAGACTCAGCAATTCATTCTCTAGGAATTTATCTCTAAAAAGGTCATCAGCAATAGACAGAGAGATTTATTTATAATTATGTCCATTACCAAATCCAGAGAGAAAACAACCGAGCTAGCAAAAGTTGCTACATAAAAGTCTGGCAATGAGGAACTAGTTAAATAAATTATGTAGGACCACAGCTTGGACAACTCTACAATCAAAAAAAAGGAGGTGATAGCAGAATACTCAAAATGGAGAGGATAATATTACCAATGTATTGTTAACTGAAAAAAAAAAACTAAAAAAATGCAGGTTTCAGCAACATATATATATGTGTGTATACACCTATGTGTAAATACATGGCATACATATACATGTATAGAGATCTATAAACCAGTTATAAAATATATATGTTTATTTATCAAATAATGAAGCTGTACTGTGGAATGAGATTGTGAGGGGTTTTAATTTAATGTCTATGTTTTTCTATTAATTTAAATTAATTATAAAAAGAACTTAGAATATCACTTTTAAAGTTTCTTTTTAATGCTTTCTATTTTATTCTTAACTGTTTATGCAAACCTTTTATAACAAGTAGGGTCTTTCTAACCCTAAGAAATTAAGTAGAATATTTTTGAAGTGAATCCCAGATGTTTTAAGAAGTAAAAATGTCATTTATTGAGTATGTCTATATCTTAATTATAGGGACTCTTCTAGGGAACCTTTGTGAATACTAAATATTAAAATCCTAACTCTATACAGTGTCTATAATATTATCATTCTCTGGCTACTTTGTGGCAGATTTGCATTATACCTCCCCCATAAAAAAGTATGTGGCACAGTATAATTTTGGAATAACTCCTTTAAGTAGAGAGCAAAGACAAACTTTAGAGACTGGGCAGAGTTATTGCCTGACACAATGTGGAAAAACAATCAAAGCAACTACATGTGACTTTTATGAAATGAGTTCTCTGTATTTTTCATATATGACCTAGCAAAATTATATTCTCCACAGCATTACTGCTGAACTTAAAAACAAACAAACAAACAAACAGAAAACCCTTTACCATTCAATTTCAAATATATTAACTAGAAAAGAATTCAATACATGAATGTTCAGGAACACTTTAGCTTGATTTGTGTTGTGCCATATTGGCTTGAAGATAACTGGGTAGCGGGTATTGAGATAAAAGACAGTATTATGGGAAAGAGTCAAGGCCAACGCTAGAGTGTGGGGACTTGGTTGGAAGAGCCCTGTGTCGGGAGAGATAGATGAGTCTCTGGGTATGTGTATCTGGGCATGTGGGAGGGAGACAAGGTTGAGAGGTGATGGGTCATTAAGTATAACTGCGGGTACTACATAATTTTTCCCTGTGGCCGCCCCTGAATGCACATGTCTTCCACATTAAAGGTTTGCCAAAAATCTCTTGATGACTAAAATCTCTACGTCCCAGTCTGTATGAAGGATTTCTTAACCCACAAGAAAATTGCATTAAGTCCTAACTCAGTGAACTTGTAACCCTTGTTAATACCCATTTCTTAATCATTAGAAGAGCACCTTAAATTGGATTATTTTCAGTCCTTGTGTAAGAACTGTAGTAACATATAAAAGGCCACAGAGTTAATTCATTTCTTCAATATGCTATCAACGCCAGACAGATTCTTCAGGCATTTGGGTCAGGGATTCAGTAAAAGAATGGTTTAGTTGATATATAACCTGGCATTACATCATTCCGAACTGTGTATGAATAGGGATTATAAAAAAAGGTTTGTTAGTTTGCTGGAATGTAGCCTCCGTTTTATAGAACTTAAGTTTCCTGGTGTAATGCAATATCTTTGCTTTGTATTATAGCAGCATTCCTAATTATGTAAGCATACTTTGTTTAAAACAGTGTATAAAGGCCAAACCATATTTGACTAAGAAGGCTGACATTGCACATTATTTAAAAAGGCATTTAAATATAGCTATAGAAATAAGAAAAAGACGCAGGAAAGGATTACAGAAAGTCGTATTTCACTCTTTTATTCCATTTCCCTATGTCTGACATCAAGGCTCTTCCCTTCTTTACTCTTTCGCTCTCCAGCTAAGCTTTCCATTGAGTTTCCCATGAACATTTGTTTCCAGTTTCATCCAGAATTATATTTTAGTTTCTTCTGCTTCTATTTCAATGACAAAGAAAAAAGATATGGAAATTTCAGGCTGTAAATATTAATTTTAAGAATCCTCTCCCTGTTCCCTTTTGCCATAGCTCTTCCAATTTTTTCTCCCTCATTTTTGTCCCATTTCTCCTTCTTGACCTATCTTTGCTGCTGTCTTCTCTCTCCGTCCCCTTTTTCCTCCCTCCATTCTCTCTCTCTCTCCCTCTTTTTTCTAGAAATGAGTGATGTCCTTGTGCTGACTAAAGTAGATTTAATGTTGTTTCCTTTTAATAATGTTAGGTAGCACTCACTGAGTACTTAGTCTGCGTGTCATCAGGTTCACAACTCTAGGAGGTGCTAAAGTTGTGCTCGTATTACAATTTGTGGCTTAGCTAACTTTTGCAATTTTCCCATGACCACACAGTGAGGAGTTGTGTTTTATCTGAAGATAAACACTCTTCTGTCTAACTCCAGAGTCCATATGCTTAATCATTATCGAATGTTTTCTCCACTTTTAATCAAAGTCCCTGTGATCAGGTCCTTTCCTTCTCCTTGGTTGTAGCTCTTTGCAGATCTGCCCTAAACCAGAGAGCCGTGTATCCTTGTCACACAGCATCACTTTCTCCCTCTTTTACCTATTCAGAGTCCTGTTCTTATGTTCATTGAAGCTTATAGAACAAATCCATTAAATCCAGTAGGGGATGTCAGATTCTTATTTTATAGTAAGGAAAATAGAGGTTCTTGGTTGGCAGAAGAAAGCTCAGCCAGTCCTAGGATTTGTTTCTCAGAAAATAGATCCTGTGCTCTCTGTGTTTTGCTATCTTGCATCATCTGTAAGTGGATATGGGCGACCTTCCTCTAGTCTTCTTTAAGATCCTACAAGGAGCAGATACACCACTTCTATACGGATCAGGCAAAAATGCACACCTCTGCCTTTGATCTCTAATTTATAACTTCATGTAAGGCTGAACAATAACCAAAAATTCTAACAACCACCATCTTGTTTTATCCCCACAATGTGACAATTTTACCAGGAGTTTATGTGTCCTTTTAGTAGCTTAGGAAACATAAGTACCTAAAGATGGTGAGTAACTTAATGAAAATAATAATTTAACATCTTAAGTACCTTCTCTATGCTCTGAACAGAACTCGAGGTTTGCTTATCTCTAATACAATTCTTTTTATTACCTCATGCTACATAAAATCATCATGTCTAAAATTAAATTAGACAGTTTCCTCAAACTAGCTGTTTTCTGTACTTCTTCATTTAAATGAGTAGCACCACAACTTTTAAGGTTAACCTCTCTCACTAGTTAGAATTTTAGGCATATTTACTATGCCTCTATCTTTTTCACTCCTATGTTCAGTTAATCATCAAGCCCTACTGATTTTTTTCAATAAAAATATTTTCTATTTTGGTGACATGGCTATATTGTTCAGGTTCATCATTCCATGGTTACATTATCCCAATCAAATTTAAACTGATTTTCCTTCCTTATGTTTCCTTCCTCATCTGCCTTGCATGATGCTTTTTCTAAGTAGTTTTTCTAAAAATGTTTTTCATCATCTTGAGAACCTGTAATGGCTCCATTGCCTCTAGTCTCAATTCTGAATTATTCATTCTAACTGCACACTATGACCTCCATAGCATGAAAAATGTCTTTCTTATTCAACATAATGTCCTGTACCATCATAAAGCAAATTTCTTATTCCAGTTAGAATAACTTCCACAGTTTCACATATATATACACACTCGCACACTGCCAGTTTCAACCACTCTGCCTTTGCTGATAATGTCCTTCTGGCCTAGAATTCCCTACTTTTTTCTTATATCTGAGTCTATTCTTCAATATCTCGAACCATCTCTCTTGCCTTTCAATTCACCTTCCCTTTCTACTTTTCTTCATCAAACATTGCTATTTCTATGTTGAATATTGTGCTAGGACAAAAACAAAAGACACATGTAAAAAACACATAATCCTTGTGCTTAAGGAACTCATAGTCAATGCATCCAGAATGCCTGCAATGTAACCTCATACAAATGTTGCCCTGTGGTTGCTTCATTCTGTGAACTCACACTCTACTAACAATTGTCATGATTTTAATGATAATCAGGAAAACAAATCAGTAGTACACCCATTGTGCAAAACAAAGCATCTGGCTTTGAAATTCTAAAAGAAATCTTATATGATTCCTGATCAAGAGACTTATGATTTATTTGGGAAAGCAGTTATATATTAATAAATTTTGAAATTCAAACATGTATACAATAATTGACTAAATGTGACACAAATAAAAAGTGATCAAGGTAGGAAATTATGGGCTTGAAAGTTCAGGAAAGACTTTACAGACTAAATGGGACTTTAGTTTTTTGTTTTGTTTTGAAAAAAAAAAGTACAACTACCATAATGGCTAGATGGGAGCAAGATGTTTCATAACATTTGATTCTATATTGTCTTCCAGTGCATTCTAATTCCTTTATGGCTGTGAGTTCTGACTCACCAACTTCCTGGTAGGCTTCTCCAGGATGGTGTGTGTATCATATGTTTGTTTATATCTCCTAAGGTGTACAGAATGACTTGGGCAATAAAAGGTTGAAAGTAGATTGTGTATAAGCATTACACTAAACAGGCAATAATATTGTGAAATTAAGTTTATCACCATCAAGTTACGCATTCTTTTTGTAACTCACCCAAGTTGTATAATTTCGAGGAACACCGATGCGTAATGAGTAAAATAACCTATCAAGTATCTTTTGGTAATGTTAGAAGAATCCTCAGTATGACCTAAGATCAAAACACTCACATCTTCCCATTTTCCATTAAGATTCTTTGGAGATGTCTGTGAAAGATTATTATTTGCTTTTTAAATACATCTATCAGCTTTCAAAAGCATTCACTGATTTTTTTTTTTTTTTGCCTCCTCATATATACAGGCAGATCTAGTAGAGGCTGGCAACAATAGCTCTATTCTTAGTTACACTGTTTGCCTTCATTAAATATTTCTTAGGCAAAGATGTTCTCAAAACGTTATTCTGTGAGCAATGCTCATGAACACAGTAAAAAAAAAAAAAAAAAAAAAAAAAGGAGAAAGGTCCAAATTGGGAAGAATTGAATAAAATTTCAGAGTAACTGTGTTTTATCCTATGCTCTCTTGTTCATTAACTGTGGGTTTGTTACAAATTGTTTAACGTTTCTGATTACAATTTTTATTATTCCTAAAAAGAAGTTAATAATACCTAGGATTTATAGGATTGTTTGGAGAGTTAAATTGATTTTACTTAATGATCTTGTTTAAGAAAGGTAACTTTTATTTCATATCAGAATGTTTTTTCTCCATGAAAGTAAAGTGGTTAACACATAAAATCCCCCACTGTGCCCCCCTCTGAAATTAGGAATTCTGTGGTAATTGATTTTTAAAAAGATGACAAACACAGTCTCACCAGTTTTTCCACAATATAAAGGATGAGAAGACCTTCTAGGTTCTCTCTGAACAAGGTTTGGGAAGTGGCTTGCCAAGGATGTGATTCATTTGATTTGGTCTTATTTCTGTATGCTTAGAAGCACACAGAATGAGTGAAACTTCTTTAAATGGGCAAGGCACACAGTGTGAGGCCCACAGAGCTGATAACATGATATAAGGTAGCAGAGCAAATACTGAGGACTGAAGATTGTTGCCAGAGCATTCTCAGAAACTGTGGCATGGACTCTGTTGTCATAATAATCTAGCCACTGTTTGTGTTTTGTTTGATTTCTGTAACAGAAACCACCATCTACTATGCTATGTGTTTCTGTGTGCGTGTGCATACGTGCATGTAAGACGGAAAGAAATGACAGCGCATTAAGCATCATATTTCTGCCATTTGTGACACAGCATCAGACAGATTCTGTCTCATTTCACTGCCATAGGATTGGGAAGTGGAACAAAGGGAGATTAAACCTGAAGGTTTTCTACTATCACGCTCTAGTTCATACCTTGCTTTCTTTCAGGTCATATAGAGTGTTTGAGAGGTGAAATAGAGGATATGAAAAGAAAAAAACAACTTGTATTTAGAGTCAGTCATCCTTGCTCTTTTATACTGATAGTAATTTCATGTATTATTCATATTTTTACTTAAAAACTACTGAGTGCTGATCTAAAGAGGAGTATGTAGAAAAGTTGGCATATATATATATTTGCAAAGGAAAAGTTTGTTAGTTCCTAAAGAAATACAAAACATGGAGATGTATGTAAAATCAGTTTCCAGGGGCACCTGGTCAGTTAAGCATTCGACTCTTGCTTGATTTCAGCTGAGGTCATGATTTCAGGGTCGTGAGACTGAGCCACACATTGGGCCCTGCGCTCAGCGTGGAGCCTACTTAAAATCCTCTCTCTCCTTCTCCCTCTGCCACTCCAGCTCATACTCTCTCCCTCTCTCTCAATAAAAAAAAAAATAGATACATATAAATACATGCATACATAAATATATACAGACATAAAATTAATGTTCAATTTGCAGCTACTCAGAAAAGTCTTGCTTCAGAAAATAAGACTGGTTTTGTGTCAAAGAATATCATCCTGTCTATTTAGGGCTAGAAAAGAGTGTCCCAGTAGATATTTATTAAATCTTCAATGTGGCTGAACTAGCTTGCAAAAAGTATTGATTAAATAAAACATGTCTTGATTTCTATACACATGGGCATACATGTAATTTTTAAAGACTTGGAATTTAGTGATATTTCTGCCATGAACCTCTTCCTTACATAATTACTACTACCTTATCATAACTTACTAGGTGCCAGACATTTATATACCTTATCTCAATTGTTCTTCAAATGGTTGTTATAATCCCATTTAACAAATGAGAACAGCACATCCCAGAGAGATAAAGTAACTTGCACAGGGTCACTTAGAATCCACCCACTTCTGTTTGAATCCAAACCCATCTCAAATATGACACCAAAATCCTGGTTAATGGGTAGGTCACATGGCTTAAAGGGTAAGGCTGATATATGTATTTGTTTGCATATATTTTTCTGCTTACATACATGTAGTGCCTTGGGCCACAATTTATTCCAGTCTTTGTTACTCCACAGGATACAAAACAAACTAAAAACACAAAAATTGTGGTGTGTGTGTGTGTGTGTGTGTGTGTGAACAGGGGAGGGAGAGAAACAGAAACTGTCCTCAAAATTATCCTCTGCTAATCCTTTTGATAGAAATGAAGAAAAAATAAAGAAGTTTTAAAAAGTGATGTTTTTAAACAAAAAAGTTTGAGGTAAATGCAGTTTAAAGCCTAATTCTGTGAAAGGTAGTTGGAATTTGTGGCATTAAGAATCTATCATGTAGTCCTCACAGGAACAGGAAAAACAATTCAACAAACTCTTCCAGAGAGTTGCTTTTTCAATAAGCAACATTTGTGCATTTTATGATAGAAATTATATGATATAATGGTATTCATGAATTTGAGGATTTGTAAAAGCCACAGAATATATCCCTCCCAGCTGACAAGAGTCTATTAAAACGTTTCCCAAAATATGCTATGCGTACACTAGCTCACAATGTTAATGGGCATTACGTGAAAAGAAGAGTTTAGTAGTTTAATCAATTTGGGGAAAATTTTGCCAAAAATAGATTTCTTTACTGCAGAGCCACTCAGAGCCTTTTATATGGTCACATAAAATTTAGATTTCCAAGGAGGATATAGTTTATAGCTTTTCCTAAACTTATATAGCCATGGGCTCCCTTTTTTTTAGACACCTTTTTTTAAAGATTTTATTTTATTTTTATTTATTTATTTTTAAAGAGTTTATTTATTTATTCATGAAATACACACGGAGAGAGAGGCAGAGACATAGGCAGAGGGAGAAGCAGGCTCCTTGCAAGGAGCCTGATGTGGGACTTGATCCTGGATCCTGGGATCATGCTCTGAGCCGAAGGCAGACGCTCAACCACTGAGCCACTCAGGCGCCCCAAGATTTTATTTACTTATTCATGAAAGACAGAGAAAGAGAGGCAGAGACACAGGTAGAGGGAGAAGCAGGCTCCCTGAAGGGAGCCCGATGTAGGACATGATCCCTGGACTCCAGAATCACCACCTGAACCAAAGGCAGATGCTCAACCCCTGAGCCACCCGGGTGCCCTTCTTAGAAACCTTTGTAAGACTATTGTTCTACATAAAACACTTTGTGAAATACTTTGCAACAGTTGAAGTAAAAATGTATAACACTCATATGTAATCAATTAGAGGGTGCAATGGATCTTTTCTGTGTACTTGTAAGACTGTTAATATGACTGAAGAATAGGAAATATTTTATAAAACATTACAAATCATTATTATATTGTCATTACACACAGCTTGTGAAGAGTTTCTGTGCACGCAGTCTGAGTAAGTAAATTAGAGACACATTTTAAGGAAATTTAATAAATCTTTTTTTTGTAATAAATCTTTTGTTTCTCATTTCTCTATCTGATTTTACAAGTGTTTTGAAGCTTAGAATATGTGGGCAACAAAATGTACAAATTTGTCTGTCACACACTCATAGGGACCCCCTTCTCTAATTAAACAAGATAAAATACTGTCTCACTCACTTTCAATCCTTTATATTAGCAGAAGGGATTTTCTCAGGGGTGCCTCTGCCTCATACTAGTCCCTCCTTTCAAGTGTCAGCATGCTAGAAAATCTAGAATTAAGATAAAGGAGCAACCTGTTTTGACAAGCTTATTTAAATGGGAATGCTCCCTGAAGGAGTATGACTTTAGCAGTTCAGTATGATTTCATTTATCCTAATGACCTCCCACCTCCACTCACTTATGCAAGGGAGCTAGCAGGCCTGAGGATCTGATAATTCTGGTCAGTTAGATAGCTAGAACTAAGCGTGGAAGAGGACAGGAAGAGGAACTGCAGGCAGAGGCAGAGTGAGGCAGGCAACTGAAGACCTCTCTTCTACTTAAACGCTGACTTAGGACCAGAAGAGTGCTAGTATTCAGATGGTGGGTTCTTTGGCTACAGTGTGCACAAAGAATGAAATAGCATTGTTTACAAAAGGGTAAAAGGGTGTCCAGTTGGGGGTGTAAGTCATTTTCCTCTGATGAACTTGAAAAAGCAAGATCAAAGCATCCTCAGACAATAACTACTATTGCCAGAAGACAGGTAATAGATAAGAAACAGTCACTGGACCAGGAGAGAAATGTCTTGTCTGGTTTAGACATTTCTATAATGAGAAATGGTTCAAAAGGAAACATTTAATAAATCCCTAAAAGGCAGTGAGGGTAGAATTGAGTGGGAGGCCATGAGGCACAAATCCAGGAGTTGGGTGAATTTATCTAACAGCCTCAGTAGAACTAAAGTTGAGTGAAGAACAAGGATGGTTAATTTGATGTTTTGCCAGTTTAGTGGGATTAAATTTCAAAAAATAAGCAAGTGGTTGGGAGTAGGGGATCCCTGGGTGGCTCAGCGGTTTAGCGCCTGCCTTTGGCCTGGGGCGCGATCCTGGAGTCCCGGGATCGAGTCCCGCGTCAGGCTCCCGGCATGGATCCTGCTTCTCCCTCTGCCTGGGTTTCTGCCTCTCTCTCTCTCTCTCTCTCTCTCTAAAGAATAAATAAATCTTTAAAAAAAATAAAAATAAAGTGTTAAAAAAAAAAAAGAGGTTGGGAGTACTGGCAAAAGGAAGGTTAAGAGGATCAGCTACAGGTCCTAGTTTAGAAAGAAGGGACTGAAAACAGATAAAGTTCCTGAACCACAGAATCAGAGATTTTCAGATCTTCCAGAAGAGAAACTGAAAGCCTAGAAAGTCACTTCTCAAAGGGACAATTGGAGGCAGGCAAAAAATATCTCTGTCTATGTTTCTGCCTCCATTCTATGTTGCCTCTCATAGAAGATTCTTAATACTCTTTGAATCCCTTGTGACACAAAGCTGAGGATTCTAAGAGAGCACTCAACCAAAAAATGAAAGAATGAACAAAAGAAAGAAGTATATGATGCAATATATACATCAAATGTGTATATATAGATACATTCACACCAAAAATAGAATCCTAAAATTTCATCAGATTCATAGGCTCTCCAGCTTATTGGTGACTCTTATTTGCTCCAAGAAACAGGTCCTAACAGCTGACTCAGTCATGGAAAGTGTGCAATAGAGCATGGGACTCAAGCCTTGACTCTTTGGACAGAAGACCTCAAAAGAGTGCCTCTGAAAGCAGGAGAGTGGTGGAGAGACTGAATAGAGGAGATGGCCTGTGAGAACAATCCCATGAAATGCAGATAAACTCTTGTGCTCAATCCTAAACCAGGGGTGGATTTGAAGCTAAACCACATATCAAATACTTTGAGAACTGAACTTACAGGTAGACCACAGCCCAGGTCTCACACTGACCTCTGGGTGATGGTGACATGGGAAAAATGTAGATGGTATGATAAAGGCTTTGGGTGGTGAACTGATATTGGAACTGTAGTCCACAGAATGTGAGTCAAAATATGCCAAAAATGGAGCTGGCCTACAAAAACAACAGCAGAAACAACTACAACAAATCAACATTCTCTTTTGGATTTAAGCAGATAGCATAGGTTGAAAGTAAAAGGATAGAAAAAGACGCATTTCAAACACCAATGAAAAAAATACTAATGTGTTGTATCAGACAAAAAAGGCTTCAGAGCAAGGAAAACCGCCAAGAATAAAGAGGAGTATGATGTAATGATAAAACAGTCAATTCACCAAGAAGACCTAACATTTCTAAATGTGTATGGTCTTAATAAAACTTACAGATACATGAAGCAAAAACTGATAGAACTGAAACAAGAAATAGACAAATCTACAATTACATAAGGCTGTGAAGATCTCAATACTTCTCTCAGTGTTTGATGAAAAAAGTTAACAGTAAATCAGCCAGTATAAAGAACTCAACAACACAATCATCCAGTTGGATCTACTTGATATTCGTAGGATGTTTTACCCAACATTAGAATATACATTCTTTTTTGAGTGTCCATGAAACATTCATCAAGGTAGACCAAAGCCCATGTCATAAAACAAACCTTAACAAATGTTAAAGAATTGAATCCACACAAGGTATATTCTCTGACAACAATATGATTAAACTGAAATCAATAACAGAAAACCTGGAAAATCCCCAAATAAAAGCATTCTTATAAATAATTCATGAAATCAAAGGTGAAGGCTTCAGGGAAATTAGAAAAGGTTTTGACCTGAGCTAAAATATAAATATAATAGATGAAAATGTATAGAATGAAGCTATATTAGGTGCTCTGAAGGAAACCCATAGCATTAAATGCTTTTATTAAAAAAGAAGAAAAGTCTTTAATGAACAATTTAAATTTTTATCTTAAAAAACTAGAAAATGAAGAGCAATAATTATCCAAAGAATTGTAAAGAAATAAACAATCAGGGATCCCTGGGTAGCTCAGCGGAGGGATCCCTGGGTGGCTCAGCAGTTTAGCGCCTGCCTTTGGCCCAGGGCGCGATCCTGGAGTCTCAGGATCAAGTCCCACTTCGGGCTCCCTGCATGGAGCCTGCTTCTCCCTCTGCCTGTGTCTCTGCCTCTCTCTCCCCCCACCATGTCTATCATGAATAAATAAATAAAATCTTAAAAAAAAAGAAATAAACAATCAAGGTAAGGTCAAAAATAAATAGAAAACAAAAAAGAGAGAGAGAGAGAGAGAAAATCAATGAAATCAAAATCTGTTTCTCATAAAGGATTATGAGAGGTTGTTAAACCTCTATGTGAAATGACCTCATAACCTCATAAAGGTTGTTAAACCTCTATCTGAAATGGAGACAAAATTATCACTATCAAGAATAAAAGAGGGATGTTATTAAGACATTAAAATAGTGATAAGGAAATACCAAGAACATACACTTAATGATGTAAATGAAGTGGATCAATTAATTCCTTGAAAGCCAGAAAATACTAAATTCACCAACGAAGTAGATAACATGAATAAACCTATGTCTATGAGAGAAATTGAATTTATAGTATAACATTTTCCCAAAAGGAAATCTCCAGTCCCAGATGGTTAGTGATGAATTCTACCAAACTTTCAAAGAAGGAATAGCACCAATTCTATACCAATATTTTCCAGGAAATTAAGAGAAAGTACTTCTAAGCTTATCTTACAAAGGCAAAATTACCCCAATGCCAAAAAACAGTACAGGAAAAGAGAACTAGATACCAATTTCCCTCATGAACATAGCCACAAAAATCCTTAACACAGTATTAGCAATTCAAATTTAGCAAATATAAAAAGAATAGTAGGTAACAACCAAGTGAGTCTCATCCTGGGATGTAAGACTAATTCGACATTTGAAAAACATTTTATGTAATTAATCATATTAACAGACTAAAAAAGTAAACCACATGTTTATAACTATTCATCATGCAAAAACAGTATTTGATAGAATTTAAAATGTATTCATTAAAAGAAAAACCAGGAAACTAGGGAAAGAAACAAACTTTTATTTATTTATTTATTAAAAGATTTTATTTATGAGAGACATGAGAGTCACACACAGAGAGAGAAGGCAGAGACATAGGCAGAAGGAGAAGCAGGCTCCATGCAGGGAGCCCGATGTGGGACTTGATCCCGGGACTCTGGGATCATGCCCTGAGCTGGAAGGCAGATGCTTAACCACTGAGCCACCCAGGCATCCCAAGAAGGGAACTTAAAAAAAAAGACATTTACTTACCTATTTTACTGAAAGAGAGAGAGAGAGAGAGCAGGAGAGGGGCAGAGGGGGAAGGAGAGAGCAAATCCGAAGCCGACTCTTCCTGAGCACAGGGCTGGATGTGGGACTCAGTCTCACGACCCCAAGATCATGACCTGATATGAAATCAAGAGTTGGACACTCAACTGAATGAGCCACCCAGGTGCCCCAGAAGAGAACTTCTTTAAGGTGATAAAGGGCATCTACATAACACCCTTAGCTAACATCATATTTTCATGATGAAAGGCCAAATTACTTAGATTTTGAACAAGGCAAGATGTCTACCCTTTCCCTGGATGTTTAGCTTTGTGCCAGAAGTCTTAGCCAGGGCATTAGGGAAAGAAAAGAGAGAGAGAGAGAAGGTGTAGAAAGAAATAATGGAAAGAAAGAAAGAAAGAAAGAAAGAAAGAAAGAAAGAAAGAAAGAAAGAAAGAAAGAAAAGAAAGAAAAGAAAAAAGAAAAGAAAAGAAAAGAAAGACAAGAAAAGAAAAGAAAAGAAAAGACACATAGGAAGGGAAAATTAAAATAGTTCCTCTTTTCATATGGGCTACATAGAAAATACCAAAGAATACAGAATAAAACTCCTGGAACTAATAAGCGTATTTAAGAAGTCTTACTACACAGTGTTAACATTTAAAAAAATCATTTTTCTTTATACTATCAATGAATAATTGACAATTACAATTAAGATATCTTTTGTGGAGGCTCCAAATAGGAAAATACTCAAGGATAAATCTAACAAAATGGGCAGGATCTGTCTGTCCAAAACTACAAAATATTGATTTTAAAAAAGAAGGAAAAAAGAATACCCAAGTAAATGGAAAGACATGCAGGGCTCATGAGTTAGAATTTCAACATAGTTAAGATACCAATTCTTCCCAGACTGATTTATAGTTTTGATATAATATGAATCAAAATACCAACATGATTTTTTTGACATTTAGATAAACTGAATCTAAGCTGTACACTTTTATAATTTTTGTTCAGGGAGAAACCAGCCATCATCTAGGTTGTAAGGCTACCTTGAGTTTACCATGTGTGGCCAGGGAGTGATGTTGACCAGCCCTGAGAAATTATAGCTGTCCTAGCCTAGGCTTGGACATGTCATCTTGCATATTTTAGTCCAAAAGACCCTACAAACACCCCAAGCGTATGTCCCAAATTGAGTCATCCCAGTCATCTCTAGCTATTCAAACCACCCAGGTAAAACCTCAGATATCATGGAGCTCAAGTAGTCTTTTACTTATGTGACAGAAGAAGCAGAAGTTCTTTCTTTCAATTTTATAAACAAACATTTGTTGAGTAATAGTTATATGCCAGGTACTATGTTAAGTGTTTTCTATCGTTATTTCCATTAATCCATAAACCCTATGTAGTAATCACTATTATCACCATGCTATCATTTTATAGATGAGGAAACTGAGATATAGATAAGACTATATGTTTTCCTCAAAATTGCCACTTATTTGGTAGATTGAACTACTTTTGCCAAACACTATTCCAAAT
Source organism: Canis lupus dingo (assembly GCF_003254725.2). Classification (NCBI taxonomy): domain Eukaryota; kingdom Metazoa; phylum Chordata; class Mammalia; order Carnivora; family Canidae; genus Canis; species Canis lupus. The sequence continues at coordinate 32,773,482 of NC_064253.1, read as the reverse complement.
TCTCTTCCTAATGGAAGGTTATATATTCTGCTCTAGTAAACTCAGGAGTGGCCATTAGTAACGTGGGTAATACTCAGAGGAAGAAGCTTCAAGAGGGTATGGTTTCACATGTCTCTTTGTCTCAGTGACGGGCAATATTCCAACTACAGGCTACTTTACTAACTTGATTCCCATAACGATGACATCAATTCATCCAAGATGAGTCTTGTCATGTGAATGTAACCACTGCGATTTTCCAGATCACTCTGAACCCAGCCTGTCCTCACTGATATTTTCACACAGCTACTAACTAGCAGAATTGGAACTCCACTTATTTATTGGTTTACTTTCTTTTCAGAATCTCAAATAGCATGCTAGAAGAACTTTAATTTAGAAAACAGTAGGCTATACACAATAAACTTCTTTGAGAAGATATACCTCAAATGTCCTAGTACAATCATTATTTCAATCTCTTTATAAAAAGAAGCTTCAGGTTATACACTAGGTGAAATTACAAATGTTTCTTGTTCTTTCAAGGGAGTTTTTTCCTCCATTATATGATATAGGAAGATGGTTAAAGTTTCTAAAGCAAATGATTAGGCTGTGAGATCTTGTAAAAAAAAACATGAAATAATAATAAATACAAAATAATAAAAAATAAATGTACTTTTGGGTAAGGTGGAAGAGATTTAAAATTTAAACTATCATAAAATTCATATTCTTTCAGTCAGAAAATCTATTGTTGTGTTTGTTGTTTTAACTCAACTGAGGTGTAAAAGAAGTTTATATTTATGCTTTCCAGAAGCTCATGTTAAGAAGGCTATGTGCAGGCAGGAGAGAAAAGTATAAGATGATTAATCAGAGGAATACAGGTAAGTGACATATCTATTACCAATATGCCGTGGGAACATTGAGGAGGGGATATCAAACACTGATGAGATCAAGAAAAGCTTCGTCTGACATGAATAGTTTCTCAGACATTAGGAGAAGGGCATTATGAGCAAGGATCATAGCATATGCAGATCTCTGGAAGCGAGAAAAGTCTGGGATTTTCTGGGAAAAGGTATTTCAGAATTGTTGAGGCCCAAGTGTCTGTCAGGGAGTGGTAGGAGATGAGCCACAAACCACAGCTAGTAAAGCAGCGCTAAAGGAATTGCCATATGAATCAAAGCTAACTCACCATTTTCCTGGCTCTCTGAATCATCCCAGTGTTACAGAGTTTCCTTATTCTGTGTAATAAACAGCCTTTGTCTATGAGAAGGAAATGCACTTCACTCAGTCTATTATGACTGGCTTTTTCTGGAGGATGAGAGAGGGTTTATAGTATCGATACAAAGTAAAAACTGCTTACTTTACATTTCTCTTAAAAATAAATAAGCACAAGGGTGCCTGGGTGGCTTAGCTGGTTGAGTGTGGGACTTTTGATCTTGGCTCAGGTCTTGATCTCATGGTTGTGAGTTTGAGCCCACATTGGGCTCCATGCCTACTTTAAAATAAATAAAAGTAAATAAATAGGTGCATAAAATTTGCCACACACACACACACACACACACACACACACACACACAGATATCTAAAAGAAGTACAGGGACGCCTGGGTGGCTCAGTGGTTGAGTGTCTGCCTTTGGCTCAGGGCATGATCCCAGAGTCCCGGGATCGAGTCCCACATCGGGCTCCCTGCATGGAGCCTCCTTCTCCTTCTGCATATGTCTCTGCCTCTCTCTCTCTCTCTCTCTCTCTCTGTGTGTTTCTCATGAATAAATAAATAAAATCTTAAAAAAATGAAAGAAGTAGAGTTCTAAGTAAACAATACAGATTGTGAAGGTAATTGCTTGCTCAGGAAAGGAAAAGCTTTCCAATAAATGGTAACAAAAAACTAGATATCCTTTTTTTTTAAACAACCTTGATCTCTGCCTTATTCTATACCCCCAAATAAATTCACAATGGATCATATACTTATGATCTAAAGCTAAGACAATAGAGCTTTTGGAGGAAAACATGGAAGAATCTTTTTGATCCAGTAGTAAGTAAAGGTTATTTGTGTCATAGAAAACAATAACTAGAAAAGATAAAACAAGATAAATTAGACTTTGTTGAAATTTAAAACTTCTGGTTATTGGCAGGCAGCATTAGAAAAATAGCCACTGGCTTGAAAAAAGTATTTGTAAGACATATATATGACAAAAGATGGGGTTAAAAATGTATAAAGAACTCTTACAACTCAATAATAAAAACACAAACAACTCAAATTAAACATAGGCCAAATATTTGAACAGGTACTTTATAAAAAGAAATTACCGGAATGGTAATAACCACAGGAAAAAATCAACATCATTATTCATCAGGAAATTTAAACTAAAAACTACAATGCAATACAATTATACACTCACTGGTAAGTCTAGAATTTTTTAAACAGATACGCCAAATGTTGATAAGAAAGTGGAGCAACTGGAACTCTGATTGGAAGATAAAATGGTACAACTAATTTGGAAAAACTTCTGGAATTTATTAATAAATCCAAACATGAACATACATTATGATCCTTTGAGTCTACTCTTAGGTATGTACCCAAGAGAATAAAAATATATATCCACAAAAAGATGTGTTTAAGAATGTTCATAGCAATTTTATTCATAATAGCAAAAATGGGACATTTCAGGTATCCATCAACACCAGAAAGGGTAAATAAGCAATAGTATATCCATACATCGGGATACTACTCACCAATAAAAAGGAATAGAATACTGATATACACAACAACATGGATTTCAAAGACACTTAACTGAGTTAAAATGTGCACACACACAAAAGAGTATGATATATAAATATATTTCTATTATATTCTACAATGTAAGAAATTAGAATATTTACTGACTCTGGGGAACTGGAAATAGATTACACTGGAAAGAATGTGAAAAATATTTCTGAGATGATGGTAATACCTATTATAACAGTTTTTGGATCAGAGATGTAAAGATTTGTCAAAATTCAGTGAATGCAGACTTAAGAATTGTTATTACATATGTAATTATTTTTCACAGAGGAAAAAATTCAAATATTAATCTTATTTAATGATATGCATGCCAAAGTATTCATGGTGCATACTATCGGCTGTTTTCTTTGAAATGAATCCAAAGTTAAGATGAATTAATGGATAGATAAAGGGATGGATAAATAGATACTTTATAAAACACCTTTTCTAAAATATTACTGACAGAATTTAGGTGGTGGATACATACGTGTTCACTAAATTTTTTTTCAATTTAGCTGTATATTGGACGTTTTCATAATAAAAATGTAGAAAAATATTACTTCTCACATTTTCCCAGCTCAATGGTAGGTTGAGAATAATAATAATAATATAGTCTCACGATTCTTAGGCAGACAGCCCTAGGGCCACATCCACCCACTTACCCTTCCGTCCATTAAAGCAGAAATGAAGTCACAGGGTGGGTGGACATTGTCATGCCTAGTTCATAAGCAGCCTGTTGCCACTCCACATTCCAGCAGCTGCTTCACGGCTTAGGACTGACAGTTAAGCAAAACACAAGTCCCCACTGGGAACACAAACTTCAAGTGGAAGGACAAGAATCAGGCCAGTATGGACAGTTAAGGTTGAAGGTTCTGCTAACAAACCGTGGGAAGTGGGTTTTTCACTAAAGACTAACATGTTCAAGTTAACCGAAATGTTATAGATCTATTACAGTGCTTTCAGCCTGAAAAGAATATTGCAGTCAGTTAAATGATCCTTTAGCATCTAGTATTTCCTACTCATTCTCTTGCTTATTTCCCAAGTAATAAATTGCATAGACAACTTTTTAGAAAACTGTCAGTATAATTCACGTATGTCCCCCATCCCACTTATTTTCTCATGCACAATCTCCCATGTCTCAGAAGAATTATCAGCTTACACAGTTCTACAAGCCAGAAAACTAGGAGTAATGTCTAGCTGCCAATTTCCCTTACCCCAAGTATTCAACCCATCCCTGTCTTGGTAATTCTAGATGTTCTCACATTCTTCCATTTCTATCAACTGTCTTTGACTTAATTCAGTCCATCATCTTATACCTGGACCACTGCATGAGTCTCTTTACTTGTCTTTTTATTTTTTCTCTCCTCATTCCAATCTGTCATTCATATAACAGCAGAAATGATTTTTCTCAAAATATAGCTGTATTATATCCCTACCTTGCTTAAAATCTTTCATTGTTCTCTCCTTGTGCTTAGCCTTAAGCCACACTCTTTGTGATAAATTGGAAGACTCTCTGGCACACATCTCACTTCTCTGAAGCCATGCCACCCGCTTTTACCATTACAAGTCCAGCATGCTCTAAGACCGCTCGAGCTTTCACAGGCCATACTTTCTGGAATGCTCTTTCCCCCGCTCTCGTTCTGTGTGCCTAGTTTTTCTGTTCTAACACTTTCTGTTATCTCTAGATGAATAAGGTCTAGCTTCTATTTAGGGATGCTTAAGTTTATCTCTTCATACTCCATTTCAGTAGTTTTCCAAATATTTTTGGAGTTATTTTTGAACTTATTGCAAGGGATCCAAGAATCTTTATATAAACTGAGAATTGCTTTTACATTCAATCCGTTCTATTTTGTGCCCATGGATTCTGTTTTTCAAGAGTATGTAAATGGTATTATGATTAATAAAATAAAAATTCATTTAAGTATAGTCCTGGATTCTAGTAGAATTTGATATTGTTTTTAATCAACTGATAACAAAAATAAAAATATTATCACCTGGGATTCATAGCGTTATCTTTAACAAAAGAGCTTCTCATCCATAAAATGTTTTAAACCACTGTTCCATACTGTTGCAAATAAATTTAAAATAATTCGTTCTTATGATATATTTTACTTTTCTACTGAGTAGGATAAAATTTTCTATATTTAATATTGGAATGTTAGAAATTAAAGGCATCCCTGAAGTACTTTGGTTTAATTCCTTTATATCGTAAAAAAGGAAAGGGTAAGTGAAAGACTTAAAATATTTATCTAATCACACAAATGGTAGCAGAGTAGAATCAACAGACTGATGTTTGACTATAGGACTGATGTCCTATAGTTTGGTGCTCTTTCCATCAATCCCTGCTACCTTTGAAATGGGGTGGGACACCAGATTTCTGAGGCAAGTCTCAAATGAGAGTTCTAGTCTATTCATTCTCTTTCTTCCCTTTTTTTTTTCCATTCTCTTTCTTCCTGCTCTCGCTTTAATTTATCCAGGCTATAATCTCACTGTATCAAGTGTTTCTTTTTTACTGGTAATTAAAGAAATATTTAACCAGCTGCATATTAACATGAAAATGACCACACAAGAAAAATGGTTGCTAAGCAAAGGTAGTGTAATTCCCCACAAATAATCAAGTAATTGTACTGAGAGCTATAAAACATGCACGTAATCATGTATCACTACTAAAGCATCCTTTCTACTCAAATTTTTCTCATAAATTCTAGAGCAGCATTAAAGTAGTTCCTTGATGCCAATGCCAACAAACTTAAAACTTGACTTGTAATAAAGCTTGGGTCCCAGATGTTCCTATTGGCTATCCTGTTACACAACAGAATTAATATTATAGTTGGACATTAAATGCTTTCATAGATTTCTGCTATAGTCCGATTGACGTCAACTTTAAATAGGAGCATTGAAATCCTAAAACTCAGATGGACCAGTACTCAGTCTGCTAGATTTAAATCTACTATGAAGACATGGGTTTCATTTAGGTAGAGAGTTTTTAAATCCAAAGAGAGAAATATAAAGTCCTCTCCATTTAAATTTATTTTCACACTAAGTCTGTTTCCTAAGAACCATGAGACACCATGTTTAAATAACTAGTGCATCTCTGGGCACTTATCATCCTACTTTTTCTCCACTGTTCAAATGAATATTTGTAAGATTCACTTGGGAGCCTTGCATAAAGTAGATTCCTGGGAAGCACTCTCAGAGACTGATTCAGTAGAACTGGGTTGAGAGCCAGTGCTTTATATTTTTAGCAAGCACTCCCAAGTGATTCTGGTGCAGGTTTCTGTGATCACACATGGAGGAAACATTGCAAGTGCAGCAATATTGGTCATGGGGCACACAGCCTTTCTTCATTCAGGCATGTGTGAGGCTAGGGTGGCCTGAGACAGGGCAATGATCCAGGGGGAAGCACAGCTCTCCAGCAAGTTGGACTTGAGAAAGTTGAGAAAACTCTCCCTGTGATAACCATAATCTTAAAAAGACCTACAGCAGTCCTGAAACAAAAGCGCCTTATTTTCTTCACAGACTTTGTGAGAAGATGAGCCGCACAACTACTACCTGGCAAGACAATGATATTATCCCCAAGTTGGTTCATGACATTCCTTATTCCGTGTGTACTGGAACATGAGGCAGAGCTGTAGTCTTTTTTTTAAATGAAACAAATATTTTGAGTACTTTTTTAAAAAAGATTTTATTTATTTATTTGAGAGAGAGAGTGAGTGAGTGAGAGCATGACAGCATGAGTGGAAGGAGGTGCAGATGTAGATGGAGACTCCTTGCTGAGTGGGGAGCCGATGAGGGCTCATTCCCAGAACGCTGGGATCTTGAGCTAAAGGCAGATGCGTAACCGATTGAGCCACCCAGAGTGGGCACCCCAAGAGTACTTTTAAACATTCTTTTTAAAAGAGTCTTATTGAAGACTAAGGCTACATATGAGATAATCTTATTCTTTCTTCTCTTCTCTTCTCTTCTCTTCTCTTCTCTTCTCTTCTCTTCTCTTCTCTTCTCTTCTCTTCCCTCTCTTCTCTTCTCTTCTCTTCTCCTCTTCTCTTTTTTTAAGAGAGGAAGGCAGGGAAGGGAGGGCAGAGGAGAGAGACTCTTTAGCGGGCTCCATCTCACAACCCTGAGATCATGACCTGAGCTGAAATCAGGAGTCAGATGCCTAGCCAACTGAGCCTCCCAGGTGCCCCCAAGATGATCTTATTCTATTGTTAAAAGCCGGAAAAGGCCCACTGCAAAGATTTGAAAATGAGCAGTAAGTGCCACTTACCCGTGTGTAACCACATGGTTCAGATTCCTAAAGATTCTCTAAGGGGAAGAGAATCTAGATTCACTTAAAAGTGAGTTCATTAGTGGAGAGGAATACATGTCATCCTAATAATAAGAATAATGATAATATAATAAAGCCAGTTACAGTATTTACATTATCAGAATTCTCAAACCGATTTACCCTGGCCATACGTTTCCTTCAAAATCCAGTCAAACTCTGTGGCTTCAACTGAACTGAACTGAAAAGGCTTTTTGTATCTTTAGACTCAAAAGTTCCAATTATCCTAAATTACCACACATTTTCTGCATTGGCACCATTGTGATGTCTCTGAAAAGGGGTGATAGGGCCTCATTTTACTAAAGACAAACAGATCAACTAGACTTCCTTGGGTAGTGGAGTTGGGGCCCACCTTTGAGGCTGAGAAAAAAAATGCTTTGTAAGACAGATCCACATTGAGTGTCCTTATGGACAAAAGATGACTCTCCCTTCTGTAATTTCTCAGTTAATCTCACAGATGCCTCACTTCCAGCCCACATTAGTACATGTGTTACACTATGTTTATTGGATTGTAGTCATTCACATGCTGTGTTCAGGTTCAGTACTTGTGTTCCTTGATGAAATAAAGTTCTGCAACAGGAGTCTTATACTCAGGGAAATAGTAGAGTAAATTCATGTATATATTTTTCTTAACTTTGGATTTTTCTTCTACGAGTTTTTCAGATCTTTAAGATTTGCTACCACACGTCAATTGTGAGATTACAACTCATTAAGAGTAAAACAATGAACTTGCTTATTTCAACCACTTACAAATATTCTGTGGAGTATTGCTAAAATATCCGTCCCTTCCAGGTGCTCTGCAACCTGAATGAGTGAAACCACAGGTGTGCTGATTAGGCTGCAAATAAAAGACTATGCCTGAATCACAATGTGATGCCTGTATATGAAAGTGTTTGGGACTCACCTCCAAAATGAGGTCCTTGCTGGTACAATCACCTGGTAGGAATAGTTTATTCAGGTGGGAAAACAGATGTGAGACAGAAAGCTCTAATGGAAGTTCTCAGGAAAACTGTCTTAACCTTGGAGGTGCCAAGATGTCTACAAGAAAGCTTCTTGGGAGGTGTCTAATTTCATTCACTTAATGAGGAGACTGGGAGGTCAGATCAGTTGCTCTGATTCTAAAGTTCCAGAGCTGCACAGAGCTTGTCTCTACACTTAGAGCTGCAGATGTGCTTACATCAAATCAAGGTTCAGCCTCATGACCAGACCACCTAGTTAAAGGTTAACAAAGATCCAGAATAGCAAAACACCCACATGCACACATAAAAAAGGCAGTTTGGATTAACTTAGTTTAACAGAATAAATCTAGAAGGAAAAAGTTCATATTTTTAAAAGAAACCATTAATATGTCATCAAAATTATGATTATTTGTATGTAATTTCTGATCATTTATTCTCATGTTGATAGATTTAAAATAACTTACTATTGTCCTTATAGCTTCTTCATGCACGATTTATTTATTAAAAAGTTAAATTGCAATGAATGAAATGGCACAGGAAAAGATGTGTTTATATAATTAACAACTGATGATGAAATGTCATTTTTGGGAATGTGATCAAAATACTGAGGCAATTAAATTTTAAATAATCTTCTATTTTCCATCATTGCTTCATTGTCTTTGATGCCTACAGGTATTATATGTAAGGCATTTCAAATTACCTTCCTAGTGTAAGCAGATGGAGTTGGAAAGGAAGAACAATGGTGTTTGTCTCATTGCCCATATTTAGTGCTATTGAATGTGTGTGAGCTTTTGTGTATAGCTTTATATCCTGTTGCTCCTGTCCTCCTGTGCCAAAGGCTCTGCTTTTTAAATTAAAATTGGTTCTCAATAACCACCTTCAGGAAATCCCCCAAAAGTATTTTTGTAACTTCCTGCATCCTGAGTGCCTTTTTTTTTTTTTTTTTTTCTTTTTTCTTTTTAGGATATCTTGAGAAAAGAAGAACCCTTAGGACCTCTTCTTTTCCTGTCCTGACCCAGACAGGTTTGCTGCTTGTTCAGTCTAGTAAAATGATCTCATGAAAGCATAACAAGTAAGGTTGTGATTAAATATGTAGCTAGTAATAGGTATTCAGCTATTAGGTATTTATAGGTATTATCACAGTAACTATGAGTGTTTTATGTATCATACTTCAGTCAGTTTGTAAACTGATCAGATATGTCCACTTACTTTTTAAGGATGCTCAAAGGTATTCAGAACAGATTTGCCAAAACAATGTTACTTTATTGTTAAAATAACAACTGCAGTGATGCATATGCAAAATTCTTGCCCAAAGGTCTGGGAGAATGGACTTTATTATGTTGGCATGTAGCTCCAAAATTTCCATTTCTCTCTTCCAATAGTAAGGGAAAGGTCATGTAGAGTGCTCATCAAGGTGGCTGGATTTATACTAACCTCTGCGTGCTTATAACTTTCTGAACATTAGAACTATGTTAGGTTGTCTATTATAAAAGGTCACACCCACAGCCATATTTAAGGGTAATTACATACTTATGGGATCCTTACTGAAGGTGCAGCCATAAGCAGCCATATTGGTACCATGAGATCCAAGCTAGAGCTGAGATCCTACCCAAGAGAAACAAATCCAAAGGAACCTATCATATGCTGGGCCAATTGTTTTCACCCTTTTAGGATTTTAACTGGAAAGGAATGAAATTATTTGGCAGCTGGGAAGAAGGAATTAATGCGGAGAGGATGAAAGAGTGATTTCATGATGTAGAATCAATTTTGTGAGAAATAATGGGAAGCTAAAATTATGAGATAACACAAGCTCAGGGTAATTGTGAACCAGATAGAGGAGAAAAACTCCATTGAGAAAAAAAGGAGAACAGGAATTGGAAAAAGCAGGACACTTGCATAAAAAAAATAAAGGAGAATCAACAATGTCTGAAGCTGCCCAGATCATTGATGCCTTCGCTGCTTCAGTTTCATTCCTATTCATATCGGCTTCCTGTAGCTGCTGTAAGAAATGACCACAAACTTGGTGACTCAAAACCAAAGCTTATTCTCTCACAATTAAGGAGTCAAAGGTGTCAGCAGGGTCATGCTCCCTCTAAAGGCTCTGGGGAAGAACCCATTCCATGCCTCTTTCATCATCTGGTGGCTGTAGACACCCCACATCACTTCAATTTCTGTCTCCAGCTTCACTTTACCTTCTCTTCTGGGTGTGTCTCATCTCCTTCTGCCTCTATTTTATAGGGATCATGGTCATGGCACATAGAGCCCACCCAGATAATCTAGGAGAGTCTCCTCACCTTAAAATCCCTAAATTATTATATCTGTAAACCCCCCCCTTTTTTTTTTCAGAAAAGACAACATTCACATATTCTTGGGATAAGTATATAGTCATATTGTTGGGAGCCATTCTTAGCTCACTGTATTATCCGTGTGACTCTGTAATGACAAAGTTCATTTCTCCGAGGGACACCTGACTCTGACAGAGTGGATCTTCAGAAATAATGAAATGAAATGTACAGAAAGGAAATGAAGTAAAAATATAAAATGAAATAAATATCTAAAATAAAAACACATGTAAAAGAAAAATATGGAATATATTTAAAATATATAAAATAAAGATATATAAAATATACATATATAATATATATATAAAATAAAGATAGATAAAAGAGAAACTTAGGTTTTACCCAGTACTCCACAAGCAGTGCCACCTTCTCATTCTCAAGTTCGAAGATTAAAGTTGGGGTGTAATGTGGATGGGGAAAGAGAGGATCATGTCTCATCTTGAGAAAGAAACCATGAAACCAGTTCAGAAAATATCCATGACAAATCTGGTATTGTCCCTGAATGTTCATGTTCACAGTTAGGGCCTCCAGAAAAGAAGGAATCAGAAATCTCTTACAGTAAATTCATAAAATGACCACTGCCTTGCTATCAATAATGTTTTTATCATTCATTTAGTAAATATTAATTCTGTGGCTTTCTAGTTTCCCCACAAGGCCCCAGGTTGCAAAATAAAAAATTAACCTTTCCTTTAAGGAGCTTACAGACTGGTATAGAATAAATACATACAAACAATAGCAATGATTTTTGCTACACATATCAGGCTGTGAGAGCACAGAGAGGGGCAGCTTGAAAGCTTGATGATATTAAGGAAGAATTTGCTTTTGGAGTGACTTTGGAAGGAGGTGAACAGCAGGGAGTGGAGAGCGTTTAAGGAACGTTGAAAAGATCCCCTGCCTTAGAGAATATCTTTTGCAGTCATCACCTGATGCTTAAATTTCACATGGATTTTTTTTTGGGGGCCTAAATCTTATGTAACCTGGTAAATCACTTTATCAGGTCTTTGCATGATAGCAAGTTTTTAAAAGGAGTTGAATAAAGAGTAAATGAGGTTATTGGAGTCAGCGTGTGTGTGTATGTGTGTGTGCGCGCATTTGTACCTGTGTGATAAGGGGTTACTGAAAAGGGAGAAGAAAAAAATTATTTTACATTCAGTATGCTCCTATCACTCTGCTTGGCATACTGTATTATCTTAATTAATTACCTTGACAATCCTCTAAGATACATATTTTTATTTTCTCACCTCAATTTCATGGATAAAGAAAGTGAGACTCAAAAAAAAAAAAAAAAAAAAGAATTAACTTGCCCAAGGTCATACAACCAATAAATGGCAGATATTTCAACTATACTCTGTCAGAACAGGATACTTCAGTTTCGGGGAATAGATTGTGCAAGATACAAAGGCATGAAAGAATATGGTATTGCTTGGGAATGATAAATAACAGTATGCTTGAGTGAAAATATAAACGAGAAGTTACAGAATATGAGTAAGAAAAGGTAGATAAAGGTTAGCTCCAAGTATCTTTTCACCAACTGAGGATTATGGAATTAGATCCAGTTTTTATTAAACTTCAAGAATATTAGTATGAACTTGCCCCAAGCAGGTCAGCCTGCAATCAGGTGGCAAATCTCATTGTTTCTTCTATTTGCCTTGTGTAGCCTATTGTAGTCTACCGACACCATCCTACTTCAGAATTTTATGACTTCTTGTCTGGATGATTACAGCAGCTTTCTACCTGTTTCTCTCCACCAGCTTCATTTGCTTTCCAGTTCTTTCTCAACAATACTGCAGGTTTAATCTTTAAAAGCTTGTGCCATTCCCTGTTGCAGAAAAGTGTGTGTGTGTGTGTGTGTGTGTATACTTTTTTTTGAGCGATTTTAAATTTGTAGCAAAATTGAGCAGAAAGTAGAGTTTCCATATACCCCCTATCACCACACATACATAAGTGGTAGGTTGTTACAATTGAACCTACACTGACACATTATTATCATCCAAAGTCCATAGTTTATGTTAGGGTTCAGATGGTCTACTCACTGTCTATGTTTTTTTTTAAGATTTTTTATTTATTCATTCATAGAGAGACAGAGAGAGGCAGAAACACAGGCAGATGGAGAGGCAGGCTCCATGCAGGGAGCCCGACGTGGGACTTGATCCCGGGTCTCCAGGGTCATGCTCTAGGCTGCAGGCGGCGCTAAACTGCTGCGCCACCGGGGCTGCCCATGTCTATGGGTTTTGACAAACATATAATGACCCACATCCACCATTATACCATCTAAAAATTCTCTGTGCTCTGTCTAGTTATTCCTCCCTACTCCTCAAATCCATGGAAACCATTAATCTTTTTTTTTTTTTTAAAGATTTTATTTTTTAATTCTTATTTATTTATGATAGTCACAGAGAGAGAGAGAGAGAGGCAGAGACATAGGCAGAGAGAGAAGCAGGCTCCATGCACCGGGAGCCCGACGTGGGATTCGATCCCGGGTCTCCAGGATCGCGCCCTGGGCCAAAGGCAGGCGCCAAACCGCTGCGCCACCCAGGGATCCCACCATTAATCTTTTTATTGTCTCTGTAGTTTTGCCTTTTCCAGAATGTCATATAGTTGGAAAGTATGTATGTACTATGTAGTATGTAGTATGTAGCCTTTTCGGATGGGCTTCCTTCACTTAGGAAGATGCCTTTAAGTTTCCTCCATGTCTTTCTTTTTAAAGATTTTATTTATTTATTTGAGATAGAGAGTGAGAGATATATATCTTAGGGGGAAGGGAGAAGAAGAGGGAGAAGCAGGCTCTCCACTGAGCAGAGCCCAACAAGGGGCTCAATCTCAGGACCCCAGGAGCATGACATGAGCCGAAGTCAGACACTTAACCAACTGAACCACCCAGGTGCCCCTCCTCCATGTCCTTACACCTCATTTCGTTTTTAGCACTAAATAGTATTTCATTGTCTGCAAACACTATAGTTTACCCATTCACTTACTGAAAGATACCTTGGTTGCTTCCAAATTTTGGTATTTATAAATAAAACTATAAACATCTGCATACAGATTCATTTGTATAAATGCCAAAGAGCACAATAGCTGGATTGTATAGTAAGAGTGTATTTAGTTTCGTAAGAAATGGCCAGACTGTCTTCCAAAATGACTGTAGGATTTTGCATTCCTATCAGCAATAAATGTGAGTTCCTGTCGCTCCACATCCTTGTTAGTATTTGACGTTGTCAGTGCTTTGGATTTGGCCATTTTGTTAGGTATGTAGTGGTTCTCTCATTTTAATTTTCAGTTCCCTGATGACATGGTGTTAAACATCTTTTCATGTGCGTACTTGCCATCTGTTTATCTGCTGTGGTGAGGTGTCTGTTAAGGTCTTTTTTTCCCCCCAATTTTTCAGTCGTGTTGCTTGTATTAAGAGTTCTCTGTGTACTTTGGATAACAGTCCTTTACCAGAGGTGTCTTTTGCAAATATTTTCTCCCAGTTTGTGATTTGTCTTCTCATTCTCCTACACTAATTCATTACTTAGTGTTATTGTACAATTGTTCTTTACTCTATGCTCTTTCAAAAACCTTTTTTAAAAAAAGTAGTATGTCAAAAAAAGAAAAAGCCCAAATTCCTCATTCTTGCGTTTAGGGATGTCCATAGTTCTGCCTAGCCTAAATTTCTAATCTATCCAAGAATCAGTCACTTTTGTGCCAGCCAAATAACCCTTCCTTTCTGGAACTCAGACACTGATGGAAGAAGTATAAATTGGTTTTGCAATGCTAGTTAGCCACCTTCAGAAAAATCTCCTTTGCTCTAGCAATTCCTCTTCCCAGAATGAATTCTAAAGACATAATTTTTATATCCAAACACCTTTCCACCCCTCTACCTTTTCTTTTCTAAAAGCGTTTGTGGCATTGTCATTTATTGTAGTGAACACAAGTTGGTTTCTCAGCTAATCTATTTTCCTCTTCTCAACAATTTTTGATTTGCATTCTATTATCCACCTCAGCCCTATTGCTCCAGGGTTGATACTTCCCTACTCCGGTCCTGAAGTTGAGTGTTATTGGTCTCAGGATAAATTCACTTTCTCAGTGAATTAATCAGGAATTAATTCAGAAACACTGCTCTATACTAATCTTCTGAAGGCTTTCTACCCACCACAGGAAATGGTTCATAAATGGGTATAAGAGACATGATAGGATATTTGCTGGGGGTGCTAGAGTAGGTGGTTTCTGTTATAATTGTTGCTGTGTTTTGGTGTCAGGTCCAGAACTGCTGCTGTATTTCTTCACCAGCCAAAGGACTAAGCAGACTCTTTAAGAAAAGCAGGGCCAAAGGATCTCAGAGAAATGGAGCCTTGGCTGTGATTGAACCATAGCTGAGCAGTGTCCCACTTCTGGATTTGAGCTAATCATGTGAGCTTTAATAATCCACCTAATGTTGTTTAAGATATTTAAATTGGACCTCCTCTTTTGATTGACTACATCAAACTGATACTTGCCTTATACATATTTGTAAACTCATAATCCTATATGACCAGTACCTTTGTAACTCTTTCGTGTTGAATGAACCAATGAATAAATAAACCAGACCTTTGCCACATCTTATAAATTCTCTAATTGGACAAGCTTTTTTCCAGTTGCTTTGGTTGGTCAGCTGAAGAAAGCATGTTAGAAAACCACATTCATAAACAAATAAAATTGCACCATGGATCATGATTACTGAACATGCTTTGTATCGTTGTTGAATTTCAACAACGTGTTTGCTGTTTAAAGGTGTTATATGAGATCGGATCTAGCACTGTACTAACAAATATTATTTACTTACAGAGGTTTGGATGAATTCACTCTGTTCTCTTACTGGTAGAAATGTGTTTAACACCTGTAAAACAAGACAGTGACAGAAATAGAACTTCAGGATAGCACCATCACTTTTGCAGAATGCCATTAATTCTGTCAAGATGTGATGGTAAACTTGTGAAAAGAATCTTAACAGCGGTCAGTTTTGATGTCAATATTTAATTTTGTGAAGGAAGGCAGTATAGTATCATTTTAGGTTCCCTTAAAACATCTCCTATAATTGTAGTTGCTTTAAGTTGGTGAAGAAAAAAGATGGAGAGCAAGTGAAATAACTTTTGGCTGGGGAGAAAAGCTCATCAAGCAACTCCTGGTTATGATATTTTCTGTGAACACTCATAGCTGCCAGAAGATAACCTAGAGCTTGAAACATATTCTTCAAGTATCTTGCATATCTTAAATTAAACTTATTAACACTTGCGGAAGGATAAAGGAGAAAGATCTAGTTGTATGTAAGATCTGTAAAGTTGAGGTTGTCATGTTTTTATAGATTTTATTTATTTTG